>NC_143056.1:127863106-128166136 GCF_052426305.1 Pelodiscus sinensis | reverse complement strand
CATCCGGCTGGGGAGGTGGCTGGCTTGGAAGGAGAGGGGCTGGGTTCGGGGCTCTGGAGCTTTGACTCTTCCTGTTTCCCAGGGTACCTGCTCTTCCGAGATTTCTGCCTGAATCAAGTGGAGGAGGCCAAGCCGCTAGTCGAGTTCTATGAGGAGGTGAGGCCCTGCGGACACTGAGCCCTTCCACCGCCCTCACAGAGCCCCTGGAATTTCCCTGCCCCCCCCTTTCCCCCCCAGCATGGGAGGTGGAGGGGTAGATCTCCAGACTGTGGGGTGTCAGGGTGACAGCTGGAAGGCTCCCCCGCTCTCCAGGGTGTATGTGTGGGGGGGGGCTCCCAGTCACGGCTGTGCAGCCTGCCCCATGGTGACGCTGCTCCCCCTGGACCCCTCCTCCCCAGATTAAGAAATACGAGAAGCTGGACTCGGAAGAGGATCGTGCTGCCAAGAGCCGCCAGATTTTCGACCAATACATCATGAAGGAGCTGCTGTCTTGCTCTCATGTGAGTGCACCGTCCCAGGGTGGAGCCCAGAAACCGCCACAGCCTCTTTCCTGGGGGACCCCAGAAACCTCCAGCAGCCCCTTGGATGGGACCCTGAAACTGCTACACCCCCTGCCCCAAACGAGACACCCCAAAGGCTCCATGACCCCTGCCTCGTGGGTGACCCTGAAGAGGCCCCATCGCACATGGCTCCCCGGCCTGGATTTCCCATTGTTCGCACTGTCCAAGGTCTTCCCTGGTGCCCTGCCCTGTGGGCTACCACGAGGTGGGGGGGTACCCAGCCCTAGACCTGCACTAACCTCCCTGAGAGGGGGGCACGAGGGCCACGCAGGCATTCACTGCGCCCCGGCTCTCCCCGCAGCCCTTCTCCAAGAGCGCCACAGAGCACGTGCAGAGCCGGCTCAGCAAGAAGCAGGTGCCACCAGACCTGTTCCAGGTGTGTATCCCCACCCCGGTCTCCCCTCTGCCAGCCCCTCCAGGTCAGGCTCCTCGCTCCAGATCCCTCCTCCCATCCTTGCGGTGCCAAGCCAGCCCCTGGGCCAGTGCTGCACCGTGTCAGCCAGCCCCACGAGCTTGCTAGTTCCTCCCAGATCTAGCCAGCAAGCCCATCTAGCCTGCTCTCTTGCCCAATGCAGCGTGAGAGGGGCCAGGGCTGCCCTGGTGGTGGCTGGAGGAGGGAGAGGAAGCTCCGTCCCTCTCCAAGGCATGATGTCCCCGAGAGCAGCATGTCCCACCCTACTGTCTGCCCCGAGTGGCCGCATGGGGGTGGGGGAGAGAGGAAAGGAATGCCGGGACAGGGCCCATCCCAGTGGGGATGGGTGGGGTTCCCTGCTGACCCCTGCCCTGACCCTCGTGTCTTCCCCCAGCCGTACATTGAGGAGATCTGCCAGAACTTGCATGGGGCCATCTTCCAGAAATTCATTGAGAGGTGAGCGGAACCGAGCACTGGGGATCCTGGGGGTGTGCCTGTCTGGGGCTGGAGGCTCTCTCCTTGCAGCTTGGGGTCTCGGAGTGGTAGGGGAATGGGGTATCTCTCTACAGGACTATGGGAGTCTCCCTGGTTGAGAGGGAGGGGGGACTCGGCTGGGCTGAGGGGGGCCGCGCTCTCTGGGGACTGGTGCAATTTTTTCCTCTCTCTGTTTTGTTGTAGCGACAAATTCACCCGCTTCTGCCAGTGGAAGAATGTAGAGCTGAATATCCATGTGAGTGTGCTCCAGGGCATGAGAACGGCCATACTAGGTCAGACCCATGGCCTCGTTAGCTCAGGATTCTGTGTTTGGACAGTGATCAGGGCCAGCTGCTTTAGAGGGAAGGAACAAAGCGCAGCAATTATCAAGCGATCTGTCACCTGTCATCCAGTCCTGGCTTCTTGCAGAGGATTAGGGACACCCAGAGTCTGGGATTGTGTCCCTGATCATCTTCTGGCTAATAGCTCTTGATGGACCTGTCCTCTTAGCCTTCTCAACATCCTGTGGCAATGAGTTCCACAGGTTGACTGTGCATTGTGTGAAGTTGGGTTTTTTTATGTTTTAAACCTGCTGCCTAGTAATTTCACTGGGGCTATGTCTAAACTACATTCCTCTTTCGGAAGAGGAATGTAAATGAGCCCGATTGAAAATGCAAATGAAGCGTGGATTTACAAATCTCGTGCTTCATTTGCATAATTCCATGAGTGCTTTTTCGAAAAAGGGTTTATCGAAAAAGAATCCGCAGTCTAGACAGGGTTCTTTCAGGGGGAAAAAACCCTTTTTTGAAAGAACCTGTACTCCTGAAAAAGTGAGGTGTATGGATCCTTTCGAGGGAGGCTTTTTTTTCCCCCCCAAAAGAACCCCGTCTAGACTGCGGTTTCCTTTTCGATAAACCCTTTTTTGAAAAAGCGCTCTCATGCAATTATGCAAATGAAGTGCGAGATATGTAAATGAGCACTTCATTTGTATTTTCGATGGGGCTCATTTACATTCCTCTTCCAGAAGAGGAATGAAGTTTAGACGTGCCTTGGGTGACCCCTGATTCGCTTGTTATGGGAAGGAGTAAAGAACACTCCCTTACTCGCTTTCTCCACACCAGTCTGATTTGAGGAGACCACCAGCACTTCCCCACTTCCCCCTTAGTTGTCTCCTTTCTAAGCTGAACAGCCCCAGCCCTTTGAATCTCTCCTCATATGGAAGCTGTTCTAGACCCCTCATTTTCGCTGCCCTTTGCTGAACTTATTCTGACAAACCAGGTTAGGGGGAGAGGTGACCAGAACTGCACGCTGTGTTCAAAGTGGGGGTGCGCCAATGATTTATAGAGTGGTGGGTTCCAACTGGGGGGCTTAGACACCAGGCCCCTCCCTTTCCCAGGCCATGGCGAAAGGGGGACCTGGCAGGGTTGGCAGCTTGTGTTTTGGTGGGTGGACTTGCCTGACTTTGCGTCCCACTTCTGTGTGCCCTGTGCCCAGCACAGTCACTCCCACTGCCTCTTCCTTGCCGTGTCCTATGGAGCCCCTGAATCCTAACCTAACCCCGCTGCTACCCACTTATCCCACCCGTGGGGCTGTACTCTCTGGGGGTGCGGGCAGTAGCTATGGGGCAAGGGGTTTAAACACCCGTGGGAGAGTGAGGGGAGGGACGTATCCCAGGGCAAAGGAATGAGTTTGGGGGGTTGCCACCCTTAATACTAGCCCCAGTGTCTTCCTTCAGCATCACCCCACTCTGGGATCTGCCCCACATCCTCCTAGCCTGCCAGGCCCTGAGAGGCAAGGGGTCTCCTCAACCCAGCCACACTGAGCTGGGGCTTCCTGGCGTGCGGTTATGTATCAAGAGAACGCCAAAATCCTGGTGCACGTCCAGGCCCCTCCTCCAGGGCTTGGGGGAGGCACCGCAGCTTCCTGGCAATGCTACAGTGAAAGTGCTTGCCGCAGTGGGAATGGCCAGGGAAGAGCTGCTGCTGCTCCGATGAATGATCGTCCTTGTGCTAGGAGCTGTGCACTCGCACGCAGAACAGCTGGGCCCTGACCCTCAGAACAGACAGTCTGGACATAGGGCAGATTATTGTCCCTGCTTTGTATCTGGGGAAACTGAGGCACAAATGGACGGGGGAGGGGAAATGTCTTGATCCACGTCCCCCTGGGAGTCGGTGACAGAGCTGGGAACTAAACCCAGACGTTCTTCATGTCAAGCCCATCCCTCCCACTTCCTGCCCAGGGGTGGGATGCTCTGTCAGCCCACGTGTTGCGGGGTGATGTGGCGGGAGTTTGTAGCAGTCCAGCACAAATGATGTCTGGATTCCTCTCCCCCTGCCGTGGGCACAGCTGACCATGAACGACTTCAGCGTGCACCGGATCATCGGCCGTGGTGGCTTCGGAGAGGTGTACGGCTGCCGGAAAGCGGACACGGGTAAAATGTAAGTAGCCAGCACCGAGTTTGTTGTCATTCTAGCTGGCAGGCGGAGGGATATCTGCTAGGATTCCCAGGGTGGGAGAGGTACTATAGCTGGGAGGTGGAGGGATATCAGCTGGGATTCTGAATGGGGAGAGAGGGGAGGTGTTTATAGCCAAGAGGTGGAGGGATATCTGCTAGGATTCCCAGGGTGGCGGAGGGATATCTGCTAGGATTCCCAGGGTGGCGGAGGGATATCTGCTAGGATTCCCAGGGTGGCGGAGGGATATCTGCTGGGATGGGGAGTGCTGGAGCTGAGGGATACCTGTGGAAGTGTGGGTGTGGTTCCAGGGAACAGGAGAGGGATATCAGTGGTGCTGGTGTTACCCTGGCCATGACAAGCGGAGGGATACCTTCAGGGAGGGTGCTGCGACAGTAAAGGAAATGGAAAGACACCTGTTGCTATGGAGGTTGCTATGGCCATTGGCGATAAAGGGATATGGGAGAGGGGGGATTTCTGTGGCTGTGGGAGGTGGAAGGATACCGGGGCGAGGGGATTTGCCGTGGGAGGCGGAAGGATCGCAGGAGGGATTATTTTCTCTCTTGGGTACAGGTACGCCATGAAATGTCTGGACAAGAAGCGCATTAAGATGAAGCAAGGGGAGACGCTGGCCCTAAACGAGCGCATCATGCTGTCTCTTGTCAGCACTGGGGTGAGGACGGCCCTCTTCATTCTACACGGCCGGGGGCCCCACCTGGCCAGGGCAGCCTCCCCACAGCGTACACAGAGTGTGGGGGGGTGCATCAGAACAGGGCAAGCCCGGCCTAAAGCAAAGGGGGGCCAGTCGGGGGTGTCTGTTCTCACAGCATGGGGTGTGGAACACACGGGGGACAGGGAGCATGCAGAGGGGGTTCGAGAGGGGTAGGTCCATTCCTGGGGGAATGTGCGGTGGGGTGGGGGAAGCACGTGGGGCAAAATGGAGGAAGGGGGAATCTGGAGGGCAGTATCGGGGCAGCGTGTGTGGGAGGGGAACTGGCAGTGGCGCAGTTTGCAGGGTTCCCTCGCTCTGTGCGTGACTCATCTTGCCCTCTCGTCCCAGGACTGCCCCTTCATCGTGTGTATGTCGTATGCCTTCCACACCCCCGACAAACTCAGCTTTATCCTGGACCTCATGAATGGTGAGACCCCCCCCCACCACCTTCAGGGAAACCCCCCAGCCCCCACACTAGTGAGATATGGCTTGCCCCAAAGAGCTTGCTGACCACACAAGCAAAGAGTGGGAGGGGAACTGAGTCATGGGTGCAGGAATGTGATTTGCCCAAGGAGCCTGTGGTAGGGCTGGGGAGTGAACCCTGGAGTCCTAGCTCCCAGCCTGGTGTTCCTGCCACTAGGCCACACTGCCTCCTCCTGCACTGCGCACCCTATCTTCCCTGAGAGGGCAGGGCCTTGTGTTCACTGGGATGTCGGCTGTCGCTCTTGCAGGGGGCGACTTGCATTACCACCTCTCCCAGCATGGGGTTTTTTCCGAGGCCGAGATGCGCTTCTATGCTGCTGAGATCATCCTGGGCCTGGAACACATGCACAATCGCTTCGTGGTGTACCGGGACCTCAAGGTAGACTCACCCCCTCCCACCAACGAGGGGTGTCTCCCACCCTCCCACACCAGAACCTCAAGGTAATCCCACCCTGTCCAGGAGCTCTGACCCATCACACCATGGGTGTCCCCTCCTCCTACACTGGGATCTCAAGGTAACCCCTCCTACCCCCATCACAGGTGTCCTTCCTCTCACACCGGGACCTCAGTGTAACCCCTCTGTCACGCTGTCTGGAGTGGTCCATGGCCGCAGGGCAGAGACCCCGATAAGTGGTGTGTTCCGTAGTTACATTTCGCCATGAGTCATTGCTCTACGTCAGAACTCACAAAACATTTGGGTTCATTCCAGTCCCAAGAAACCAGACACTTCCCCAGGGCCAGTCAGTGCCTCATCTCTCGCACCACACACAGCGCCTGTAGCCAGTTCGATAGTAAACAAAGGGAGGGTTTAGGGACTAGGACAAAGAAAGGAGTGAGTTATTGACAGGGTGAAACTGGCAAACACAGGCACCACGGAGTCTGTGGTTCCAAAAATGGTGAAAGAGCTGTCGGGCTCTGTCAGTGTTCAGTATCTTGTAGGACTATCTGGCTTACCCTGGGGAGCTCTGCCTCTGTTCCTGGCTCCAGCCCTGTGAGAGTCCAAAGAGCGAAAAGATCAGCAAACATCAAGGCTGACATCTTTATTTCCTTTTCCTAGAACGCCGGCTGCTGAGCCAAGCCCTGTGCACGTAACCTGTGCAGGGACGAGTAGCAAAGTCTTTGTATTGTGGTGTCCCGCAGTGGCCCATTTACTTTTGATAGCCCCTTCCTTAGGGGCAAGAGGTCATAGCGAGGAGGTAGCACTTTGCACTGGGCAGTTTGTTTCTTAGCTGGTGAGTTTCAGTATCCCCGGATAGCATGGAAGAGGGACGTTGTAAGAAGGATTATAGCAACATACAAGCATTTCAAAAAGTGTCCACATGTCAGTCTATTCATCAGACTCACGCAGGCGAGCTGGGCGGGTGCTTGGCTGAGACCTAAAGCCTTAGCAAGAGCTGGCCTCTGGCTTAACCCCCCCCCCCATGGGTATCTCCCATCCTCCCACACATGCACCTCAAAGTAAATCTGCCCCCTCCCGGAATCTCGCCCCTCACATGATGGGGATTGTCTAGTACCCACCCACTCTCCCTTGGGGCTCCCACCTGCTCAGCCTCCACAGGGGGGGATGCCTGGAGATCTCAGGGTGAGAGCAGAGCTCCCGTTCCAGGACCCCACCTCCACAGCAGGTGAAGGGCAGGGGAGGACAGGTGTGAGGGACTGGCTATGCCCAGCGACCCCAGCTGCCACCCTCTGGCTCCCCTCCCATTCGCAGAGCACTTCAGACATGGTATTTCTCTTCCATCCCCACCCTGGGGACCCCTGTCCCATCACCCTGGCTCATGGGGCTGCTCTCCCCTCTCTGCAGCCAGCAAACATCCTGCTGGACGAGTTTGGCCACGTCAGGATCTCGGACCTGGGACTGGCCTGTGATTTCTCCAAGAAGAAGCCTCATGCCAGTGTGTGAGTATCTGGGAGCTTCCTTCATAGCCAGCACCCCACCCCGCTCCGTGCTGCACCTCCTGCTGGCAGAGGCTGGAACTGGAGTAGCCAGGTGTTCTCCGCATAGCCAGTGCCCCCACCCCACTCCGCGTAGCGTCCCCTGCTGGTAGAGGCCAGAGCTGGTGTAGCCAGGGGCTGCCCCCACAGCCAGTGCCCCCATCCTGCTCTGTGCAGTGCCCCCTACAGGGAGAGGCTGGAACTAGAGTAGCCGGGTGTTCTCCCCACAGCCAGCACCCCCACCCTGCTCCCCCTAGCGCCCCTTGCTGGGAGACATTGGGTTTGTAGTAGCTCTGTGACGGCTCTTTGGCACCTTCTGCAGGGAGAGTGTGGCACTGCATTCCTGCACTGGCCATGACTCTGTTGTACCCGGATCCTCATCTGTCTCTCTCCCCTCCCTCCTGTGTCCCCACAGTGGCACGCATGGGTACATGGCGCCGGAGGTGCTGCAGAAGGGTGTGGCCTATGACAGCAGCGCCGACTGGTTCTCCCTGGGCTGCATGCTCTTCAAGCTGCTGCGGGGGTGAGTGAGCGAGCTGGGGGGCAAAGGGGTGCAAATAGGGCAGAGGCACCCGGGAGGGAAGAATAGGGCATGGGCAGCGTCTGACCATCCTCTGCCTTCCCGTCTCAGGCACAGCCCCTTCCGGCAGCACAAGACCAAGGACAAGCATGAGATCGACCGCATGACCCTGACCATGGTGAGTGGGGGACTCCGGCAGGTGGGATCGGGCTGTACGGAGAGAGGCCCGAAAGCATCTGCACAAACTGGTTCCTTGTCATTCTAGGCCAGGAACAGCCCCGCTCTTCAGCTCTGAGCCCATTGCCCCCAGCCGCCTGTCCCGCTGGGCCCTCAGCCAGGGCCCTGCCTAACCCCGCCATATACACCTCGTTCCTGGTCCTGCCCTGAACAGAATGGAGCTGCAGTGTGGCTATGCATGAGACTGCCTCCTGCTGGCTGGGAATGTCTGACTAAGCACTGCTGCCCCCTGCTGGCTGGGTTTGGAACTGCCGTGTCCTTCCAGCCCCAGGCAGCCTCTGCCTGGCTCCCAAAATCAGGGATTGGCTTCTCCCCTACGATAATCCTCTCTCCTCCCCCACAGCCTGTAGAGCTGCCCGACTCCTTCTCACCTCAGCTGCGCAACCTGCTGGAAGGGCTGCTCCAGAGAGACGTCAACCGGAGGCTGGGCTGCATGGGGCGTGGGTGAGTCTGTGCTTTGCAAGGGTGGCGGGGGGGTTGTGCTGCACCCTGGGATCGCACCAGGACCCAGAAGGCATGTGGCAAGAGCCAGCCCGTGAAGGAGAGGTGCACAGAGCTGCTATTTCCCAACTTGCAGAGACCCATCCCTCAGCCTGAGCAACCCTGTTTGTGTAGGACCTACAGAAACCGTCCCAGTGTTTTTAGAAACAACAAGGAGTCCTGTGGCACCATACAGACTAACAGATTTATTTGGGCATCCGCTTTTGTAGGTTATTAACTCCCTTCATCAGATGCCCCGTGTGTGTTTTTATAGAATAGGCTGCTTCCCCTGTTGGCTTGGCAACACCATCTCTGCCTGCCTCTCTGCCTCGTGCTCCAGTCCAGCCCCTGCTAGGATCAGATCCTTTGGCTCCAGCGTAGGTTGCAGCACCCCCTTGCTGTTCAGGTGGGGGCCAGGGAGACCTTCCTGCCGGGTCTGCTGACACCTTTCTCCCCCCCCCCCCCCCCCCCCCCCCCCGGCTCGTCCTCTCCAGGGCACAAGAAGTGAAGGACGATCCCTTCTTCCAGAACCTAGATTGGCAGATGGTTTTCCTGCAGAAGGTAAGTGGGGTGGTCAGGGAGAGCGGCTGGAGGAGGAGAGGGACGGGCATGTGGCTGGAGCTGCTTTCCCATCCCCCTAGATTCTCTTACGCGTTCCACATTCCCCTGTCCCCGCAGTACCCACCGCCCCTGATCCCGCCACGCGGGGAAGTGAACGCGGCCGACGCCTTCGACATCGGATCTTTTGATGAAGAGGACACAAAAGGGATCAAGGTACCAGCGGGACCTCCTGGGTTAGCACAGCTCCCCCAGCGGTGGGGTCTAGTTGGGCCGGGCAGGCTCCTCCCCCTCCCGACATAAGCTCTGAGGGGGAGCACTGCAGTGCCCGGGGGGCTCTCGTCCTGAGGAGCTAGTGGGGTCTCAGCCCCACTAGTAGCACTGCTGTACAGTGTGGCTGGGGTCCTTCAGGGCGCAGGGCCAGCTGCTGCCACTGGGGGCACCCCTGGTCTAGCTTGGGTGCTGCAGTGCGCCCAGCTGCACTGAGGGTTTTGATGTTGTAGGCAGCGGCGAAAGGGGGCCCTGAGGGGGGGTTATTGCAGCACACGGTCCCAACAGCATGGGGGTGGAGGGGTATCTGTGAGTGGGAGGAAGGGAGGGGTGGGTCTCACCCTCATCACCCCACCCATCTCTGAGCAGGTGAGTGGAGAGCCAGGGCGGATCTTGGGTTTGGGGGGAGTGGGTAGGAGGCATGGGTCTCAGCCTGGAGGAACTGTGTGCGGGAGGGGGAGGGGATTGTCTCTAAGAGGTGTCTGAGCTGGGGTAAGTGCAGTGTGTGGGGGGTTGCAGGATCTCAGAGGAGGGGCGTAGGGCTGGGGCTGGAATCCCTTGTGGGAGCTGCCTGGAGCTGGAGGGAGGTTGCCGGGGGGCATATGCAGCAACTCCCACTCAGCCCTTTACTCTCTCTGGAGCCCCTGTTCCCTCTTGCTTCACCTTCACCCAGCCCCTTCCCCCTCTCCCGAACCACCCAGCCCTTCTTCCCCCGGTGGGGAGCGGGTGTGGGGGAGCCCAGCTGCCATCCACCTGTCGGTCTGTCCCCAGCTGCTGGACAGCGACCAGGAGCTGTACCGCAACTTCCCACTCACCATCTCGGAGCGCTGGCAGCAGGAGGTGACGGAGACCGTCTTCGACGCTGTCAACGCCGAGACCGACAAGCTGGAGGCCCGCAAGAAGGCCAAGAACAAGCAGCTGGGCCATGAGGAGGGTGAGTCTGGGGGGAGCCTGGCCCCATGCTGCTCGCTGCTGGCATCTGCTTGCCACAGCCAGCCCCTTTCCCATATGGCCAGCCCTACAGACGGCCACCCTACAGCGCCCCCTGCTGACCGGGCTGGTGTAGCTGGGAGCTTCGCAATCTTGCTCCCCACAATGCCCCCTGCTGGCAGAGGCTGGAGTAGCTGGGTGCTCCCCCACAGCGCCCCCTGCAGGCTCTTCCCTGGCTGTTCCGGGCAGGCTGGTGCTGTGATCTGACTCTCTCTCTCTCTCTTTTCCCCGGCACAGAATACGCCCTGGGCAAAGACTGCATCATGCACGGCTACATGTCCAAGATGGGCAACCCCTTCCTGACGCCATGGCAGCGGCGGTACTTCTACCTGTTCCCCAACCGTCTGGAGTGGCGAGGGGAGGGCGAGTCCCCGGTAGGGAGCTGAGGGCAGGGCCTGGGGTGCTGCGTGGGAGGGCACTTGAAGGGGTGGAGGGGAGCCCTGGTCTCCCCTGACCCCCTGGTGCTCTTCCCCCTTGCAGCAGTCCCTGATCACCATGGAGGAGATCCAGTCCGTAGAGGAAACTCAGATCAAGGAGCGCAAATGCATCCTGCTCAAAACCCGCGAGCACAGGCAGCTCATCCTGCAGTGTGATGTGAGTGTGCCCCAGGGCCCCCCTCCCTTGCCACAGGCGCCCCTGCAGGGCCCGGCCACGTCGCGTCACTGCTCCCCACCCCGTCCTGTGCTCCCTCGGCTCAGCCCAGCTGTGATCTGACCCCTCCGTGGGGCTCCTGTGGATGCCCCTGAACTGTGGCTCCTGACCCATCCGTGGGGCTCTGTGGTTAGTTCTGCCCCCCCGGCCCTGATTCCTCCGTGAGCTGTAACCACACAGCAGTCTATTAAGCGCCCTGCAGGTGCTTGGAGCCCAGCCCCCACTGTCCCAAACCAGGTTGTCCCTACCAAGGTTCAAAACGCACAGCCACGTGGGGGCCCCAAACTTTGTGCTGCTCTGTGCAGCTGTGTTTGTGGTGTTGCAAGCTCAGGCAGCCAGCCACATCCCCTTCTGCCATTCACTGCAAACTGCACTCAGGGGCTGCAGGGCCTGGGACAACCCCCTGCCCTGTCTCCACCCCAACCCCACACTACTCCTTCTGCTCAGGCCTCCTCCCCCAAGCAATACGGCCCAGGGGACTAGCAGGGGGCCTGGTGCCAGCAGCAGAGCAGGTGGGCCAGAAACAACCTTGTTGCTCTGCTGGGGGTGGTGGCAGGGACCCTTGGGCCTTTTAAATTGCCTTGGGGTGGCACGGAGTCTGGAGGGGCGCAGCAGGGAGGCGTGGCAAGTGGGGCCAGAGGAGAGACCTGGCCCCAACCTTTGCTGGAGCAGAGCCTTGAACCAGGAATATTCCTAGAGCTTAGGCATAATCAGTGATTTAGATATTGGCGCACAGAGTACACTTAC
This sequence comes from Pelodiscus sinensis, assembly GCF_052426305.1. NCBI lineage: Eukaryota > Metazoa > Chordata > Testudines > Trionychidae > Pelodiscus > Pelodiscus sinensis. The sequence continues at coordinate 128,154,654 of NC_143056.1, read as the reverse complement.
TATGTTTGCAGGTGATGCCAAGCTGGGAGGGGTTGCAAGTGCTTTGGAGGATAGAGTCCTAATTTAAAATGATTTGGACAAGTTAGAGAAATGATCTGTGGTAAATAGGATGAAGTTTAATAAGGACAAATACAAAGTTCTCCGCTTAAGAAGGAACAATCAGTTTCACACATACAGAATGGGAAGTGATTGTCTAGGAAGGAGTATTGCAGAAAGAGATCTAGGGGTCATAGTGGACCACAAGCTAAATATGAGCCAGCAGTGAGAGACTGTTGCAAAAAAAGCAAGCACAATTCTGGGGTGCATTAACAGGAGTCATTCTTCCGCTCTACTCCACACTGTTGGAGTATTGTGTCCAGTTCTGGGCACCGCATTTCAAGAAATTGGAAAAGGTCCAGAGAAGAGCAGGAAAAATGATGAAAGGTCTGAAAACATGACCTACGAGGGAAGACTGAAAGCACTTGGCTTCTTTAGCTTGGAAAAGAGAAGCCCAAGAAGAGGACATGATAGCTGTTTTCAAGCACCTACAAGGGTGTTACAAGAAGGGAGAAAAATTGTTCTCCTTGGCCTCTAAGGATAGAACAAGAAGCAATGGGCTTAAACTGCAGCAAAGGAGGTTTAGGTTCAACATTAGGAAAAACTTCCTAACTGTCAGGGTGGTTAAACACTGGAATAAATTGCCTAGGGAGGTTGTGGAATCCCCATCACTGGAAATATTTAAGAGCAGGTTGGATAGACATCTGTCAGGGATGTTGTAGATGGTGCTCGGTCCTGCCGTGAGGGCAGGGGACTGGACTCCATGCCCTTTTCAAGGTCCCTTCCAGTTCTAGTGTTCTATGATTTTGTGGGCCTATCTAATTTGCCACCCATAGTGCTTCTCCCCCATATGCTGCTGTGGGGAAAGAGAGTGGGGGGAGTCCTCTCTCCTTGCCATAGCCCTGGGGCAGCCTGCACCTCCGACCCCTCATCCCTGGCTCCACTCTAGAACTTACACCCCTTTCAGAGCCCTCACACCCCAAACCCTTTGCCCTAGCCCTGAGTCCTCTTTCCCTCGCCAAATCCCTCAGCCCCACCGCTGGCACATGAATTTTACTACGTGCACCAATATCATATGGAGATGTCACGTTGCTTCTGTGTCGCACGTCCCCTCCCCATGGGTGCACGTAACAATATTCCTTCCGCTTGGGAGGGAATAATTAAGAGGAAACACGGGTCCCCTCTCTCCCCCCCCCCCACCCCAGCCATAACCCCTGACCTCTCTGGGGTGCTCTCCTGCCTAACCTCGCCCCCTCTCCCCTTTCTGGCCGGCACAGAGCGATCCCGAGCTGGTGCAGTGGAAGAAGGAGCTGCGTGACGCCTACCATGAGGCCCAGCAGCTGCTGCAGCGGGTGCCGAAGATGAAGAACAAGCCGCGTTCGCCCATTGTGGAGCTCAGCAAGGTGCCACTGCTGCAGCGCTCCAGTGCCAACGGCCTCTGACCCCCTCACCCCCCCTCCTCACGGCTTTAATTTATTGGGTTGGGTTTTATTCCTGCCCTCACCCCCTGTGGAACCGTAACTGTTGATTTGCTGGTCCTTGTGACTCCCACCCCACCCCCTGCTGCAGAGGGTGGGGGCATTGGGAGGGGGTGGGGCAAATTTGGGGACGGATCCTGCCGTCTGGATCCCTTTCTTCCCCTCCTCCTTCGTGTCTCGGCTCTTGGGGCAGGGCTGTGCTGGCCCTACCCCCAGCAGGCCTGGGCATGCGGGGATCATAGGGAGAAACTTCCTCTTTTGGCACTTAACTTCCTGTTTTCTCTCTCCCTTATGAAATCGCTGCCAGTGCAGGAGACCCCCTTCGGGGTATGGGGGGAGGGACCTGGGCCAGATCCCTGGCCCAGTGAGGGCTCCGGTGAGGGTGTTACCCTGGAGAATGCAGTGAGCATTGGAGAGAGGGGAACAGACTTGCCTCTCCTCCCCCTCCCCCTCATCTAGGAGTCCCCCGCTCTCACTGGAAGCTGTTCCAGTTCCAGCACTGCTGCCCCACGGTGTAGGACCCCGTGGGACTCCAGACTGGCCAAGGCCCAAAGGAGCGAGGGCCGGGTGTGGGAGAGAAATCCCTCCCTCTCCAACAGGGAGAGGTGCAAGAGTCACATTCGGAACGAAGAATTAATTTTCTGATGGAGGCAAACAGCGTTCCCTCCCCCCACCCATGGCAGCCTCTGCCTACCCCAACTGCCCTCCGCCCTGGGCTCCTGCCCCCACTGTGCCAATGGGCCCTCCGGCCTGACCCGCAGCCTCACCTTCCCTGCTGGTGCGATGCTGGGGTGCCTGCCTCCCGTGGTATTCGTAATGGACTGTGCCAAATTGCATGGGGCCGGTCCCTGGCCTGGCAGACCCGGCAACGGGTTGACTCCACGTGGTGCCAAACCCAGGTCTGTGCAGGTGGAACTGCCCCGTCGTGCCACATCTCTGCCCTCCGACGGCAAGGGAGCCAGGCGCTTTGCTGGGCCCCAGCCCTGTGGCAGAGGTATCACATAGGCCTTGTGCCAAAGGACAAGGAAGTGTTGTTGTCTGGTGCCAGTGCTGTCCAGCTGGCTGGGGCAGGGCCTGGGCTGGGCTGAGCGGTGAAGGCTGCCCTGTTCCCAGCTAGCTGGAGAGCCCATGCCAACTCCGTGGTGTGTGTGTGTGTGTGTGTGTCTGTCTGAGGGCAGCCAATGTAAATAGCTCTGTGGCCAAGGGTGCTGGCTTGGCTCCCCCCTCCCCCCCCAGCCATAGCCCACTGTATTATCGCTCCAGCCAGACACCCCACCTTTTCCCCCTCCTCCACGCAGTGTTAGAACACCCCCCCCCGCCCCGTGGCAGGGGCTCTTAGGGTAACTTTACCCTGGCCCTCTTTCCATCCCTTCCATAGCAAGATGGGAGGGGGAGCATTTGGAAAGGGGAGACAAGGAGGGGTCTCCCTCCCCCCATCTCCATGGTCTCCCACCCCCAACCGCATGCGAAGCTGGCTGTATTGCATGCGCCCCCCCCTCCTCCCCCCGCCCCATGTGATGAGTTCTGCCAATGGCTCTTTGTTTCCCCTGGGGGGGGCGATTTTCTTTTGGGGGGGAGCAGCCCCTCCCCCCTCGCAGTGTCTGTAAATATTGGTTTCTGGTCCGTCTCTTCTCGGGGTTATTCATTTTTTTGGCCGATTTTTGAATGTGATTTTAACAAGTGGAGAGGAAAAAAAAAACAACTGATTTTTTTATAATAAAAAAGTGAAAAAATAGGGCTCTGCCTACTCTGGCCGGCCCATGGGAGGGGCAGGGCTGGGGTGGTGCTCAGCCCCCTAGATAAACCAGGGTCACAAGGCATCCTGCTTCTGGGGAGGGAGAAGTACATGACGGGGTTCAGCTGGGAGCTCCGAGGCCTTAGGGAGGCAGGGAGGGACAGGTGCGGGCTCAATTGTGGGATCGTGGGCCATGGGGTTGTACAAAGGGGGGGGTACATGCTAGGGGATCCTCTGCTTTTAATGTGACCGGCAGCCTCCCTCCTGCTCACCCACCCAGCTCTGCTGGTGCCCCTCAATCGTGACTTGCAACTACCTATCCCCACCCAGCTCTGCAGCTGCATCTCCCTCCCCCCAGCAGTTTTGGTTCCCCTCTCCTGCTCTGAGAAGAGTCCCCAGTCCTGGCAGAGATCTGTTATGTTCCTGCAGCCCTTAAGACCCAAAGCCAGTTAGACCCCCAGGGCAGCCCCTCTGTGCCCACCTCCCCAGGCATCCCAGAACCAGCTTCACTGTGGTTTCCAAGTCCCCCAGCAGCTGGCTTCTGACTTCACAGGTGGATTTAACCAGCTCCTGTAGCCCAAGGCAACAGCCAATCAGCGTTAGCCCTGGCCCCGGGCAGCCAGCCCCAGGTAGGGCTGGTTCTGAATGCACTTGGGTGTGGGGGAGGGTGCTGTCTGTCCTTCCAGTTAGTGTTGCAGATGCAGGACCCTGAATGGGGAGATGCCTCTGCATGCTTGAGATGTAGGACGAGGGGGAAGCAAGCAGCATGACCTGCTAGCCAGCTGTTGTGCATGGGGTTGCACTGGGCTTTTAAACAACCAGGGTGTCTCTACATTGGCGCGATCTTGCGCAAATACTCTTTAACGCAAGAGTTCTTGTGTTGAAGTATTTGCGCAAGAGAGCATCTACACTGGCATGTGCCTTTGCGCAAGAGATGTGCTTTTGCGCAAGAGCATCCGTGCCAGTGTAGACGCTCTCTTGCACAAGAAAGCTCTGATGGCCATTTTAGCCGTCGGGCTTTCTTGCGCAAGAAATTCATGTTGTCTGTCTACGCGGCTGCTTTTGCGCAAGATCGCGCCAATGTAGACACAGCCTCACTGTGGCGCACCCGGAAGTGGCTGCATCTCACCGTTGGAGCATCTGGGTGCGTGGTATTACTCATATATACAGCGGCTGCGTCTCATCCCGGAGGTGGCTGTGTCTTAGCGCTGGGTAAGGGATCCTGGTGCAAATAGCCCCTGCGCCATACCCCAGTATTTAGGAGCTGCATCTTAGCGCTGCTGGATTAAGGGATTCCACCCTCACGAGATGTAGCTGATTAAAGCACTTTCTGGTCGGCCAGAGTGAATGGTGCTGCAGCTAGGGATTGAAATAACTGAAGGCTAATTTCACTGGGACCTCCATTCCACCTCCAGTTTCCTCTACTACCCTTTGGCCTAGGGCAAGATGCACTAGACTCGAATCCAGGACTTCAAGTGCTTCCTCTTCTGCTAACCTTGAACAAGTCCCTGCCCCAGGAGGCAGGTCTCAGTTCCTTGTTCTCCAAGCAGGGATTGCACAAGTTTGCACACATGGCTGTAGCACAATGCACCCATGCGATGGGACAGTGGTAAGGCTGTAGGTATTTGCATGGTTGTAGCATGTAGGAGCCTTAGCTGTGGACTAAGACACCTGCTGTGCTCTGTACTGTACACACACAACACAGATGGTCCCTGCCTCAGAGAGCTGATGGTCACAGGGTACAGTATCGCAGCCAATGGACACAGACAGGCCCTGCCTCAGAGCTGATGGTCACAGGGTACAGTATCACAGCCAACGGATACAGACAGGCCCTGCCTCAGAGAACTGATGGTCACAGGGTACAGTATCACAGCTAACGGATACAGACAGGCCCTGCCTCAGAGCTGATGGTCACAGGGTACAGTATCACAGCTAACATACAGACAGGCCCTGCCTCAGAGCTGATGGTCACAGGGTACAGTATCACAGCCAGTGGACACAGACAGGCCTTGCCTCAGAGAACTGATGGTCACAGGGTACAGTATCACAGCTAACGGATACAGACAGGCCCTGCCTCAGAAAGCTGATGGTCACAGGGTACAGTATCACAGCTAACAGATACAGACAGGCCCTGCCTCAGAGCTGATGGTCACAGGGTACAGTATCACAGCCAATGGACACAGACAGGCCCTGCCTCAGAGAGCTGACCTGTGCCAGACCTAACCTAGCTAGGGAAGGGAAGAAAAACCATGAGGATGTGGCATGGACTAGCTGCACCAGCCCGAGTCTGCCAGGGAGCCTGAGTGTGGGTTGGGGAGAAGAGGGCCCTGGCATGGCTATCCCTGCTCACAAGGCAATTGCACCTTCACTGTGGTGTGTAGATGCACGTGGGGGCTGTGTCTACACTGCACCCCTTTTCCGGAAAAGGGATGCAGATGAGACAAGTCGGAATTGCAAATGAAGCGGGGGATTTAAATATCCCCCGATTCATTTGTATAAACATGGCTACCGCTTTTTTCCGGCTCGGGGCTTTGCCGGAGAAAAGCGCCAGTCTAGACGGGATCTTTTGGAAAATAAAGCCTTTTCCAAAAGATCCCGTCTAGACTGGCGCTTTTCTCCGGCAAAGCCCCGAGCCGGAAAAAAGCGGCAGCCATGTTTATACAAATGAAGCGGGGGATATTTAAATCCCCCGCTTCATTTGCAATTCCGACTTGTCTCATCTGCATCCCTTTTCCGGAAAAGGGGTGCAGTGTGTAGACACAGCCGGGGTGTTTCCACACTATGCTAAGGCCCTATTTTGGCTGCACAAGGCGGGGAAGGGGGGAGCAGGACTAAAATGCCACGAAGGGGGCAGTTAAGATGCAGGGGAGTCTGCTGGCCCAAAGAGTTTAAAAGCAGGAGAGGGGCAGAGCTAAGGTGGGTGGCCTTGGGGAAGGAAACGGGAGGGAGGGCGCCCCAAAAGAGGACAGTTCAGATGCAGCGGGCTAAACTAAAATGCCCCAAGGGGGGCAGTTAATATATGGCTGCGTAGGGCTGAGATGCCCCAGAGGGGCAATTAAGGCGGGGGGGGGCAGTCACGGTGCAGAGGGGCAGGGCTGAGATGCCCCAGAGGGGCAATTAAGGCGGGGGGGGGCAGTCACGGTGCAGAGGGGCAGGGCTGAGATGCCCCAGAGGGGCAATTAAGGCGGGGGGGCAGTCACGGTGCAGAGGGGCAGGGCTGAGATGCCCCAGAGGGGCAATTAAGGCGGGGGGGCAGTCACGGTGCAGAGGGGCAGGGCTGAGATGCCCCAGAGGGGCAATTAAGGCGGGGGGGGGGCAGTCACGGTGCAGAGGGGCAGGGCTGAGAGCGGCGCTGCGCCCAGGCCGGTGCGTGGCTCGGGCGGAGCCGGACCGGGGGCGCCAGGGCCCAGCGAGCCGCCCGCCGCGCTCCGCCCCGCCCCGCGCAGCGCCGCGCTCCGCCCCGCCGCCCCCGGCCGCTGCAGCGATTCCGGGCCAGGCCCCGCGCCCGCCGCCCGGAGCCGCCAGCCAGCGCCGCAGCCTCGGCCGGGCCGGGGACATGGTGACGGGATGGCCCGGGCCGGAGACGCCTTCCCGCTGCACCTGCTGGCCTGGCACAACCGGCACCAGGCGCTGGAGAGCGAGCTGCGCACGGGGCAGGTGCGGCACCGGGCCCTCGCCCGCCCCCGGGACCCCGCGCTCCCCGCCCGCCCCCGGGACCCCCTAGCCTCGCCCGGCGCTCCCCGCCCGGGACCCCCCCCCCCAAGATCCTCCACTTTCCTAGCCTGGGTTCCCCAGGACCCCGTCGCATTCCCCGCCCAGCACCCCCGAGATTCCCCGTGTCCCCCAGCTGGCTCCCCTGAGACCCTTCTGGTTCTCTCCACATCCCCTGCCCAGCCCCCCCAGGACCCTTCCAGGGTCCGCTGTGCCCCCCGCCTGGCACTTCTGAGACCATTCCAGGACCCCCCCTTTCGGCACCCCTGCACCCTCTGCCTGGGACTCTAACAGCCCAGCGTCCCCCCAGAACGCTCCTAGGATGCCTCCCCACCGCACCAGGCATCCCCTGGATCACTTCCACTACACCAGACACTACCAGCCTCCTTTGGAGACCCCCACGTGCTGTTGGGACCCCTGCCCCACCAGGCCCCTGGGAATCCCCCACCCCACCTGTATGCAACAGGCGTTGTATGTGCTCATGAGCAGTTTGGAGAGTGTCTCCTGATCCCCCACTCCACCATGCCAGGCGCTTCTCGGGACCCTCTACCTCCACCCCGCTGGGCATCCCCATGGGGACCACCATCTTGCCCAGAACCACGGGACATCCTAACTTCCCAGCATCCCTGCCATGATCCCATGATCCTCCCTGGGATCTCCTAAAATCCCAGCACCCTGACCCCATTGTGTTACCCCCTGAACTCTCCATCCCAGCACCCCTTCCCCTGCCAAGCATCCCCACGGCCTGCAAAAACACCTTAGCATCCGTCACCCTGCCAGGTTTCCGCCCCCCCAGGAACCCCATGCTGTAGCCTCCATTGCAGGACCTCCACCCTGCTAGCTATTCCCCACTCCACCGCAGGGTCCCTCACCCCACCACCTTCCTGAGTACTGGTCATCCGGCAACACCTAACCCCTGGGGTTCCCCTCCTCCATTGGGACCCCCCAGAATTCCCCCCATCTGTAGGCACCCTACTCTGCTGCAGCCATTCCTGGGACCCCTTAACCCCACCAGGCACTCTTCGGATTCCTCCTGTGAGGATCCGCCTAACTGCTAACTTTGAACTCCCCAGAATATCTGTCTCCCACCCTCACCCCAGTACCTGCCCCAGACACCACCTTAATTCCCCCCCCAGTACCTCTTGTCCCAGCATCATCCTACGCTTTACCCCCAGGCCAGTACACCCCATCCTCCTTCCCTCCACCTGACGCCTCCAGCCAGCACCTCTCCCTGGTATCCCCCAACCTAGGTCCCCTGGTTCCTTCTTCCCTCCACCTGGCACCCCACCCAGCATTGCCCAACTGGTAACTGGTGCTGGAGAGCGAGCTGCACCCGGGCAGGCCCCAGCCATGTAACCAGTTCCCCAGTTAATGGGATCTTCCCCAAATCCTGGTGGACAACTGGCCAGGCCAGTGCAGCCCCGGCTGTGTCGGACTGGCCGACGGGACCCTGGCTGTGTCAGGGCAGGCAGCCCCGGCAGGGCCCTGCCAGACAGACAGGAGCCTCGCTACGGTGGCCCCAGCAGGAAGGCGGCACCCCAGACGCGCCAGAGCCTGCAAACAGAAGGGACCCTGGCTGGAGTGGCCGTGGCAAGCAGGAGGGAAGCATCTGCACTGGGCAGGCTGGCCTGGCGCAGACCCCGCCACACCTGCCCCATAGCCCCAGTGGGACCCCAGCCCTGGCTGCCCTGCACTCGCCTACCAACAGTTCACCCGTTAACTGCTTTGACCGCTATGTGCATCTCAACTTTCTTCCAGCACCTCCCGGCCCCCTCCCCCTCACCAGGTCTCCACATTCCCCAGCGGGTACCAGGCACGGGAGTGTGATCCGCTCACCCCATCCCATAGCTCCTCCCCCTGCCCATCACCTGGGCTGTTCTCTCCTTTCTTCCCCCTGCCCTTAGTGCCCCCCTTGACCCCATATTGGCTCCCCGCCCGCTGCAACCAGTTAGCGTGACAGCAGTTGGGGGGGGGCATAGGGGACAGGAGCAGAACAAGACGCCCCTATGTCCCCTCCTGGCGTGGGAGGGACCCCTCTGTGCATGAATGGGGCTGAGGAGCTGGGCAGGAGAGTCCTGGGGTGGGGGGAGCCGTTGGACCCAGACGTCCAAGATGGCAGTGCAGGGTGCGGGGCCAGAGGGTCCAGGAGGGCAGGGTAGAGCTGGGCTCTTACTTGGGGAGGGGCAGCTGTTAACCCCGTGGTTCCCGTGCAGCACGACATAGAGCTGATCGACCCTCGGGGCCGGACGCCCCTGGAGCTGGCCGTGTGCCTGGGCAACCTGGAGTCCGCCCGGGTGCTGCTGCGGCACAACGCCAACGTCGGCAGGGAGAATGCCAGTGGCTGGACAGGTACGGGTGGGGGCCGTGCGCGGAGCTGGGGGAGCGGAGATACGGGGGGGGGAGCAGCTCTAGTGCCAGCTCTACTGTGCCACTCCTGCCCTGCGGCGCAGCATTTCTTCCCCACCGGTTGCTGGAGGTCTCAGCCTCCCTGTGCCGGGGGCTGGTGTCTATGGGCCAGGCAGTCAAATTGGGCTTTGCCAGCAGAGTGCCCTGAGGGGTGCTCTTGAGTGCCGGGCTCTGCCCAACTCTGGCAGCGGGGGTTGGCACTGGCTGTGCCCATGGCTGTGCCCAGGAGGGAGCTGGCTTGAGTGCCGGTGGGCAGGGAAGGCCCCTGACAGCTCCCCGCTGCTCCCGCTCTGCCCGCCAGTCCTGCAGGAGGCCGTCAGCACCGGAGACCCCGAGATGGTGCAGCTGGTGCTCCAGTACCGCGACTACCAACGTGCTACCAACCGCCTGGCTGGCATCCCTGAGCTGCTCAACAAACTGCGCAGGGTGAGTGTGTGCGTGTGGCCCTTGGCACCCCGCCGTGGCGTGCAGACCTCCCTTGGGACCCAGCATCCTGCCCTGGGGCACACACTAGGGATGTTAAATATCGGTTAATCGAATAGTCGATTAACGTCATGAATTCTTATCAGTTGCTCGACTATTCTATAGTCCCCAGAGACGTGGCTGGCAGCCAGTGCGCTCCGGCCCCCCTCCCGAGAAGACCCCCTGCCACTCCGCACTGTTGCCTCTGATACAGAGGTAGCAGCACAGGGTGGCAGCAGGCCCTGTCCAGCGGAGGATCTGAGCTCCTGGACCCAGCGTGAGCCAGAACTGAGCGGGGATCCCCCAGGTCTCTGACACAGAAGCATAGAATACTAGGACTGGAAGGGACCTCGAGAGGTCGAGTCCAGTCCCCTGCCTTCATGGCAGGACCCAGTACCACCTAGACCATCCCTGATAGACATTGATATAACTTGCTCTTAAATATCTCCAGAGATGGAGATTCCACAACCCCCCGAAGCAATTTATTCCAGAGTTTAACCACCCTGACAGGAACTTTTTCCTAACGTCCAACCTAAACCTCCCTTGCTGCAGTTTAAGCCCATTGCTGCTGCTTCTATTCTCAGAGGCCAGGAAGAACAAGTTTTCTCCCTCCTCCTTGTGACACCCTTTTAGATACCTGAAAACCACTATCATGTCTTCTCTCAATCTTCTCTTTTCCAAACTAAACAAGTCCAGTTCTTTCAGTCTTCCTTCATAGGTCATGTTCTCTAGACCTTTAATCATTCTTGTTGCTCTTCTCTGGACCCTCTCCAATTTGTCCACATCTTTCTTGAAATGCAGCGCCCGGAACTGGACACAATACTCCAACTGAGGCCTAACCAGCGCAGAGTGGAGTGGAAGAATGACTTCTCGTGTCTTGCTCACAACACTCCTGTTAATGCATCCCAGAATCATGTTGGCTTTTTTGCAACAGCGTCACACTGCTGACTCATATTTAGCTTGTGGTCCACTAAAACCCCTAAATCCCTTTCTGCCGTACTCCTTCCTAGACAGTCGCTTCCCATTCTGTATGTGTGAAACTGATTGTTCCTTCCTAAGAGGAGCAGTTTACATTTGTCTTTATTAAACTTCATCCTGTTTACTTCAGACCATTTCTGCAATTTGTCCAGATCATTTTGAATTATGACCCTATCCTCCAGAGCAGTCGCAATCCCTCCCAGCTTGGTGTCATCTGCAAACGTAATAAGCGTACTCTGCATGCCAATGTCTAAATCGCTGATGAAGATATTAAACAGAACCAGTCCCAAAACAGACCCCTGCGGAACCCCACCTGTTACTCCTTTCCAGCAGGATTGTGATCCGTTAATAATTACTCTCTGGGAACGGTTATCCAACCAGCTATGCACCCACCTTATAGTAGCCCCATCTAAGTTGTATTTGCCTAGTTTATTGATAAGAATATCATGCGAGACCGTATCAAATGCCTTACTAAAGTCTAGGTATACCACATCCATTGCTTCTCTCTTATCCACAAGACTCATTATCCTATCAAGAAAGCTACAGGTTGGTCTGACATGATTTGTTCTTTACAAATCCATGCTGGCTGTTTCCTATCACCTTATTATCTTCCAAGTGTTTGCCGATGATTTCCTTTATGACTTTCTCCATTATCTTTCCAGGCACATAAGTTAAACTGACCGGTCTATAGTTTCCTGGGTTGTTTTTATTTCCCTTTTTATAGATGGGCACTATATTTCCCCTTTTCCAATCTTCTGGAATCTATCCTGTATTCCATGATTTTCCAAAGATGATAGCTAAAGGCTCAGATACCTCCTCTCTCAGCTCCTTAAGTATTCTAGGATGCATTCCATCAGGCATTGGTGACTTGCAGACATCTATTATTTCTAAGTGATTTTTATCTTGTTCTTTTTTTATTTTATCTTCTTAGCCTACCCCCTTCCCACTAGCATTCACTATGTTGGCCATTCCTTCAGCAGACTTCTTGGTGAAGACCGGAACAAAGAAATCATTAAGCATCTCTGCCATTTCCAAGTTTCCTGTTTTCCCCCTCCTCACTGACCAGTGGGCCTACCCAGTCCTTGGTCTTCCTCTTGCTTCTAATATATTTATAGACTGTCGTCTTGTTTCTCTTTATGCCTGTAGCTAGTTTGAGCTCATATGAATACTCAGGGTCTCAGCCAGCCCAAGGGGTTTCCTAGATTGAGATTTGCCCCAGGATCTCTTCAGGGTTTCCCTCTCTTCTTCCAGGATCCCATCTGGGCAAGGATCTCCTCTCCCCCTCCAAGTCCAGATCTCCCTCTCCCCTCCTCCCCCCCCCATCTCCCAGACCCGTCTCTGCAGGGACCCCCCCGACACGTTCTCTGCCGGGAATGCCTGATCTCATCCCTTTGGTGTCTTTTCTAGGCTCCTGATTTCTACGTGGAGATGAAGTGGGAGTTCACCAGCTGGGGTGAGTCCGTCCCTGGGGGCTCCTGATGTGGGGTTTGCAGGAGGACACCCCCAGGCTCCCTCCCTGGTGCTGGAGCCCAGGGATTCTCAGCCCTCTTGTGGGGGGGGTGAGACTAGATTATTGTGGGTGCACACACCCCCTGTCATTGTCCCTGCCCCACCCCTGCTCCGCCCACAGCTGGTGTCTCCCTTTGGCGCTGGGAGTGGGGGGGGGGGGAAGCGCCATCTGGCAATTTGAACCCCAGAGACAAGAGAGCCCCCGGTGGCCGGGAGGATGAACTGCAGGCGTCTAGAGGCGGCGCTCCTCCCCCTGCGCCCCCCCCCAGCAAGGTGCAGCTGCCCCCCACTTCCATGCCCGTCCCCCGCTCACTCTGCCCCTCCCTCCCCCAGTGCCCCTGGTCTCCAAGGTGTGCCCGAGCGATGTGTACCGGGTGTGGAAGCGCGGCGAGAGCCTGCGGGTCGACACCACCCTGCTGGGCTTCGAGCACATGACTTGGCAGCGGGGCCGGCGCAGCTACATCTTCAAGGGCGAAGGTGAGAGGGGCCCACAGCCTCCCCCTCTCCCCCATTCCTGGGGGTGTCCTGCTGAGCCTGGGGGTGGGGTTGGGGTCTGCTCCCCCCTTGAATCGCTCCCCTGTGTGCGCAGATCCCAGAGGAGGGGCTGAGACCCCCGCCAGCCTGGTCATTGCTCGTGGGAGGTGGCCCCCCATGGGAATATGGAGCTAGGTCCCCCCAGCTGGGAAGGGTCAGGGAGAGCAGTCCCCCTGCACCTACAGCCCGCAGGGATCCTGGAGGGAGGCTAAGGTGACATCACCACCTGGGGGGGAATCAGGTGGGAGGTTGCAGCCCCCAGAAGGAGGCACCCAGAGCCCTCTGAGCTGGGGGGCGGCTGCGAGGGGGTGTAGCTGTGGGAGCAGGTGTCAGGGCGGGTGGTCATGTAGCAGCCTGGGTCAGCACCTGCCATAGGGCTGGTTCCTGGGGTCCCTCCCGGCCCCTCGTGCCTGGCCAGGGGGTGTGTGGGGCAGGATGGGGCTGTGGCACTGACATGTCCCTTCTCCCGCTGGCCAGAGGAGGGCGCCGTAGTGATGGAGGTGGACCACGACAAGCAGGTGGTCTACACGGAGACGCTGTCCCTGGCTCTGCACGAGCCGGAGCTGATGCTGGCTGCCATGCAGCCCACCGAGGAGCACGTGGCCGGCCGGCTGACCTCGCCCATCGTCTCCACCCACCTCGACACGAAGAACATTGCCTTCGAGCGGTGCGCGGGGGGGCAAGGAGGGGCATTGGGGGGGTGGGCCTGAGAGAGGGGAGGGGCTGTGGGAGGCAGGGTGCATGAGGACAGCCTTGAGGGAGGCAGGGGAGGCCAGGGACAGGAGGAGAGTGTGAGCAATGCACAGGTGGTAGGGGAGGTGGCTGGGCAGGAGAGGCCCTTGTGCAAGAGGCTGTGGATCGGGGCGGAGGGAGGGGGTTGGGCATGACTGACATTTGTGAGCAGGGCGGGGGATCCCTGTGTGTGACATGCCCTCCTAAGACTGTGCTGGTGAGCTGGGTGGGGGAGGGGGAGGTCCACGTGTGAGGGGTTCATGTGACCGCACGTGCTACTGAGACATGGGGGTCCCATCTGACAGACCCTCATACAACCATGTGTGCTAGTGTGTGACACCAGGGAGGGGGTCTGTGTGCACGACGGGCCCTTGTACAACCATGTGTGCTAGTGCGTGACACCAGGGAGGGGGTCTGTGTGCACGACGGGCCCTTGTACAACCATGTGTGCTAGTGAGTGAGATGGGGGGAGGGGGTCTGTGTGCACGACGGGCCCTTGTACAACCATGCGTGCTAGTGAGTGAGGGGGGGGAGGGGATCTTTGTGCACGATGGGCCCTTGTTCAACCATGTGTGCTAGTGAGTGCAGGGTGGGGCATGTGTGATGGGCCCTTGTATGACTGCGTGTGCTAGTGAGCGGAACAGGGTGGGATCTTTGCATGCGAGGGGCCCTTCTGTGTCTGTGTGTGAATGAGATGAGCAAGGGGGTCTGTATAATCAACAGGCCTTCACATGACCATATGTGCTAGTGAGTAGGTTGGGGGGAGTCTGCTTGTGGGATGGGCCCGTGTATGGCTGCGTGTGTGAAGGAGAGGGGCAGCGGACTTGTGTGTGCAACAGGCTTTCCTAGGATCACGTGTGTTAATGAGCAAGGTGGGGGGAATCGGTGTTTGTGACAGGCTCGACTCTGTGTGCTAGTGAGTGGCGCGGGATGTCCACAAGTGTGACGGACCCTGGTATGACCACGTGTACTAGTGAGCAGAGTGGGGGAGGGGTACATGTGACAAGCCCTTGTACAACTGACTGCACATACTCGTGATCTGGGTGGGGGATGCCCTCGTATGACCACTCATGCTGCTGAGCAGGGCAGAGGGGTGACCAAACCTTTCCTTAGACAGCTTGTCCTTCTGCCCCACACCCGCCCCCAGGGTTTGGAACAAGACCACGGCCTGGGGAATGCATATGCCTGCATAGACTCCTAGAACGGGAAGGGACCTCAAGAGATCAAGTCCAGTCCCCTGCCCTCATGGCAGGACCAAGCCCTGTCTAGACCAGTGGTTCCCAACACGGTGCCCATGGGGGCATTTGTGTGCACCTGCCAAGTGCTCGGGGCTGGCCTGGCCCCGGGCACGTGCCGCACGGTGAGCGCTGGTCCCGGGAGAGCCGCGGATTGGCCGCCTGCGCTCTGGGCATGCGGCGCTTGGGGGGGGGGGGGTGCCGGCCCCGGGCATGTGGCGCTTTTGGGTGGGGGGCTGGCTCCGGGCACATGGCTATAGGGGGGGCCCTGCCCCCGGGCACGCAGCTATGGGAGGGGGGCACCCTCTGGCGCTCGGCGGGCGAACGGCCACACCCCCTAGCGCCCGGCAACCTTAAATGGTTGGGGACCACTGATCTAGATCAGTGTTTCTCAACCAGTGGTACGAGTACCTTTAGGGGGACTTTAGAGAAGTCTGGGGGGTACGTCAACACAACTGAAATTTGGAGAAAACTGAATGTTTGTGTTAAGTTTTACAGCGCTTTATTATTTTTGTACTTTTTACACCCAAAAATGTCAGTGCCCACCCAGCTATGATTAAGTTGTTTAAACAAATGTGTTGCAATGGTAGGACAAAAAGTTGTGTGTCTGAAAACTGTAGGTACTGGGGATACTTACAATTTTTTGTAAAAGGAGTACTTTATATTAAAAAAAGGTTGAGAACCACTGATCTAGATCATCCCTGACAGGTGTCTGTCTAACCTGCTCTTAAATATCTCCAGAGATGGAGATTTTACAACCTCCCTAGGCAATTTATTCCAGTGTTTAACCATCCTGGCAGGAAGTTTTTCCTAATGTCCAACCTAAACCTCCCTTGTGGCAATTTAAGCCCATTGCTTCTTGTCCTAACATCAGAGGTTAAGGAGAACAATTTTTCTCCCTCTTCCTTGTAACACCCTTTTAGTTACTTGAAAATCACTATCATGCCCCTTCTAAATCTTTTATTTTCTAAACTAAACAAGCCCAATGCTTTCAGTTTTCCCCCATAGCTCATGTTTTCTAGACCTTTCATCATTCTTCTTGATCTTCTCTGGACCCTCTCCAATTTCTCCACATCTTTCTTCAGATGTAGTGCCCAGAACTGGACACAGTACTCCAACTGAGGTCTAATCAGCGTAGAGTAGAGCGGAAGAATGACTTCTCGTGTCTTGATCACAACACTCCTGTTAATGCATCCCAGAATCATGTTTGCTTTTTTTGCAACAGTATCACACAGTTGACTCATATTTAGCTTGTGGTCCACTGTGACCCTGAGAACCATTTCTGCAGTACTCCTTCCTAGACAGTCACTTATCTATCCTCCAAAGCACTTGCAGCCCCTCCTAATTTGGTATCTTATGCAAATGTTATCAGTGTGCTCTTTATGCTGTTATCTAAATTGTTGATGAAGATATTGAGCAGAACCGATCCCAACACTTGTTATGCTGCAGATCTTGTGCCACAGCTCTGGGCACTGAAAAGGGGGTGCCGGGGAGGAGCAGAGCAGCCCCTGGCAGGGGGGAGTCTGTGGGAGCCATGGCCTAGCGGTGGGATGTGTGGAGGGAAGGGGTCTGTCTAGCACCTGTGAGGTCGGAAGTGAGGAACACAGTCTCTGACCGGAGTCATTCCTGCCTTGGCAGGAACAAGTCTGGGATCTGGGGCTGGCGCTCGGAGAAGATGGAGGTGATCAGCGGCTATGAAGCCAAGGTAACACCCTGCTCCCCATACTGAAGGTTCAGGGGATGGGAACCCTTGCTGGGAGGGGAAGGCGGGGATAGGGTAGGACCCAAGCAGATAGCAACATGAAGCCTTTGCCTGTGGGGGTCTCACAGCTTACAGTTCTCCAAGGCAGCAGAGACAAGCTTGGGAAATGGGACCCAGGAGTAGGAGGGGTCCCTAGGGATGAGCACCCCCTCCAGCTCGCTGGGGGAAGACCCCAAGCTAGCCAGAGGGAGCCAGGTAACAGCACGAGGGGGGCAGAGATCTGGGCAAGCTGAGCTGCACCCTATGTCCTGGCAGGTTTACAGCGCTAGCAACGTGGAGCTCGTCACCAAAACGAGAACCGAGCACCTGTCGGACCAGGACAAGTCCCGCACCAAAGGTAACATGCCAGCCCCACACAACCAGTCAGAACATCCCAGCTGAAATGGCTCAGCCCCTCCTCAGACATCCAGTCGTGGCTCCCCTCTCCTCCCTCTGCCACACCCATCCCAGACACCCAGTCCTAGTGCTTGCCCCACACGCCTGCACAGCGTCCAACCCCCTCCCCTTCACCTGCCCGTTCTGGCCTCTGCCCTTCATTCACCCTGCCCCCCACCCCTCTCTCTCACACCTGCTCTGGGCATCCTCCTTCTGACTTACCCCCCCCCCCAGGCACAGTGCCCCGCCCCTCCCTTTGTGACACGTCTGCCCCAGCCTTCCAGTCACAGCCCCCACTCTGATTACAAGGGCCTGGCCCCATCCACTGGTCCTCCAATCACAGGGCCACACCGACCATTCCTTCAGTCAGCCCGCCTCTCCACCTGTCCATCATGGCTCAAGCCACGCCCCTGAGCGTATTTACACTGCCCTCCTGCACTTGTGGTTTCAGAGCATTCATCGGACGTAGTCGGGGGGAGCAGCCCTCACCAGAGATGACATGGGGAGGGCACGAGATGCGTACGTGGCTGTTTCCTCGGGGGAAGGCGTGTCCGCTTTGAGGCAGGGCGATTCATGCGCTCCGGGTCTTGGGGTCTTTGAGTCTCACCTACTCTCCCCTCCCCTCCCCACATTCAGGTTCCAAGACGCCCTTCCAGTCCTTCCTGGGCATCGCCCAGCAGCATGCCTCCCATAACGGGGTGAGTGATGCCCCCCCTTCTGCTTTGGGCATGCAGGAAGAGTGCCTGGCACGGTGGAAGCTGGGGCAGAATCTGAAGATGGGGCTGCTTGGAGGGCTAAGGGTTGGGGGGGGGGATGCAGCAGGCGAGGGGGAGTTTGGCATAGCTGGAGAGCATGTGAGTGGGGAGCTCTAGTGTGACTCCATGCCTGCTTCCTCCAGGCCCCCGTGCTGCAGTCTGCCACCCCCACCAACCCCACAGCCATCACCCCCGAGGAGTACTTCGACCCCAGCTTCAACCTGGAGGCCCGCAACATAGGCCGCCCCATCGAGCTGTCCAACAAGGTGCAGAGGTGAGGTGGGGGGGAGATGGCTGCAGAGGGGAGTCTGTGCCGGAGGAGCGGGAAGCCTCGCTCTGCATGCTCAGCCAGTGACACTGCTGTGCCTGGGAAGTCTACCCAACTTCTAGCCCCCCTCCGCCGGGGGTCCAGCATGGCAGTGCAGGCTCTAGGAGACCCTGCAGCTCCCCGCCCTCTGCATGCGGGAGAGACCAGGACAGGGAATGGGGCACTAAAAGGCGCCAGGCCTGGTCCCTGGCTCTGAGTGGCTGATGCGGTGCAGGGAAGAGGGCTGGGCTGGTGGCTGGTGGTGACGCCCCCCTGGCTGCGACAGGTTCAAGGCCACGCTGTGGCTGTGCGAGGATCACCCCCTGTCGCTGGTGGAGCAGGTGACACCCATCATCGACCTCATGGCCATCAGCAACGCCCACTTTGCCAAGCTGCGCGATTTCATCACCCTCAAGCTGCCACCCGGCTTCCCTGTCAAAATCGGTGAGGAGGGAGGGGCGGGCTGCAAACCTGGGGTGGGGGGAGGGGAGGGATCTGGTGGGATTTGGGGCGTGCTAGAAGTGGGCAGGGGAGAGTGCAGAGGGGAGGAGTGGCTAGGAGCTAGGGAGCCTGAGGCTGCGGATGCAGTGGGAATTGGGGTATGGAGGAGGTGGAGGAAATGAGGGACATTGGAAGGGGTGGGAAGACTCCTGGAAGAGAGAGGCTGGGGTAATGGGCTGGTGTGGCTGGGGGTGGTGGGGTTCGGGGGCCCGCCTGGGGGCTGAACCGTATGTTGCCCCCAGTGTCTCTCTCACTCGTGTCCATCCCACCCCAGAGATCCCTCTCTTCCACGTGCTCAATGCACGGATCACCTTCAGCAACCTGTGCGGCTGTGACGAGCCACTCAGCTCCGTGCAGATCTGCGGCCGTAGCTCCTCCCCAGTGGACACCGGAGAGCTGGCTGTGGGGGCAGAGGCACCCACCAACCCCAAAGGTAGGGAGTGGGGGGGGGCAGCTGTGCACACCAGGAATCCTGCTGCAAGCCCCACAGAGACCCCTATTGACTCCAGTCCCCACGAGGGCCAGGGCAGTGTATGTGGGGGAGGGGCAGACTCCTACGACGGAGCAGTATGTGATCTCATCGGGGCAGGTCTTGGGGTACCCTCCCCCACTCACCCCCCTCCCTCCCCAGTGTTCCCGTTCCCCTGCGAGGTGGACCCGGTGGTGTTCGAGGTGCCCCAGGGCTATGCGATGCTGGGCGCTGGGCGCAACGAACCCATGCGGGACGAGGACGACGACCTGCTGCAGTTTGCCATCCAGCAGAGCCTGCTAGACGCCGGCACCGAGACTGATCAGGTGAGGGCAGAGTTACAGCCCTTCCCCTCTCAAGCGCACTGGCGCCGAGCCAGCCCCAGTGGGTGGGGACTGGCTGTCGTGGGAGGGAGACGGGCTGGGACACGAGGCCTTTCCTCTCTTAAGGGCGCTGGCTCTGATCCGGCCCATGCGGTGGCTCAGGCTGGGGGGCGGTAGGGAATGGGGGAAGGGGCTTTTCCCATCCTGGGGGTGCCTGTTCCCTACTGTGGCTGCTGGCTGGCTGTCTGTGAGGGAGGGCAGGAGCGGGGGGTCTCCGATTCGGCGAGGGAGGGGAATATTTGCACACTCTGATCTGTGCCCCGGACAGCAGGTCACTATCTGGGAGGCGCTGACCAACACGCGCCCAGGCTCCAACCCCCCTTCCTATGACGAGGAGCTGCAGCTGGAGCGGTGAGTAGGGGGGGGAGTTGTGCCGTGCCAAGGCCTCTCAGCCCTTCTTTCCCTGGCCACCAGCGTCGCCATTCTCTGGGCTGGGCCGGGGGAGGCAGAGGCTGGTCAGTGGGGCTGGGGCCGTGAGCTGCAGGCAGAGGGGACGTGGCTACTTAGTCGGGAGCTGGCTGACAGGGAGGGGCTGATCAGTGGCAGGGGCTGGGCTGTGGGATGGGGCTGTGAGAAGCAAATCCTACTTGGTGGGGGATGTGACTGTGAGGGATGAGCTGGTCAGTGGGGGGGCAGGGCGGTGAGGGTGGGGTTGGGTCATGGAACTGTGAGGGAGGAGCTGGTTGGGAGGGGCCAGGGCTGTGAGAGAGGGGTTGGTCAGTGAAGGGCTGAGGCTTTGAGGGAGGGGTTGGTCGGTGAGGGGGTGGGCCTGTAAGGGAGAGATTAGTCAGTGAGGGGGTGGGGCTGTGAGGGAGAGGTTTGGTTGGCAAGGGGGCAGGTCTGTGAGAGGAGGGGGTGGGACTGAGGGAAGGGTTGGTTGGTGAGGGGAGCGGGGTGGAGAGGGAGGGTGGGGCTGTTAGGGGTCAGGGCTGTGAGGGAGGGGTTGCACAGGGAGAGGTTGGGGCTGGGACTGAGGGAGGGGTTGGTCAGTGAGGAGGAGGGGAAGTGAGGGAGGCATTGGTCAATGAGGGGGTGGTCGGTGAGGAGGCGGGTCTGTGAGGGAAGGGTTGGGTCATGGGGCTGTGAGGGAGGGTCCGGTGAGGGGGCGAGGCTGTGAGGGGAGGCAGTGGGACTGTGAGGGAAGGGTTAGTCAGTGAGGGGGTGGGGCTGTGAGGGAGGGGTTGGTCGGTGAGGGGGAGGGGCGATGAGGGAGGCGTTGGTCAGTGAGGGGGCGGGGCTGTGAGGGAAGGGTTGGGTCGTGGGGCGGTGAGGGGGCAGGGTTGTGAGAGAGGGCCTAGTTGGTGAGGGGGCAAGGCTATGAGGAAAGAGTTGGTCAGTGGGGGCAGGGCTGGTTGTGGGGGTGGGGCTGCGAGGGCAGGTGCTGACACTTGTCTGTGTCCCCCAGAGCCATCCAGGAGAGCATGTTCCTGCAGTCGGGGCAGGGCCTAGCCACAACCGAGTCTGGCAGCGGAGGTGACACTGACAGCAGCATCATCCCCCCGGAAGGCAGCCCGGCCCCTAGCACCAATGGCTCTTCCTCCTCGGCCCTGCCCCCGCCGGCCTACCCCAGCTTCGACGAGCAGCTGCGCCTGGCCATGGAGCTGTCCTCACGAGAACAGGAGGAGCAGGAGCGCCGGCGGCGCGAAGAGGATGAGGAGCTGCAGCGCATCCTCCAGCTCTCCCTGACGGAGAAGTAATGCCCCAGCCTGTGAGCAGGGGGCCCTGAACCCAACCTCCTTCAAGACTCCTGGGGCTCCCCAATGCCCTGGCTTTTCTGTCGTTGTATTTCTAACCTTGAGGGAGTCACCTGTCCCATTCCCCACCCCCTGTCCTGAGGAGGAGCAGAACCGGACTGGACGAGACATCCTGTGCCTTTCCCGGGGCTCTCGGTCTCGCCGCCTCCTGGGTCTTATTTAAGTTAACTCTTTTTTATGGTTATTCTATCCCCCCTGCCCAGTGGAGGAAAGTGTTTGCACCACTAGGAGGGAACAGAGGAGAGGAGGACCGACAAAGCGGCAAACCCTAAGGAGAACCCTCTGCTAGAGAGAGAGAGCAGTTTCCAACTGGACTCTTTAATTCGCGTTGGTGGAGGGAGTGGGATTCTGAAACTGGGCATAAAGATATACATCCACATGCACGCGTATGCTGACTGTATCCTGTCAGACCCACGTGGGCGGTAGGGGTGAGGGCAGTGAAGGTGGTGGGATTAGAGGTGATGGGGGTCAGAACCTGATGGCTGGGATGCGGACGTTGCATTAGTGGGATGTAGCACTCAGAGGCAGGCCTGTGATCTCGCCTCCCGAGCCCTGTGTGCGTAGCTGCCGCGCCCTCTCCTGCCTGTTTAATTTATTTTATTTATATCTCTGCAGCTCTAGAATGGGGAGCGGGAAGGGTGGGGGGTTGGGTTTGTTTTTTTTAAACTCCAAAGGTTGGAAAGGGAATGGCTGCATTGAGCGGCTCCTCCTGGCACCCACAGGGGCTAGGTGTGGGACTCTGGGCAGCAGGAACCATGAAATAAAAAGAAGAAACCAACCAATCCCCCCAGTTCTCCGGCTCCCTTCATTCTTCTTGTCACAAGCTCCAGCCTGGGCTTTCACTGGTGCATCAGCAACCTGAGGGAGGGAATATCCTGCACGGAACATCTCCTTTGCTTTGGGGTCCCTCTCTGGCCAGCTTCCCCAGTGCAGACAGGCCTGGCTAAGTGCCCATTGCTGCGCTGGCTGGTTTCTCCTAGCTTCCAAAACAGGCAGCTCTGTGAGTGCTGCTAGAGAGCTCATATGTTACTTAAAGGGATACCACCCTATTCCTCACCACTACTGGCATGCTCAACAACCAAGCAAGATCCAGAAATGCCTGTGCCCAGGGCCCAAGGGAACCATGCCTGGGCCTGGGCGTCTAGGGCAGAGATCGGGCCAAGTGGTTGCACTGGCTTGCTTTCATGAGCATTATGAATCTGTGAGCTACAATCCCCATATCTATCCCCCTTCTTGCTACTCCAGATCCCATTAGGAAAGTCATAAGAAGAAGAATTTCTGCTGTAAATTGGGGCTTGGTGGTTGAAAACAGCAGAGGAGAAAGACCCTGGGGGTATGAGCTGTTCACAAGCTGATGATGAGCCACGGCTGTGCAAAAGGGATCCAAGCATGTAGCAGATGAGTTCGTGCTGTTGTACAAGGCACCAAGGAGCCTGCATCTGGACCAGTAAGTGCCATTCCCGGCACTGGGTTTTGCAAGAGAGGTGGGCAAACTAGAGAGAGGCCAGAGAGGAGCAACAAAAATGATGTGGGTTTTAAAACGCTGACCCATAAAGAAAAGTTAAAAACTGGGCACATTTAGGCTTCAGACAAGATGGCAGAGGGTGGAATGTAGTAAGACTTCAAATACATGAAGGGCTGTTATAACGAGGCTGGAGATCAGTTCTTGATTATATGGTAAGAAAACCTTTCCAACTCAATTGCTACATCTACACTAGGGAAAGTTTTGCAATAAAAGTCTGTCAACACGCAAAAGATGCCAAAAGCGAAAGCCGGTTTTTCTGCTTCCTATTATCGACATTTCATAGCCATGTTGTCAGCACCTTGTTGACCAAGCAAAGTAATGTGGGTGAGCATCCCACAGTGCAGTGTTGTGAAAAGGTGGAGCTGATCTCACTGCTTCTTGAGATTCCCTCGCGGCTCTGTGAGTTCTCTATGCTGAGGAATGGCAAAGCAGCAAAGCAGTCTCTCCAGCCTTACCCTGGCAGCAAGTCTGCCTGCCACTGTGTTCTTAGCAGGGCAGAACAGAAGAATGCTAATGGTTTGCTCTTTGTTCCCCAAGTGGAGCAGTTTGCTCAGCCATCAGATACTTCCCAGAGCTCTGAAAGAGGAAGGGTGCCTGCCTGCAGGGCAGCAGAGATCATAAAACACTGAGCACAGCAATCAGGGCAGGCACTGTGGGATACTGGCAGAAGCCAAATCACTTGACAAAACAAACAGCAGAGTCCATACTAGCTCTTTGTCAACAACAAAGGGATGGGAAAAGACAAGTCTCTTGCAGGGGTGGACTATTTTTATGACAAAAGTGGGTGTTTTCCCGACAAAAGTCACATTGAAGTGTAAAAGTCACTGTTTTGTAGTCAAAAGGCAGGTTTTAACAACAAAACATGCTAGTATAGACACCCAAATTGTGGAATCCTCAGCACTGGAGGTCTGAAGAACAGGTGGGAAAAACCCCTGTCAGGGATAGTCTAGTTGCTTGGTCCTGCCCCAGTACATGGGGCTGGACAGGCCACCCTCTCCTGGTCCTTTTGGGTCCTGCACTTTGCTGGCTGTACAAGCAGGAGCCTGTTTGCTGAGCTGAGAAGAGACTGTAATTTGGATTGTTTTGCTCTGCATGTTGCTTGAGTGGGGCTCTGTATCTGTGCAGCAGGAAGAGAGCTGAGCCATTTAAAAGAAAGGACAATGTGGCTACAAGAAGGAAGGGAGAGAAAGTGGCCAAGAGTAAACTTAGGCTGGGAACTAAAAACGGGTTCTACCCACCAGAGGAGTGAGGGGCTGGCCCAGTCTCCCAGTCTGGAAGTGGGGCACCAAATCTATTTTTAAGGTGGAGCATGGCAAGTCTATGACTAGGATTGTATGTTGGGGTCACCTGGGAGAGCAGGCGACAGGATGTGATCCCCTGGGCCACCCTGACCAGTTATGTGTTCCCATGGCTATGCTCTCCTCCCCATCACATCCCCAAAGTTGCCACCAACAGGGCCTTGAACTAGAGCCATCAAAGCAACCCCAACACCAGGTGGCTGCTGCCTGGGTTGGGGGCAGGGTGTTATCCCAGGCCAGGGAGCTGCTGCTCTGGCCCTTCCAACTTCACATTGCAGAGCACAGAGGCTCCAAACAGCAAAGCCAGGACACGGAGGCCCTGGGAAATAGCAGGGGAAGTGCCTAGGACAGGAATAGCAGGTTCAGCGGCTGCTAGCAACTGAGGTGCATTAACACAACGAGGGGACGGACGGACGGACGGGGGTGGAGCCTGGGACTGGGAGAGACAGGGGCTTGGGGGCAGGACAGAGAGGCACTGGTGGGGCTGTGTGGGGCAGGGCAGAGGGGCACTGGTGGGGCTGTGCACGTCCCCTTTCGGTTGCGGCGGGCAGCTGGGGAAGCCCCGGGGCTGGGCTGCCCCTTTAAGAGCCGCCCCCGGGGGAGGCGCCTGGCGCTGCCGCCTCCCGGCTCTTCCTGGTCCAGGCGGCGGCAGACGGCCGGGGGCGCCCGAAGTTTGTGGCAGGCGGGGCCGGGGGGGCGCATGGCGCTGGTCACCGTCCGCAGGTCCCCGGCCGGCGGCGGCCCCGGCTCCCCCACCGGCTGCAAGGTGAGTGTCCGCCCCGCCCGCAGCCAGGACCCCCGCCGGGCGCCCCCTTTCCACGCTGCACCCCTTTCCCTCCCCTCCCAGCCTCTCCGGCCCCGCGCTGGTCGCTCCTGCGCCGGCTTGGTGCGGTCTCTGCTCCCTGCCGGGGCTGGAGGCTACAGCTTGTGCAGTTGTTAGCTCCCTGCAGCGCCGGGTGTGCCCGGCTCCCTCCGCCCTGCACTCAGCCAGCAGGGGGCGCTGCAAGGAGCGGGGTGGGGGCACTGTCTGTGCGGGGTGTTCCCGGCTTCTCCAGCCTCTGCCAGCAGGGGGCGCCGCAAGGAGCGGGGTGGGGGCACTGTCTGTGCGGGGTGTTCCCGGCTTCTCCAGCCTCTGCCAGCAGGGGGCGCCGCAAGGAGCGGGGTGGGGGCACTGTCTGTGCGGGGTGTTCCCGGCTTCTCCAGCCTCTGCCAGCAGGGGGCGCCGCAAGGAGCGGGGTGGGGGCACTGTCTGTGCGGGGTGTTCCCGGCTTCTCCAGCCCCAGCCTCTGCCAGCAGGGGGTGCTGCAGGGAGGGGGTGAGGGTGCTGTCTGTGGGGGGGGCACTGTGTGTGGGTGGTGTGCCCTGCTTCTCCAGCCCTGCCCTGAGCCAGCAGGGGGTGCTGTAGGGGGGGGTGCCTTGCTGCTCCAGCCCCAGCCCCAGTCTCTGCCAACAGGGGGCACTGCAGGGCGTGGGGTGGGGACACTGGTTGTGCCAGGTGTGCCTGGCTTCTGCAGCCCGGGCTCTGCCAGTGGGGAGCACTGTAGTGAACAGGACAAGAGGGCTGTCATTACACATAGGCCGCCAGTGCTTGTGGATGGCTCTAATCACCCTTGCGCAGCCCAGTGGTTTATCAGCACCGGTACTGACTTGTCATTAAGTTTCACAAACTGACACTTCCTTCGGAGGCTGCTTCCTCTCCAGCTAGTGTCTTGCAGTCTTGCAAAGTCACTCTGAGCATTGTGGGCTTTGCGCCCCAGGGCACCAGTGCCAGAATTCACCCCCCTCGTCCCATTTCCAGAGCACTAGTACCAGGATTTGCTCTCCAAGCGAACCTGCCCCCCTTCCCCTCCCCTTTCACTGGTAGAGCAGTCTCTCGGCTGCGTGGGCTTGTGAGCATCATGTCTGTGGCATGCATTCTGCTGGGAGCTGCTGCTCGGGAAGGGCCAGGATGCTGTTAATTTTATTTTCCACACTAAAAAATGTCAGAGGAAATTGTCGCTGGGCTGCAAGCCCTGCTCCAGCTCCCAAGAGGGAACCACAAGGCCATGCCATGCCTCGCAGACGGAGGCCGGGGATGGTACCGAAAAGGGCTCGTGGCCTAGTCAATGCTCCAAGTAGATGCAGGAGTGATCCAGATGTGTACATTTCCCTGTTGAGCTCTGGCAGCAGGTGGCAAATCCCAGCTGAGATCATGGAACTCCAGCTTCCTGTGCCAGCGACTTTGACCTCCCAGTCTACAGGGATCTCTGACCCCCTCTGCAATGCCTGGCTTCTCTGGCACATCAGCCACATGACCCTGATGTTCCGTCAACTCTCTGTGCCCACTTCTAGGAGGGAAAGGAGTTGGATGAGCTGAGCAGGAATCCTCATGTAGAATACCTCTTGGGCTCTGTGTGTGTGTGTGTGCGCACGCGCACGTGCACGTGCACTGAAGGGGGAGTTCTCTTTCCTCTCCCCTCTTCCCAGCATGCTGCTCCAGGCTGCCTCCCCTGTGCCAGAGCTGCTCTCTCAGCTTTGTCTGCAATTCTCCCCAGGCTGCCCCTTCCCCACCTACATGACCCCAGGAGGCCTCCCTCAATGGCTCTTCAGCCATGCCCTGTCCCCCTCCCCGCCCTTACCCTGCTGCTCTCCAGGGAGAAATGTGCTGCACAGGGTGGATGAATGGGGCAGCTGTTTCAGGTTGCCAGGGCATGTGTGCCTGGCAACTAGGGATGTTAATCAATATGCAACTTAATAATCGTGTTACCGCATCAAAAACTTAGCGGTTACTTTATTTGCTAGTTCTTGGGGGTGGGGCCAGCAGCCAGTGCAGTCCTGGCCTCGTTCCCAGGGAGCCCCCTGCCATCCTGCATGTGCTGCCTCTGTATCAGAGGCAGCAGCATAGGGTGACCGGAGCCCCTGTCTGTGGGAGGCCTGAGTTCCTGTGGACAGAGGCTGCTCTACAGCAGCCTCCTCTGCCCCTCCCCCTGTGCTGCTGCCTCTGATAGGCACAGCAGCGCTGGGGAGAGAGGCAGGTGACTTGTGGAGTTGGAATACACAGAGAGCTGGCTTAAAAGCTGGCTCCTCATGCGTGTCGGCTCCTGTCTGCTGCACCTTCATCCCCCATGCTGGTGCCTCTGATAGAGAGGCCGCAGCACTAGGTGGGAGAGCGGAGTGACTCCATGGAAGCCGATGCTGGCTCCTCATGGGCATGGCTACCCCCTCCCCCTCCTTTGCTGCCTGCGATACAGGCCCAGGCATATCAGTTAGTCATGTAGTCGACTACACGTTGACATCCCTACCGGCAACCCTGTCTTTCCATTTGCAGCCTTCACAATGATTTTTGCTGTGGAATTTCCCTGGTTGTTTAAGGCAAAGTCTTTGTGAGCGGGGTATGGGGATTGCGAGCTTCCCCCGACTCCACCGCCTTGTTGGTTTTAGGTCTGGGCCACTTAGGGTGACATACTACAAGGCCACCATGTGAACTGCGAGATGTGCTGGCAGAGTGATCAGTTGGCTGGCTCTTATTCAAGCGTCTGCAGGTGCTAGCTCCCACCCGGCGCTGCTGCTCAGGACACTCCCTGGGGCCCTGCAGTGCCAGCTAGTGCTTGGGGGGCCACAACCCATAGGGCCAAAGCCTCATTCCTGGCTCGGGACCTGCCCAGCCTACATGGCAGTTTGGGGGATGGGTCATCCACATATCTGGCCCCACCTGGGGGTTGTGGTCCCACATGCCCACCCCATGCAGGGACTGATCCAGCTGTCTCTGTTTCTTTTACAGGATGAAGCGGTTTCCAGGAGGAGCCAACTACAGCGACGGTGAGGCTGTAAACTCTTAAACTCTTTCCCTCAGTAAAAGAGGAGTTGGTTCCCATCTCCAGCACTGCCCCCCCCCCCCCCGACTGCTTAGGGTCCCTAGGGTGGGAGACGGGTTGCAGGCATGGAGGATTCGCAAGGGAGGAAAATTGTCCAAGTGCCCTGCTTTTTGGAAGAAGGAAGTGGTGCTGGGATTCCCACCCTGAGCCCAGTTTTTTTTGCATTTGAAAGTCCTGCCCTCTGGCTGCTGGAGAGGAGAAAGGACTATGCCCCTCATTGGTCCCCCAAACATCCAGACTACTGTGCGGGAGGGTGCTCCTCTCAATCCCTCTCCCATCACTAGTTTTTGAGTCTTGCCCCCATGAATCACAACAGCCTTTGCATCAGGGTGAAACTAATCTGTCCCTGGAGACTTTTCCTTGCTCAGCTGCCCTGCAATTGATCTTGAACTAAACTGTGTGTGGTCAAGCTCTGAGCAGCCGCTGAGGCACGGGGGCTGACTGCCTGCAGACTCAGACAGATGACTGGACTCTGGGCGACTGTGTTCACAGCTCTAGATTCTTTCTTTCAGTGGAAGCTGATGTGCCCAAATTGGACAGTGACTCCTTCCTCTGCCCCAGGGCCCCAGCTTCCCTTGTACATGCAGAATGTTTCCCTATTTCACGCCTATGTCCCCTCCCCCTTCCCCCCCAGCCAGAGCTTCGTCATGGTCAAGGGGGCTGCCCTGCTCCTGCAGGAAGAGGAGAAGCTGGAAACGGTGCAAGAAGCCCCACCCTCCCCAGACCAAACACAAAGCCAGCAGGAGCGGCACCTGCAGCTGATGATGGGGCTGCTGCGGCCAGAGGATGGCATCCGCCTGGTGAGATGGGGCATGGCTGGCACGAGGTGGATCCCCGGAGAGACCAGACTAGGGGCCAGAAACAGTGGGACAGGGAGCAGAGAGGGCGACAGGCACTACATCCAATCGTGAAGTCACTGGGTCCATGCAGCTTGGGATCAACCCATCCCTTCATCTACCTCCCTGCCAGCCTGCCCCAGATCAGCCCCAAGGACCCATCCAGTCCAGCATCTCCCCACTATCACGTCCTATCCCAGATTAGCCCTATAGGCCCATCCAGCCCCCTGGCCCCAGCCCTGCAGGAGCAGCCATCTGTTTATCCACAATGCACTGCTCCCACCCCACCTCATCCTGGTGCCACCTCCATTCAGGGCACCTAGGTCTCCAGCCAGTGCCCTGGGCAGGGAGGGGAAGCACAGCTTGGAGATGATTCTGTAGGTGGGGAGGATAAGGAACAAATTGTGGAACCCCCGCCCCCAGACCTGTGCCTCCCTGCACCCCTACTGCCCCTCTCCTGAGTCCTGTTACTGCCCTTTCCCCCCACCCCCCTCCCCAGCCCTGCCTGCACAGACTCCCTCCCCAGCAGGCTGGCTCAGGGCTGGAGTCAGGCCATTGCCCAAGCATTATTCATTGTTTGCAATTCAGGCCTGGCCCCTCCCCCTGGCCCTGGCACTGACCCAGCCTGACTGGAGAATTATTAACCACTCCCGTGCATGGCCCTGCTGGGTACAGGATGTCAAGCCAGGCTGGGGGGGGGCGGGGCTGGGCCATGCAGACTCCTCCCCTTTCCTGGTTTCCCAACACCCCTGGCTGGGGAAGCAGGGCAGAGCAGTGCAGGCTCCTCCCCCTCCTTGGAGTCTTGGCACCCCCTGCTGGGGAGGGAAGGGCTGTGCAGGTCCCTCCCCCTTCTTGGTGTGACAGCGCCCCCTGCAGGGGAGGACAGGCTGCTTGCTGTCTGCAGCATGGTGGCTGTTGGGGGAGGGGCTCCCTGCCTGTGGAATTTTGTTTCTCAGCAGCCAGTTCCCCATTTATGGCTGCAGGGCTCTCGCTCTCGCCTCCTGGGCTGGCAGCCAGAGCCGGCTACACGGTCCAGCCCCGGGACTCTGCAGGCAGCTTCCCAGGGTTGCTCAGCGCTGCCCTTGCTTGTGAGGCTGAGTCACGCTGCCTGTGCCCCCAGGGCCCACCAGCCCGGAGAGCTCTGAGTGCATCCCTGAGCCCAGCCGCACACTGACCCGAGAACAGAGCAGAGACCCAGGGGCTCATCTCTTAACATCCCCTGGGAAGCTGCTCCCCAGCAGGGGGTGCTGGGAAATCGCAGACTCTTCCTCCTATGCACAGCCCTGCCCTGCTTTTTCCAGTAGGGGGCGCTGGGAGATGAGCGAGAGGGCGGAGCCTGCACGGCCCAACCCGCCTTCCCCAGCAGGGGGTGCTGTGACACGGGGGCAGGAGCATAGCAGGGCGCGGGAGAGGCCGGTCTCAGTCTCGCTCTGACTTCGCCTCCAGGCTGTGCGTTTGGAGTCGACCCGGCCCCACCGGATCCGGTACCTCCTGCTTGTGGAGAAGCTGGAGGGCAAGAGTGAGACGGTGCTTCTGGGTGTGGACTTCCCCGAAGAGGGGTGAGGAGACAGGGCAGGGAGAGAGAGGGGCGGTGAGGGACGGGGGGGGGGGAGGGGAGATGGCAAGTGAGTCATGGGGAGCCCAGAGAAGGGGGAAATCAGGGCGGGGGAAGCAGGACTGAGGAGTGAGGGGCTTATGCCCTGTGGCCTCGGGGAGGAGCTGCCTGCACCCTATGCTTGTCAAGCTCTTTGACCTGCCCTTGCACTGCCTCCATAGCACCAGGGCAGGGCCCCAGATGGGCACAGGGAGCCGTAGTCTGTGAGTTATTGGTCTGAACCTATAACCTCTCCCATGCCCCACTAGGGACCCCTGCACTCACCCCGATGCCATACGCTCTGACCTCTCTCTCTGCCCCTAGCTCGGCCAGATGCACCTTGGGGATGGTGCTGCCCCTTTGGAGCGACACCCAGGTCTTCCTCGACGGGGATGGGTAAGAGCCAGTGCTACTCCGCTGGGAGGCAAAGGGAAATTCTGCTGTGTCCATTCGGGTCTGCATTTCACCCACCATTTGCCACATACTGTGCCCCCAGCAAGAGCCTGTGCTACCTTCTGCTGGACAGAGAAAGGAGTACAGGCTCCGGACTCTCTGCCTGACCCACACCCTGGCGCGTAGCTCCCCTCTTCTGTCCGGGCAGGGCCATTGGCCACTTCCCACAGCAGCAGCACCGGCCGTGACCTGCAAGAGGTGCTCAGGGTTCTGTGTGCTCTGCAGGGCCAGTTGCATCTAAACTGACCATCCCCAGCCCCAATCAGCAATGAGAAATGGGCCCAAAATGTTTCATAATGTAGGAAACTTTAATGGGCCATCCTTAGGTTTCAGAGTCAATATCACAAACTGATATGCAGGCGTACCTCTCCCACCTGTTGCTCTGAGCTGCCTGCCGACTCCCACCGATGCCACTGTGGTGATCTAAGGAACAATAACATTTGGCTCCTATCTAGGACTTTTCATCAGTAGATCTCAAAACACTGTACAAGGTCAAGGTCCTTAGCACCATTTTACAGATGAGGAAACTGAGGCATGGGGAGGGGAAGTGACTTGCCCAAAATCACCCAGCAGGCCAGAAGCCAAGCTGGGAATAGAAACTAAGTCTTCTGGGTCCTAGGCTGGCACTGCCAGATGGCACAGAGAAAGCCCAGCTTGACTCTCAGAGCCCCAATGCTGCAACCTTCCCCTTCCCCTTCCCCCTGCTCCTGCGTATGATCTGGCCTGCAGGGAGCTGCTGGGCTGGCACTGTGCATTCATGAAGCCTCTCTGACCAGCCCTGTGTGTGAAGGGAGAATGTCTTTCTCCCATTCTGCATGCAGCTGCCTCTGCCTGCCCAAACCCCCTGTGAAATCCCAGCCCTGCTCTCTGTTTCTAGGGGCTTTAGTGTGACATCCTGGGGGCAGACACGCATCTTCAAACCCATCTCTGTGCAGACCATGTGGTGAGTGAGCCCCGCACTGCCTGTCAAGTACAGCTGGTGGGAGCGGTGGGATTATTCCAGGGATGGAATATCACGTCGGCTGGGGCCCACCAGAGCAGGGATGGGAAGCCTATGGACCAGATCTGGTCCCTTCAGCATTTTCATGCAGTACAAGGGCCACACACGTTCAACCCACCTGTCACGGGTGGAGGGGCAGGAAGCCCGGAGGTGGGTCAGTGGCCAAGATAACAAGGTTCCCCACCTCTGCACTAGGGCAAGGGTTGAGGGGAAGGTGGGATTAGGCAGGGACTTGGAAAGCAGGGGCTATCTGTGGGGGTCGGCCAGGGAGGAGGTGTCATGGTTCTAGAAAGCAGAGGGGGATACCTGTGGGGATTGCTCTGAGTGGGGGAGATGTGGCAGCCCTGGGAAGTGCAGGGATATCAGAGAGCATTGCTCTGGGATTGGAGGTGATGGCTGTGGGAGGTGGAAGGGTATCTGTGGGGGATTGCCATGGGGAGGTGCTGTGGCCATGGGAGTCAGTGGGACCACTGTGGGGATCTTCACCTGCTTATATATCCCTCCGCCAAAGCCCTCAGTCGATGGAACAGAGGCCACGGCAGTAAAGTAGTCCTAGTGCAGGCGCCCCGTTCCCACTCGCCAAGCAGTGGGGAAGGGCGGGGCCCTAGTTGGGGAGCTCTGCCCCCTCCAGCCCTTGTCTGCTCCCCTCCCCAGGTCGGTGCTGCAGGTGCTGCACAAGGCGTGCAATGAAGCCGTTCACAACAACCACTTCCCTGGGGGCACCGCCCTGAGCTGGGCCGAGTGGTATCAGTGCGGCATCGCTTCGGAGCAGAGCTGCATCAACGAGTGGCTGGCCATGTCCGACCTGGAGTCTGTGCGACCTGACTTCCCCGCTGTCTTCTCTGACCGGTCGGTACCAGGCCAGGGGCGATGTGGGCAGGGTGGGGCAGGATCTATACAGGGCAGGGTGCTGTGGTGACTTCCCTGAGTAAAACTCAGGGAGCCCCACATGTATCCCTCTCCCTGGGGCTCCCCCACCTTGGCAGCCAGTGGAATCTGGACAGGGCCAGGCTCCGTATAAGGGCTTCGAATGCTGGATGATGATTGGCTGGAGGAGAGCTCCCGCCCCTTTGCCAGAGTATTGAGTTCGAATTTTCTCTAGGGCCCCCACATCGGTTGGACCCAAGCCAAACCTAAGCAGGAGGGTGGGGTCTGTGAGGTAGGGGGATGGAGTCTGGGGGCAGAACTTGGGAGCCCTGTGAGATTTGATGCCCTCCCCATTTCTGTGCCCTAGCCCAACCCAGCGTGAGATGATGGAGCGGATGATCCGGGCCAAACTGCGTGAACTGATGGCCACGGCTGACCTGGAGAGCATCACCTCCAAGGAGGTAGGGTACATGGTGGGGAGGGGAGAGGAGTGGGGGGTGGCGAGGGAGGATAGGGGAAGTCAATGGGGTGTGAGAGGCATGGGGCATCAGGGTGGAAGATGGGGATGGATATGCTTTTGTGGTTAAAGCGGGCTTGGGAAGCAATTGTCTGGAGGGGGGCAGGGGAGGGAAAGAGGGGCCGTTTTAATGGGATAGGGGACAGTGGGCGTGACCAGCCTCTCCCTCCGGCCAAGGATCCGTCCCTCTGTTCCCCATGCAGATCCGCACAGAGCTGGAGCACCGCACCAACTGCAGCCTGAAGGAGTACAAGGAGTTCATCGACAACGAGATGTTGCTCATCATGGCCCAGATGGACCGGCCCTCCAGGATCTTTGACCACCTGTACCTAGTGAGGAGCTGAAAGGGGCTGGGGAGAGCTCATCCTGGCCTCTCCCAGCAGGGGGCGCTGCTGGGAGCAGGGCAGGAGCACTGGCTGGGACGGGGCGAGGGGGCATGTGCTCCCGGTTACTTCAGTCCCAGCCTCTTCCAGCAGGGGGTGCTCTTGTAGTTACTCAGGAGGCTAGATGTAGCCCCCAGGGGGTCAGACTTTCCTGGAGAAGGAGCTAAGGGAGCAGCTGCAGTGGCTGCCTGGGATTTCCCCGTCCGGCCATTCACCCTGCTGTCCCCCTCTCTGCCTGTCTCTAGGGCTCCGAGTGGAACGCAGCCAACCTGGAGGAGCTGCAGCGCAACAGGTGTGTGCTCCGGCCCTGGGGGAGGGTTGGGGGAAGATTCCCCATCGGGCCTGTGTTGACCCAGGGCATCTTTCCATCGCTCTGCAATGACCAGACCGTGTAGAGAGGTTAGTGAGTCTGCAGCTGCCCCGGGGCCGGGATCAGTCCCCGCAGCCGTCCTGACCAGGGTGCAGAGCGAAATGCTGGAGCCAAAGTGCTGGGGAATGGGCATCTTGGAGAGGCCCTGCCTCCTTTCCCTTCTCCAGGCTGGATGGGACTGTCTGAGCTGAGTTCAGATCCCGCCTCCTGCACACCCCCTCCCAGCCCTGCCTGGCGCTCCTCAAGGGAGCAGGGCAACTTGCCTCCACCCCCAGGGCCCACCCCAATCCGTGGGGTGAGTGGCTGGGAGGCCCCAGCACCCCCCTGACTCCTCCTCCTGGATCAGAATCAGCCACATCCTCAACGTGACCCGGGAAATCGACAACTTCTTCCCGGCGCTTTTCACCTACATGAACGTGCGGCTCTACGACGAAGAGGCCTCCCAGCTGCTGCCCTACTGGAAAGAGACCTATCGCTTCATCTCTGATGTCCGGTGAGCGGGGGGGTTCAGTAGGGAGGAGTCATAGGTGTGCTGAGAGATGGGCACATTGCACCTGGCCCCTCGCCCTCCATAGAGAGCATGTCAGCACCACACACAATTGGTCCTTTGTCCTTTCTGTGGCTGCGCTGTGGCTCTCGGTGGCCACAAACTTTCTTGCTTGCTGAGTGTCTTACAGACGGTGTGAGTGTGTGGGGGGGAGACATGTCCAAAGACATGTGTGGGAGGTGTCGTGTGTGTTCTGGTCACGTGTGCAGGGAGCGTGGAGGGCATCCCAGACATGATCATGAGAACCCTGCAAAGTCGCGGATATCCGCCGCTCCTTTTTGCAGATATGGCCGCGGATGTGGATACAAATTTTGTATCCGCACAGACTCCAATAATAGTCACAGCTGATTGTTCCAAAACCACAGCCAGATCCTTGGTAGTAGGGGATGGTGACAGGAGCAGTGTTCAGGTGTTTGCCTCAGCTCTCCGCATTGACATCTGGGACCGTTCCTCAGTTTCCACTTGGTGATATTGTTGCCAGTCTTTGTCACTCTCTCTCAACTTAGAGCCTGTTG
This sequence comes from Pelodiscus sinensis, assembly GCF_052426305.1. Taxonomy (NCBI): domain Eukaryota; kingdom Metazoa; phylum Chordata; order Testudines; family Trionychidae; genus Pelodiscus; species Pelodiscus sinensis. Next base: position 128,119,773 of record NC_143056.1, on the reverse strand, counting down.
GTGCGTGACAGAGACCAAATTTTCAGTGGTATATTTATGAGCGCTGTGTGTGCCTCAGTTTCCTCTGCCCCTTGCATGGCTGCCCGGTGAGAGAAGGCTGAGAAGTAAGTGTGTGTGTGTGTGTGTGTGTGTGTGTGTGTGTGTGTGTGTGTGTGTGTGTGTGTGTGTGTGTGTGTGAAGGTGTGTGTGTGTGTGTGTGTGTGGGTGTTTGTATGTGTGTGTGTGTACATACCTCCTTCCCTGTCTAGTAGCTGGATTGAATGGGCCAAAAAATCTGGTGAGGTTCAACAAGGACAAGTGCAAAGTCCTGCACTTGGGATGGAAGAATCCCAAACACTGGTACAGGCTGTGGACCGACAGATGAAGCAGCAGTCTGTCAGAAAAAGACCTGGGGATTCCAGTGGATGAAAAGCTGGATATGAGTGCCCTTGTAGTCAAGAAGGCTAATGGCATGTTCGGCTGTATTAGAAGAAACATTGCCAGCAGAACTAGAGAAGTGATGATTCCCCTTTCTTCACACTGGTGAGGCCACGTCTGGAGTATTGTCCAATTCTGGGCCCTCCACTATAGAAGGGATGTGGACACATTGGAGAAAGTCCAGTGAGGGGCAATCAAAACAATTAGGGGGCTGGAGCACATGACTTATAAGGAGAGGCTGAGGGATTAGGCTTATTTAGTCTACTGGAGGGAAGAGTGAGGGGGGATTTGAGAGCAGCCTTTAACTACCTGAAAAGGGGGTTCCAAAGAGGATGGAGAGAGGCTGGTCTCAGTGGTGACAGATGGCAGAACGAGGAGTCATGATCTCAAGTTGCAGTGTGGGAGGACTAAGTTGGATATTAGGAAAAGCTATTTCCCTAGGAGGGTGGAGAAGCACTGGAATGACTTACCTAGGGAGGGGGTGGAATCTCCATCCCTAGAGGTTTTTAAGCCTCAGCTTGACAGAGCCCTGGCTGGGAAGATTTAGTTGGGGTTGGTCCTGCTTTAAGCAGGGGGTTGGACTCGATGGCCTCCTGAGTTTCTTCCACCCCTTTGGTTCCATGAATGTTACAAAGGGCCGGCAGAGGCCAACCTGTAACAATGGATCATGTGAGAAGACCATGGAAGGCCACTTGCCAGGACGTTGACACCTAGCAAGCAAGGACCCTGGGGGCTAAGGATTTCCAGGCCTCTCCAGAGTGGAGCAGAGCAGAGAGCCCAGTTACAGAACAAAGGGAGGCAGAGGGTGGCTCCTGGGAGAAGCTTGGAGCTCTCCCCTGGGAGCTAATGAAGGAAGTCAGAGCCTGAAAATGGAGTTGGTTCCAACTTGCCCAGGGTCTGGGCTGACCACAGTCCACCAGACTTCAGCCTTCTTTAGTCTGTGCCAACCTAAGGCTTTGCTCACCTGGGCTGCAGGTGGTAAACCCAACTGTTCTAACACTGTTGACTGGCATCGCTGCAAATGCTTTCAGAGCTGTGTTCATCCCTCTACCAGTTGGAGTTGGTGACCAGAGCTTCCCGTGTGCAGCAGGAGGGTGGGAGCCCCAGAGGCCCTGTCTCAGAAGGCAGGGAGGGCTCCTAGCACACTCTGCATCCTCCCCGTGCAGGAAGAATGAGGGGGCCTGGCATTTTAAAGGGGGGCCTCCAAGAGATTGTTCAACGTTTGGGGTGTCGCACCACCCCTGTGGATCCACGCGGCAGGGCTTTCATTGAGGTTGTGCCTGGAGGGAGTGATTCTGGAGGAATCGTGTTTTCCACGTTCGGTGACATTTCCTGGTGCTTGTTTCCCTGGAGACTACTGCAGAGGTTTTTGGGGTAGTGGATGTTCAGAGGCAAAGCTCTTTGAGGACGTCAGCTGCTTGGGTGGCGGACTACGCCCATGCCGTGGGTATCTGGGATCCTGAACCAGTTTCGGTCTCTCCTTTCTGCTGACAGCATCCCACCTCACTGACAGTGGCGCAGTCCCTGCCAAGGCCACAGAGCTGCAGCTTAAACATCTCCGTGATGATCCTGCAGGATTGGTTGAGTTCAGTAACAATGTTGTGTGCCTGGCTCATGCAGGACCACACAGGGCTAAGTAATCCAGAGCAGAATCTCTCTCTGTCTCTCTCTCATGGAATATCACACTCTGACTAGCCCATCTTGCATTTGGAGGACAGCTCCCCTTTTCATGTTGGCCAGTTTTTGAAGTACACAATTCCCGGAGTTCCTTTTCCAGCTTCTCGCTGTGCTCTTTGAGTGTCAACGTTCTGTCTCCTGTGACCCTAGGGACGCAGGATCTTTGCAGAGCTCAAAGACTGTCCCCGCCCACGATACGGTAGTTTGTTCGGACAGTGTTTCAGGTGGAAGGTGTACACTGGTGTCTTGCTAGGCATCTGCTTTCAGGACCCATGTGTGATAGTATTCTCCAAGTACACCGCCGTCCTAATTCCTACCTTTGAGAGGTAGATTACTCACATTGACGGGAAAACCGCTTCTGCCGTGTCTGCACTGCACTGCGACACTGATGGTGTAGTGGTAGCCTAGGTCAGGGCTGTCCCCTTCCCTCTAGCATGCTCTTTGAGGACACATGTACCTCCCGGAGTCAGAGAGCAAGGTCAAGGTTCCTGCCTACCCCTTGCTGGAGTAGTCCAAGGAGATGGCATGACTGCTAACATCAGGGATGACAAGGCATGGCTTTTCTGGCAGAAGAGGGTCACTTGGCCATGTCCGCCGGTCTCCTGGTAGGTTGTAAACAGAAGCTACTCTTAGTTCAGCCCTAGGTCCCATTATAGTGTGATGTTTCCTAGCAGTGCTTTCCGCTAGGCCTTTGTCACAGATAAATATTATGCTGCCAGGGGTGTTGCTTTCCGTGTTTGGGGTGCCTTGTGTGTCTGGTGCTTCTGTCTCTGTGCCTCTCTGGATGGCTGTTTGCACGCCTTCTGCTGTCTTTGGCTGAAACCTTGACGGGATGCATTTACATCGCCGTCTGTCTATTGAGGTCTTGGTGGGTTGTGTCTCCTTCTACTCCCCAAGCCTCAAGTTTGGTCTCTCAGATTTGGCCTTTCCCTGGGTTGGCTGCAATGGGAGAGTAACAGGGGTTCTGATGTAAATGTATCCAATGCAGCCCATTTCTAGTGGGCAGTGTGGTGGGGTCCTGGTGAATGTGTAATCATAGTTAGACAGAAGGCACCTTCGAGATACTATTCAGTGGTGCCCTCCTGTGTGCTCACGAAGGAGATAGCAGTTGCCATCAAGATGCCATGGGGGGCATTGCCAGGGGATGCCTTGGGGAAGGAGAGGTGAGGAAAGTATGCTGAGTCTCTTGCACCCATTTCACTGGCCTATATCCCCTGGCAGGGCTCAGAACTCGCGGGTGTTGGTACACTGCAAGATGGGCGTGAGCCGCTCTGCCTCCACGGTGATTGCCTACGCCATGAAGGAGTACGGCTGGACGCTGAAGCGGGCCTACCAGCACGTGCAGGACAGACGCCCCATAGTGCACCCCAACCCCAGCTTCATGAAGCAGCTGGAGTTCTACCAGGGCATCTTGGATGCCAGGTAACTGCAAGGAGGGGGAGGAGTCTGCATTGCCCAGCTCTGCCCCCAGCAGGGGGTGCTCTGACCCCAGAGAGGGGGCGGAGCTTGCACTACCCAGCCCCATTCTGTGACATCAGGGAGGGGAGGAGCCTGCACTACCCAGCCCCATTCTGTGACATCAGGGAGGGGGAGGAGTCTACATTGCCCAGCCCCAACAGGGGGCACTCTGACCCCAGAGAGGGGGAGGAGCCTGCACTGCCTAGCTCCACCTCCTGGCAGGGATTGTTGTGACATCAGGGAGGGGGAGGAGCCTGTACTGCCCCTCCCCATTCTGTGACATCAGGGAGGGGGAGGAGCCTGCAGTGCCCAGCCCTGCCCACCTCAGCCGGGGGCACTGACAACCCCGGTGCCCTGTGGTGAGCTCAGTGTGTCTCTGCCCAGCCGGCACAGCAGCCTGTGGGAGCAGAAGGCAGGAGACTCCCAGTGGGAGGACACGCTGAACGGGAGTGACACTGGCAGTGACCAATCGGAGAGCGAGGGGAGCCTGAGTCAGGACCGGCTGAGCTCGGAGGAGGAGCCAGGACCGCAGGAGGAGGAGCCAGTCACGACGCCCCAGTATTGTTTCCGGCCCTTGCGGGAGCCCCCCGAGGAACCAGCCCAGCCCCAGGCACCAGAAGGCGGCGAGGGGCCCCAGATTTGCCTGCAGGTGGTGGAGGAGCCAGGGGCCTCCGATGACTCAGGGGCGGAGGAGGTCCGGGGGCACCTGGCCACGCTGCGGGTGCCAAAGACGCCCAGCACGCCACGTGACCGGCGGATCAACCTCTATGCTGTGATGAGGAGCATCAGCGAGATGGACAGCCCCGACGTACCCTCCCCGCTGGGGGGTCCTACCGAGGGGGAGGTAAGGGGCACAGCCAGGGAGCACCTGCGGGGAGGGAGACAGCCCCAGCTGGTGGGATCCAGGGTTGTAGGGCAGTGCTATGCAGGAGGAAGTAGGGCCCATGTGTGGGGAGGGAGGGATTGGGCCTGCAGAGAGAAGGCCTGAGTCTATCAGTGCCCTGAGCATGCCTGTTCTCTGATCGCCCCCTCTTCTCTTCCCTACAGGTGTTTGTCATCCCAGGACATGAGTCCCCGAGGCAGCACCCCACCTCGGAGCCTGCGGCCCCACCAGCACCCGCGCAGAACCAGGAGGAGCCGAAAACAGCAACCCCAGGCCCCACGGCCGAGCAGCACCCACAGGGGACCCCAACAGAGAAGACGGGTAAGCGGCGGGGCCGACAGCGCGGCCGCCAGGTCCCTCGGAGCCATGCCCAACCGTGCAAGCAGATTTCCTACCACCCAGCGAAGGGCAAGCTGCACAAGGCCGTGAAGCCTGTGGAAGGCTCCTCCCCCAAAGACAGGGCCCCAAACGCACGCCGGGCTCAGGCCATGAAGCACCGGCACTCCGTGGCCCAGCTCATGGACGCAGCCCTGGTGCTCAGCCGCACCAGGGAGTTCGAGGAGCGGCTGGAGGCTGCTGGCCAGGAAAGGCCCCCAAAGGAGGAGCCTGCTAGCCCCTCGTCCCCACCTCAGGAGCCCCAGCCTGGAGGAGGCGCACTACCCCCATCACGACCCAGGAGGATGGTGCGGCAGGCCAGCATGGACATGGAGCCTGGCTCCGGGTGAGACTCTGCCCCTGTGGCCCCGCCTCTGATTGACTGTAGCGGCTCCCCTATGGCCCCAGGTACTGCCGGCTGCCCTGGGGCAGGGCATTGGCTACTGGGGACATCAATGCCCGAGTGCTGCTGGAGGGGGCAATGGATGAGCTGGACTCTGGTCAAGGACAGCCCCTCCCTGCCACTATGCACCCCCCCATGGATCTGGAGGAATGATGGGGGGGTACCTCACCATCCGTGGATCGCTTGGTCTGCCCCTCATGCTGCCCAGCCCCACACTGCCTTGCGGTTCCTGCCCCACAGCTGAGCAGGTGTCACCAGAGAGAGATGGGAGACATGATTCCCTCTGTTGCTTCCTCCCCCCCCCACCCCATTAGCCTTTGCTTTTGAGCTACTGAGCATGGCTTTGGTCAGCTGGGCCAAAGGGAGCCGGCCTCTCGCTGAGACTGAAGCGAGAAGGGGTTCTGAGAGGTACCCTCTCCCCAGCCTGCTCTGCACACATGGACACCGCACCATGGCACTCTGCCAGCCTCGCTCTGCCTATGAATAAAGAGTTTAATTCACTTTGTAATTTGTTTCTGGGCTCATCCCTTCCTGGGTATCCACCCCGGGGTACAGGCTCCCCTGCCGCCTGCTGTCCCAAAGCCCTGGGAGGTGGGATCTGTGTTATCAGGGGCCATGTGGGCCCTGGGAACTAGGGGAAGAATGCTGGCTGAACAGCCCTAAGATCCTGGGGCACTGGTGGCTTCCTTGCTAGTTGATTTACCTGCCTACCCTCCTGGGGGCACACAGATGCTCTGGGATGCCTTTTAAGATCAAACTTAAAGCAATTTACAAACCTGGGGGCTGGTTCCAAGGGGGGAAACTGAGGCACCATCAGCCCTGCCGTGGCTGAGGGGAGAACACAAGCCCCCAACTCGTGTGCTCTGACTATTTAGCCTGCCCCAGAATGCATCGTCTCTCAGCCAGGAAATGTGGCATGAAGGGGGCACTTCCCAGTGTGGCCCCGCCCCCTCTCCTCTACCCCAAGGAGGAAGCACATGGACTAACCTCCTAAGGGGAGCAGAGCACACCTGGCCACCCTGTGCAGGGAGAGCAAAGGGGGCTTGAAGCCCCAGTCCAGGCTCAGGAAGGGATGAGCTGAGCTGTCAGTCCAGTATCAACCCCTGATGCGTCTGGCATTTACTGCCAGGTTCTGTGCCCGTCCCTGGAGCACCCGGCCCTATGAGCTCTCCCCTTGGCCTTCAGGCCAGCCTCGTTTTTTAGAAAGGGGAGCCTGAGGTGATCTGTGTCTCTGCGCCAGCCCCCCACGCCTCGTGCCTCGAGGCCACGACTCAGCATGAGACCTGCTCCCCTGGGGGCAGTGAAATATGAGTAGCTGGGCAGGAATGATGGAGCCACAGCCTCGGTGCAAAGCTCCAGCTTTAAACTGTCCCGTGTCAGACCCCCAGGGTGCTCCCTCTTTCTCCAGGGCCAGCCAGGTGGCCTCAGCATCTCAGGGATGGAGTCTCTGAGCTCCAGCCTTCCTGCTTCAGATCATGAGCTCTGCCCAGGGAGTCCAACTGAGCCAGACACATTTCCCCCTCTCCAGGGTCCCAGCCAGTGTTTGCAGGGATGTGGGCAGCTTTTCCCACCAGAGTAGGGCTAGGGTGCCCCATGGCGTGGGCTGGAGAAGCAAAAGTTAGGACTTCTGTCCTAGCCGAGCGGGTACTCCATCTTGCCAGGCTGGCATGGAACCCATGGTTGGCTCTCTCCCACCTTCTCTTTGTCCGGCCCATGGGGCAGCTGCTGAGTTGCCAGCGGGTCCCAGCTCATGGTCCTGAAGTCACGCTAGGTTCATGCATTTCCCATTGGGGGGCTTCCAGCCCTGAGGGGGACCCCTTTCTGAGCCCTCTGTGGACAGGAGTCACTTTCAGCCAGGCCTTATAGGCCCTGCATTCCAGCCAGACTGGTTATGTGACACAAACCCCTCTTGGCTTCTGTTCAACCCAAGGAGCAGCTGGGGCAAGCTGCCCCTGCAGGAAATTCCCAGTCTGTCCCTGCAGGGAGCCAGGCACTGCTGGCTTTCCCCTGTCCCTGGGTGTGCTGGCTAAAGCAGGCAGCTACCTTCCTCAGGGACCCCAGCTGCCTGGTTTGGGTTTCTGCAGCTGGCTACAAGTTTTCTGGCTTTCTGTGGAAAATTGGATTTTCCCACTTGGGAGTGAGGAGGTGCCTAACTGCCGCTGGGGAAGCAGAATTTGGTACAGAGGCCTGACTCTGGCCTGTGTTGTCTGCTTTCAAGGATTCTGCCCTTGGCTGCTCTAGTTTCTGCACCCAAGCAGCTGAAAAAGCCCTGCTGGCCAGGCAACCACATCTTTCCAGAGTGCTCCCACCCTGACAGATGGGAACAGGCCCATCATGTGCAAGGCATTGCTAGCAGGCCACATCTGCCAGCTGGGAGAGTCGAGGCACAGAGAGGCAGAGAGGAGGCTCAGTAGCTTTGGGTTGCACACGGCTGCCCATCACTGAGGCATCTGAGCCTGCTCTTCCTTTGAGGGCCGATCCTCAGAAGGGCTGAAAAGACACGGGGTGTTCAGCGCTGCCAGAAGCTGGAAATGGGCGACAGGGGGTAGATCACTTGATTGTTCTGTTCGGTCCCTCTGGGGCACCTGGCCCTGGGCACTGTCGGCAGACAGGACGCTGGGCTAGCTGGAACATTGGTCTGACCCAGCCTGGCCGTTCCTATGTTCCTGGTGCATGAGTTTGAGCAAATCACTTCTCCCCTCTAGGCCTCCCTGTCTTGTCTATATAGTGTGTTAACTCCTGGGGCAAGGGCTGTTGGAATCTGTGCATACAACTCAGTAAGGTCTTGGGCCTTGCCCGGAGCTCTTAGGCTCTATAGGAATGCCACCCGGAAAATGTGTAGCTTGTCAGGTAGACCCAATGAAGCAGGGCTTTATAAGGGCCATTATAAGAAACCCCAGCACTGCTTAGATCTTTGCTTTAACAATCTAGTGACTCACCCTTTCCATTCACTTCATTTTTTGTAAATTGTCTCTCTGGTACGGACACAAAAGGAAATCGAGAAAGATGTTTATACTTGCCCCCCTCCCCCCCCCCATACCTGGGAAATGACCAAAACAAAACACTTGGTTTCAAAAACAAGTTACAAGCCTTGTTAAGTGTGGCCCATTGACTTCCCTTCCTTTTTACTTGCCAATTTTTAAAAGCCAGGCAATTAATGATTAAAGCCACACCTCACGCTGATGCTACCCACGCACTCAACGTCAGCAGCCTCGCTAAGCAGGAAAACATGCATTTTTCAGCACAGCCTTAATGTAAGCCCCAAATAATGTATCAGGTATAAAATATACAAAAGTTTAGCCAGAATTTTTTTTATATCATTTTGATGGCTAATTATATTGTTGGTTTTCAGCATTTTTTATTTAAAATTTTATCACAGCACAAAATTAGGGGGTTCCAGCATTTGTATTGATTTAAATATTAGCAGTGGTGGGAAATAATGGGGGAGTGTGTGAGATGATAATTATTTAATAAGAACATAAGAACAGCCACACTGGGTCAGACCAAAGGTCCATCTAGCCCAGTATCCTGGCTGCCGACAGTGGCCAACACCATATGCCCCAGAAGAAGGGAACACAACAGGTAATCCTCACGTGATCCCTCTCCCGTCTCCCATTTCCAGACAAACAGAGGCTAGGGACACCATTCCTACCCATCCTGGCTAATAGCCATTGATGGACCTAACCTCCATTTATCTATCTAGCTCTGTTTTGAACCCTGTTAAAGTCCTATCCTTCACCACATCCTCTGGCAAGGAGTTCCACAGGTTGACTTTGTGCTGAGTGAAGAAAAACTTCCTTTTATTTGTTTTAAACCTGCTGCCTATTAAATTATAGTAGATATTAAGATCCAAACCCATTAGAATTTTATAAGCAAAGCAGATTTTGGGTTAGATAGGGAGAAAATCCTTATACACTGTGCCACTGGAGGAGCCCCCCAACGTCCCTACATTCTGGGCCCCCTTATCCTTCCTTTGTCCCAATGTTGTTGTCTTTGGTCTCGTCCCAGGAGGTTAAATTAATTAATGTTGCTAGATGCTAAAAATAATGGACTTAATAAAGACTCTGGATGGATACATGGGTGGCAGGTGAAGACCCAGCTGGGGAAGGCAAGCTCCAGCACCTGCCCTTCTACCCTGAGGCCCCACCCATACAGCATTCCCCCCCATCACCTGTGGAGCCAAGCCCAACCCCAACCTGATCCTTCCTGGCCACCTGGAGGCCTGCGGCTGCCACCCCAGCCTTCCCTAGCAGCTATGGAATGTAGGCATTTTTGGGACAGCAATGTCTTCTCTTGCCTCCATTACCCACCTCCCATGAATGGATGGTTTAGTCCAGGCATGTCAAACTCGAAGCCTACTGAGGACCACACAAACAAAAACTGATAGCTTTCAGGGCCAATAATATACTTCTATTGGAAAGTGGTAATTATTTTTTATTATAGATTATGTTTTAGGTATATTGTATAATATTTTTCAGATCTCGTTTGAATATAGTACAATAATTTGATGTGTAAAATTGTTATTTGCTCATCTATAATAATTTTTATAATTTTTAAATATAAAATTAAGGTACTTTTAAAATTATTTTTTATGTGATACATAACTTGTTTTGTTGAAATAAAAACAAGTATAGACCAAAACAATAAGGGAGAGACTCATATCTCAGAATAATTGCTTCAGCCTGGCAAACAATAGCCTTTGAATTTTCTTTAAAGAAACACAGTGTAAACCAGGTACATGCTGATTCTTTTTTTGCTCTAAGTGTCTATTTGTCCCCAGAAGGATTACCAAAACGAATCGAGTGGCTTGCAAAGCTGGCCTTTCAGCTGTCCTTAGGATTTCTTAAACTTTGCACTTTCAAAGGTATGTGTAATATTCCTACACAGATAATCCATGCAAGACTAACAAGTTAATTGTCCTTTGGCTGACTGATGTACAAGTGCATATTCATTAGCAATATTGGTATGCCCTGGTTACTCTTGACTGGCTGGTACGTCGTCGATATAAAACTGGATAATTTCCTTTTCCTTTTTTATGATTAAAGCAGATGTTAGTTGAGCCAAATGGGTATCCTTCAAAAATTGGAAACCCAAACCAAGTTAAGTCTAAAGAGTAGAAAATGAAACAAGGATAGGTAAAATGTAAGATAGATATAAGGTGTGCAAAGTAGGAATTGATGAGCAAACAGCCAAAACATGACTAAAAAATTGATAAAAGGAAACTCTTTTTACCCGATTCATCTGTGGAACTCACTGCCATTAAATAGCACTGAGATCCAAAGTTTGTAAGATTTTTAAAATGATGGCTTATTGATAATGAAAACATCTAAAATACCATAGGTAGGATAAAAAACAGATTAAAACCCACTCATGTTTCAGGTCATAAGCCAGCCGCAAAATGATGGGAGTAAAGAAACAACATTCCCTATCTGGAGATAACTGTTCAATGTAGTGTCTTGTGGACATGTGCGAGCACACTCACACCCCATCCTGTGACACATCTTGTAGTGGCCACTTTTGTAGCTATAATACTGGACTAGATTAGAGGGTCCCCTTGGCTGATTTGGCAATGCCTACAGTCCAAGGGAATCATATGACAAATATTAACTTTTCCGTTAAGAGCATTTCCGGAAAATCATGCCAGTCTAGACATAGCCCTTGTGTGTCTAACTATAGGTGCTGTTAAATATTAGAACAGGTTCCCAAGCAAGGCTGTAGAATTCCTATCATTGGAAGTTTGTAAGAACAGGTGAGACAAACCTCTGTCAGGGATATTCCAAGTTTCCTTCGCCCTGCCTCAGTGCAGGGGGATGGATGTGAGGACCTCTTGTGATCCCATGTCTATGATTCTATGAAAGCACAAATTAGCAACATCTCATGGCGTAATATACACAGAAAATACACTTAAAACTCTAAAGGTCTTCAGCAACATTTTTGTTACGTGGCCTATTTCTTTTAATGATTATTGATGGTAATATTTTTTGTCTGTTTGGGTGTGCATCGTGAAATCTACATTTATCGATTAAAAGCGGCCTCCTCCTGAGTTCAAATATATGTTAGACTCATTAGTAACCTCAAAACATAAATCACAGGCCATCTGGAAATGCAATATAGGTGAATGACGGATCCTAAAGCCAGAAGGGACCCTTGTGATCATTAGTCTGACCTGCATAAAGGACATCTCTGAATTAGTGAATGAATCACCTTGGTGGTTTTTAGCTGTGAGGCACTGGTGCTTTATAAATGAAGATATTACAGTTTGCATTGTGGTCACTTAGCAACCTTAGCTGCTTGTGGAGATAAATGGAACAGCCATTAGAGGAGCAAAGGAGGTCACAGGCTTGCCAATTTTGATTGGCTGTATTTCTAGAGCTTTCATCACATAATCTTTAATTCTTGGAGACTTCAGGACAACCCTGGAGGGATGGCGACCAGAAAGGGTCTCGTGAATGTAATAATTAGGCTGGTTCAATAGACTATACACTTGCTACAGGACAGTTCCTAATAGCAGAATCAGCCTTTAAGTCAAAGGATCAATGCCCAAGATTTTGGTGCTGAAAGCTGCATGTTCAACCTCCAGTGAGTTGGGAATCAGGGAAATGGGTCTGCTGGGTCCCAGGAGGAAGAGATGCCCTGGAGTAGGAGAGCTGTGGGGAACAAAGGAAGTGATACCATGGGTAGAGAAACCCCGGGACAGCCACAGGCAGGGAGATGTGGCTGCTGGTTGAAGATAGTAACAGGAAATGAATGGCAGTCACCCTCTGAGTGGAGTCAGGTGAGGGTTAGTGAAGCTGCCATCTGAGCAGCCAGGGAAATGTGAGCATTAAAGGCTTTACTTTTTCACCTGAAATTATCACACACACATTGGCAGAGGAGTAGAGAGGAGTTAAAAAGGCAAAAGACAGACCAAAAAAACCTCATGATTTTTGTGACTAATTTCATGATTTCTGAGCTTTTGAGGGGAGCCTGGATGTCAGGGTTTGGATCTCTAAAGGTTGGCAATACAAAGCCTGCCACTAATTCATGTCACAGAGAGGCCATCAGAGTGCAATTTGTGGTTACTAGCAATGAGGAGAGTGGGCTGGAACTGGTGAGTGAAAGGGGAGAACAGAGGCATGACATTTAAAAAGGAAAACCAAAATCATGACTCTGTTCTAAGTAGGGGGCTTTTAATTGCCTCTGGGAGGTGAATCTGGGCATGACTGGGACTCAGCCGTTTCCTGTCCAACCATGCCTCTGGGCTAGTCAAAGCTGTGGTTCTGTGGAAAGCCCTCACTTTTTGGGAAGTGGTCCTGAGCACTTTGCCTGCCAGCTGCTGGCATGTGCAGGGAAGCCACTAGGCCAAAGTGCTCCTGGCCTTGGATTTCAGGAGAGTCAGGCACCCCTATTTGCAATCTAGGGGACAGATTGGAGGAAGAGGAACAGACTGGTGTGGGCGGCAGAGGTTGGGGGGTCTATTCAAGATCCACCCAGTATTCCAGCATGGCTGGTTGCTCAGCAGCAAAATAGTTAACAGAGTTTGTCATTAGGTTCCAGAGTTAACACGACATGACCTCTGCTCCCTGACTCAGAGGTTCTGGGTAAGGGACGCCCCTTTTGCCCCCCCCCCCCTATCCACTAACCCAGGGGCATGGCGGTGAGTGCACCCTTCGCACGGCCTGTGTGGCAGGGAAAGGGGCTGTGGGCAGACTGGCCCCTCTCCCCCGCTCCGTTGCGCCCTACACTCTGCAGGGCTGAAGCGCGCAGAACGGCTTCTTTCCGCTTACGACCACAAAACTACATCTCCCAGCAAGCCATGCGCACCTCCGCCTTCCAGCCCGCCCCACCTGCCGCGGAGCACCTTGGGAAATGTAGTTCTATGCGACGTCGCCCTGGGCTCGGGCGCCATCTTGTGTCCACTGGGGGGAGCGATCTGTGCATGGGAGCGTGCGCGGGAACCACAGTTCCCATCGTGCCTTGCGTAAAGGGGGAGGCGCTACTCATGCGCGCTGAGGTCTCTTCCTTGTTGCTATGGGAGCGTAGAACTGGGGTCTGGCCCTCAACTTCCTCCCGGGAACCAACTTGAGGGGATTGGGGGGGGGGCATCCTCGTTGCCTTGGCAACCGGGGCGCTGCCAGGCGCTTGCTACGGCCTAGCCCGCGATGGCGCGACCCCAGATCATCCACAGCGGCCACTTCATGGTGTCGGAGCCGCACGCCGACCCGGAGCCGGAGCCGGGGGGCGCGGCAGAGCGGGCGGGGGCCGGGGGCCGCGGGGAGGGGGCCGCGGCGGGGGAGGGGGCCGGGGCGCCCGGGGCCCCCTACGACTTCGACACCGTCAACACCTGCACCTGCCGGACCTACCGCTACGGCCCCTGCAGCAGCGGCGCCCTCAGCATCGACGCCTCCCTCACCAAGCTCTTCGAGTGCATGACCCTGGCCTACAGGTGAGCGGGCGGGGGCGAAACCTGTGGAACTCCTTGCCACAGGATGTGGCTCTCCCGGGCGCGCCCCACGCGGCGGGTCCCGGCCGGCGGGCGTGTGGCTCTTCCCGTGGGAGCGCTGCGGGTGTGGCGCTGCTGCAGCCCCGGGGTGCGCAGGGCGCTGCTGTGAGACACGGGGGTTACGTCTGCATTGGTGCGACCTTGCGCAAATGCTTTTAACGTGAGAGGTTTTGCGTTAGAGTATTTGCACAAGAGAGCGTCTACACCGGCGTGTGCCTTTGCACAAGCGCATCCGTGCCAGTGTCGACGCTCTCTTGCGCAAGAAAGCTCCCATGGACATTTTAGCCGTCGGGCTTTCTTGTGCAAGAAATTCATGTTGCCTGTCTACACTGGCCTCTTGCACAAGAACTGTTGCGCAAGAGGGCTTATTCCTGAGCGGGAGCATCATAGTTCTTGTGCAAGAAGCCCTGATTTCATACATTAGAACGTCAGTGTTCTTGTGCAAGAACTCCCCGCCAGTGTAGACAGACAGCAAGTTTTTGTGCAAAAGCGGCCGCTTTGGTGCAAAATCATGCCAATGTAGACACAGCCTTTGTGTTAAAAATGCATGTATAAGCGTGTAACCGCAGGGGGGCCAAGTGGGAGTGGGGAGCTGTATCAGGGCAGCAGTGGGGGGCAGGTGTCTCTGTGGGAGTGATGTTTACCTGCCCCCTCCACTTCCTCTGTGGGGTGGGCGGTAGGGTCAGTTGGCTTCGCATAGGGGAGCCGACTTAACAGCCAGTTCCCCATGCATACTGGCTCATGCCTGTCCCCCTCTGCTTTGTTCCTCCTCCCCCTGCTGCTGTTGCTTAAAAGTTGGCTACCCACTTTCACCAGCTCCTGCTGCCTCTGATATAGAGGAAAAGGTGTCTGGGGGGGGGGCGGTAGTTGCATGTAACTGTTAGATTTACCCAATGAGCCGAGGCTCACTGGTCAGTCATGTACGTGGGTACACATTCACATACTTTGTTGGTAAGTTGGAGAGTGTTCAGAGAAGAACCATGAGAATGGTTAAAATATTAGAAAACATGCCTTGTTGTAGTGAGACTTGAGGAGTTCAGTCTATTTAGCTTAACATAGAGAAAGGTGGGTGATTTACTTACAGCCCTGGAGTACCTACTGGGGAATAACTATTTAATAACAGGTTCTTCAGTCTAGCACAGCAAGGGATAGTATGATCCAGTGGCTGGATGTTGAAGCTAGATACATTCAAAGTAGAAATAAGTGAATTTTTGGCGGTGAGTAATTGACCACTGGAACAATTGATGAAGGGCAGTGGTAGATTCTCTATCATTGGCAATTTGTAAATCAAGATTAGGTGTTTTTCTAAAAGCTTTGCTTTGGGAATTTTACTGAAGTTCTCTGACTTACATTGTACCAAAAAAACAGCAAGCAAATGGTCTGGTAGCACTTTATAGACTAACAAAACATGTAGATGGTATCATGAGCTTTCGTGGGCACAGCCCACTTCTTCAGATGACCAGAGTTGAAGCTCCTTACATTGTACAGGAGGTCAGACTAGATGATCACAGTGGTTCTGGTTCCTTCTGGCCTTGGAATCTATGACTCTATATAGCGGAAGCCATTTGTAAGTGTGACACTTTCTCACTTCTCTAACCTTTGCTCTCTTCATGCTAGTGTTGTAACTTCCTGCTCCATGCCTCTACAGTTTGTATGCACTCAATGCATCGGATTTGTATTAGTGTCTGCACTGACTTGTGCATTTGTCTGCACTGTACATTGTACTGAAGAAGGGTAACCCTTGATCTGCCAGTGTCTGATCAGGTGCATAGGAGGTTGTACAAGTTAGAAGGTGTAGTTCCTCCTTAGGTGGAAATCTTTGGTGCAAATGCACACAGTTGTGTCTGCGAATTTTCTTAAGGGCTCCCCATGCTGAGCCTGACTGGACATTGCCAGTTTTTCATGCTACAATATTCCTGGAGCCATGAGGATGTGAAGCTGGCCTGGAGAAAATAGGCTCCAGCTCTGAGGTCTCTTCCATGGAGCACAATGGATCTCATCTGGGATTAAAGCGGACGAGGAAGGATTCTTCCCTCCTTGGTCAGTGCAGGTGGAGGCTGTTGGGAGAGGAGACTCTTTACTCACCCAACATTTCACTCTTGCATGAAATTCAGGGAGTGTCCTCTGTGCTTCCCATTCATCACCTTCCCAAGGCCTGCAAGAGACCAGTGGAGAAATCAGGGTGCATGATGCTATTGCAGAACCTTTTCTAAGACTTGTTAGGGTCCCAGCCATGAATATGTGGACATCCGTGTCCTCACCAGGTGGCGTTATGCCAGCATGGTCATTTACAGGCATAACAACTGGAAAGCTTGACCATGGAGTTCAGAAGCCTCCCGTCTCATTTCTACTGGGTTCACTTTACAACCCATTGTCCTGTACCCCCCACTTCCTGGGCCAGAGAGAGATGAACTCTAAAGCCATGCAAGTGCTTTAGGAACACTTGGATGACTCTGATCAGTTTCTGATTATTCCCAAGCTTCTTTTTTCTACTGCTTAGTGAATCCACTACAGTTTGGATGAGGGGAGCCTCCTTTAGCTGGAACCCACTGCCTTAGCAGGTTGGAAGCTAAAAATCTATTTTTCCAGCTGGAGAAGAGAAGGTGGGGTACACCCAGCATTGTGTGGCTCCTCACCACCACTTGTTCTTTACCTGAGGAAGACTTGTTGGTGCTGGCTGACGCTCACCAGGTCACCAGCCTCTGGCAACACCAGCACTATCTGCTGGGGATCCACAGGCCTCACTCTCTGCACAGGTTAGGGCAGTGATCTCCAGCCTTTTTAAGTACAAGATCGCTTTTTGAATTTAAATGCAACCCAGGATCTACCTCAAACTCAAATACCTTTGCCCTGCCTCCTCTGTGCCTCTTTTCCGAGGCTCTGCCCCTGCTCAGTCCATCCTTTCTCCCTTTCACCAGGCAGAGGCAGAGGTTTGGGTCACAGACTCGGCGGGAGTAGGGGGGAACTAAGGGATTTGGAGTGTGAGAGGGGCTCTGAGCTAAGCCTGGAGCAGGGAATTGGGGTACAAGATCTGTAAGAGAGTTTGGGTCCAGGGGACTCAGTTAGGACAGGGGCTTTGGATGTAGGAGAGGATTCATGACTGGGGCAGGGGTTTGGAGCTGGCTCCAGCTGGACACTGCTTACCTCAGGTGGCTCCTGGGTGGTGGTACAGTGGTGCTAAGGCAGGCTCACGCCTGCCCTGCTCCACTTTCAAAAGCAGCCAGCAAACTCCCTTCCCCTCCCCCCCCAAGCCCTGTTGTGCCCCCACTCCATTCTGTGAAGATCTAGAGTGGGAGAGGGGGCACTCTGACAGCAGCGCCCCCTCCTCTCCCTTCCCTGCTCTGAAGAGCAAGTAGGAGGCTCCTGGGGGGTGGGGGGAAGGGGAGGCAGCTCCAAGGCAAAGGGCAGGAGGTGCGCAGCAGTGGGAGCAGGGGCAGCTGAAGTGCTGTGCTTGATAGCCTCTTTGCCACCCAGTCAGGATCACCTGTCAGAGGCTCCAAGATCTACCAGTAGATCCTGATCTACTGGTTGTTGATCACGGGGCTAGGGAATCCTTGAGACTTCCAGGTGTCCTTTTGGAGTGCTCAGCCGCTGTTCTGCTGAGAGCATGTAGAATCTTAGATTTTCTGTTCTGAAAGGAATAATACCAGCTTGTCACACTCACCTCAAGATCTCCTCTTATGTAACACACAACAGATAGATAGATTAGGGATAATAGTCAACTACCTGATAAGCCTAGGCAGCAAGGGGGAAGAGGGGAAGCTGGTGCTGGGGGGAGCTGGCTTAAAAGCTGGTTCCCCCCAAGCACTGTCTCCACAGTGTTGGGGCGGGGGGAGCAGGAGAGGCAGAGGAGCCGCGGTGCTGCGGCTCTGCCTTTTAAATGTCATAAGAGCTTGGGTGGCTCTTACTACATTTAAAAGCCAGAGACACGGCACGAGCGGGGACTGCTTCAGTTCCTGCTTACGCCGGGTCCCTGAGTGATGCGGCTCTGCCTTTTTTAAATGTAGTAAGAGCCGCCCAAGCTCTTACTACATTTAAGACCGAGGTTATCGGTCTTATCAGTGCAGCAAGGTTATATCCTGGGGCCAGTGAGAGCCAGGACTGCTTAGGCCAGGCTCACGCTGTCCCTGGGAGCTATCCCTGCTACGGCTCTGCAGTTAAAATGTAGTAGGAGCTGGACAGCTGCCCCTTATCCACTATTCAATTAGCTGATTAACAGCAATTTAACATCTCTAAGATGGATAGATATGGTGAAATAAGAATATGCTTATTATCAAATAACTGAGAGTCAAGCGACAGAGAGTAAAAATACTAGAAATAAATGGCTTCATCTAAAACAAAATCATAACACATTTTCTAGAGACTGAACTTAACTAACAAGGCATTTCCCTATCTCCTACATGATCACATATCCAAGCGTTTTCAATTAGTTTGGCTGAGATCCCTTCTTATAAGGTCAAGTTTACTAGTGGCTTGTCCTATCAGATTGAAAGTCTGCCAGGGGGTCGCTCTGTACCCACAAGTGCATCTGTCTACACCTTTCACACTCATCTGAAAATAGTGTTCCATCCCTACTGTTTACCTTTTCCTTTTAAGTCCTTGCTCAACTCTCCCTATTCAGTGGGTTAGCATTTTGCTCAGGCTTGAAATGGGCAGTCATTGAAAATGATGCAATCCTCAGTTTTGTGTGTGAGGAGCCAGACTGAGATAAGCATCTCTTCCCCTCCTGCCTGCCAGGAGAATGTAAGTTACATTTTGGTGGCCTGCTTTAAGTCACAGAAGTAGACAACATAATTTTTAGTACAGGCAGTCCCCGGGTTATGTACAAGATAGGTACTATAGGTTTGTTCTTAAGTTGAATTTGTATGTAAGTCGGAACTGGCTCCAGATTCAGCTGCTGCCACTGAAACTGACCAGGGGCTGACTACAGGAAGCGGGAGGCAGAGTTCCTCTGCCCCCAGCTTCCTGGAATCAGCCTGATCAGTTTCAACAGCTGCTGAATCTGGAGCCTGGGACAGAACAGCTGGGGCGCTGCCCGGTAGGTTCCCACAGGACCAACCCGGCAGCACCCCAGCTGCTCTACCCGAGGCGTCCCGCAACAAAAGCCTGGTCTGCTGGGGTGGGGCGCACTAGCTGCGCCCCCTCCCCCCCAGCAGACCAGGGAGACCCGAGCAAAGCCGCCCAGGCAGCGGGACCCCTGCCGCCTGGGCGGCTTTGCTCCTGTCCCCCTGGTCTGCTGGGGGGGGAGGGTCCAGCAAAGCCGCTGGACCCCCCCCCCCAGCAGACCAGGGACACCCGAGCAAAGCCGCCGCCTGGGCGGCTTTCCTCGTTTGCCCGGGAGCAAAGCCGCCCAGGCAGCGGGACCCCCGCCACCTGGGCGGCTTTGCTCGGGTGTCCCTGGTCTGCTGGGGGGGTCCGGCTTTGCTGGACCCCCCCAGCAGACCAGGGAGACCGGGAGAAGCTTTTCTCGCCCCGGAGGACACGGGTGGCGACCCGCCGCACGTGAGCTCCGGGGCAAGAAAAGCCCCGTTCGTAAGTGCGGATCCGACATAAGTCGGATCCGCGTAAGTCGGGGACTGCCTGTATATGTACATAGTGCTTCTCATATTTCCTATACGTAGATCTCACAATTGATTGTGAAGAGCACTATGACTCAGGGTTTAGTTAGAGACCTTATATGATGCTCTTTTGGTGAACCCAGGGATCCCTAATAACCTAATGTGCCCTTGTACCCCCTGACAGTTGGTGTTAAGAAATCCCTGGGTCACACATCCTCTCTTTCATTTATACAGTAAGGTCAGTCAATCAACTGCTGATCCTTAGGCATTGGTTCAGAATTCTCTTGCCTGGACAGTGTTTTTCCAAGCCTGCCGACGAGAGGGGGGGAGCAAAAGGGGCAGTACCCTGGGGCCTGGCAATTCAAAGGGGCCCATTAAATCATTGGCAGAGTACCACCTTACATGCTCCAGGCTGCTCTAAGGGTGTGTGGGGTGTGTGGATGTACTCTAGTTGCCGCTGAGGGCTAGGGGGTGGGGCACACCACACTGTGGGTGGCACTGTAGGCTGGCTACCTGTCTCTGCTCCTTCCACCTGAGGCCCCACCACCTTGCTCAGGGGCCCATGGTGGTTGTTGGTGCTCCTGGTAATGGCCACAATATTTTCTCAACCATTAAAGTCATTTTTATCTCTATATTACTATAGTTTTTCACGTAATGTTGACAGGTTTTCACACAAACCCCTTTTTGCCTTCTGATTCCTCCCTTTTCCCCCCAAGGCCTTGTTTTTGAATACATGCATTTTTGGTGCTGTTGGCCATTTTGGGAAAAAAAATGGGGGTTCATTTTTTTTTTTTTTACTTAAGTTGTCCTTATTGGGTGCATTAGAGCTATGTACAAATATAGCTTTCATGCCTTTTTCTTATTTTTAGAAGAAAATATGCTTTTTGCATGTTGACTGAAATTATAAATATTATCTAGTAAACAAGTGAATGACAGATACTAAAGGAGAAATATTAACTTGCATTTCTAAAGGAAAATAATGTTAACACAGTGTTTTTCTAAATAAAGGCTCTAGATAATTTCCAAAAAAATCTTAGTAATGACAGAATACTCTGTATGGTAGGCATTTTTAGAGAAAAATACTTTATAAGCCATTAGTCAACCTTAAAAAAAAAAAAAAAAAAAAAAAAGCCTTTGGTCAAAGGAATAAAGAAAAGCATTAATACGTATATACAATAATGAATTTTAAGAGAAAATATGATCTTATCCATTTATTGACTTTTAAAAGTCATTCATTTACAGAATCTTAGTAACAGCAGAATAAAGAAGTACTAATATGTATACCTCTATCCATATATTAAAACATGATTTTTTAGAGGAAAATAGTCTTTTTAAGTGGTTAGCGCATTTCTTAATAAAGTCATTAAATGTACAATCACAGAAGTACTAATTACAAGTACTAATCACAGAAGAATGGTGACATATTAATACACACAAACATCTATTTTTAGAAACAATAATTGTATGTAGTTAGTACAATTCTAAATAAAGTTGATTAAAAAGTTGCACAGAAGTCACAAAATATTAGCAATAGAGAAACTATAACAAGAGAGCTAGTTACATACTAAAGGGACAGACAGACATGAGATAACTGAGAAACTTTAAAACAGAAAGAAGGGAAGAAGATAGAGAAACCTATTTTTCCCCACAGATTGTTACTGGCCAAATAGCACAAAACTTCATTGGTTAAGCCGGTCAAAAGGTATTCTTTAATCTTATGGGCACGTATTGCATAGAATATTAAAATATTTTCCATTTTCCAGAATCACTCTGAGTGCAGCACTTTATGGATTTATCCATTGATATTTAATTGACCTGTATTTTTCTGAGTCATGGTGAATACAGTACTTTACTGGTTGTAACATATTAAATTGTAAACTAGAAGTAAAATACCAGTCAAAAAACTCATGTGTGTTCATTTCTTTAGTAATTAGCCATACATTTGGAAATTAACCTTTTCTTTCTTGGTAATGACTTCAGCATTTGTGTTTAAAACAATTGGCATATTGAGCCTGTTGGCTTAAGTTGCAGTAGAGGCCTGGTAAATGTAGTTTTTGAAGGACAGATAAATAAAGGCAAAACATACAACAGAATACAAATACACAGCACCGCTTATCCCCAAACACACCCTGTTTCCCAAAACAATTACATTGAAGACAATTTGTATCCAATTTTAGAGAGAAACTTCTGTAAGCATACATTCAAACCCCCTTTATATTATTTTATAGATCACCTTCCCACACATTTTCATACTTGTTTGTTTTTCAGCATTATTTTATACAAAATACACATAGCCTGACTTAAAAGAAATCAAATGGTGTAAATTTGGTTAATACACCCCCTGTTGACAAAGTGCATGACTAGTTTAAACTATTTTACATAGTCAATTACACTTTTTATCAAGGATAAGAATGTTATTTCTCCTTCCACCCCCAGCATAGAGCACTTATACCCTTCCCATCTCTTTTTTCAAAACAATTAATTGTAGAATCATAGATTCACACAAAATTGGATATTATTTTATAAATAAACTAATTAAGCATACATTCTGATTATGCTTGTTTTATGGATATATCACACACATTCATACTTTTTTTTTTAGAATCATTTTAGATAAAACACATAGAGAACTAACTTACAAGGAATATATAGTGTTGACAAAAGGAAGAACTGGTATAAATTATTTTATGTGAAAAGGTAGATACTATTTTTTCTACAAATTATTCCCTTTTTGTTGTGACTCTTTCAGAATTTAAAGTATGGAATGTCAATTAAATAGATTAATGTTAGATTTAATAAGTAAAATAAAAGCAGGAATTGGACATTAGGGACAACTATATTTTTGTATTTGAGAGGCAGTGGATACAAACAATGTTCTCAATGTATGTGAGATGCTTTAGCAGTAAATATTTTGCACTGTTAATTATATGACACATCTAGCAAAATAAATGTAAAAGTTGTCATAAAACATACTCACAGAGTAACCCAGACTTTTAATAGTAACATGACTAAACAAAACATGAGCATAAGACATTGGGTCTGGATGTTGAGAGATGTTTTAACAATTTTTATTAAGAGAAACAGTTTTGTATCTGTTCATTGTTAGTTGTTGTGCTTTAGCAAGGATAAATGCTCCTCATACACAAACACTTTCTAATCTCCTCAGGCATTATGTTACTCTTTCTGATTGCCTCTGAAAAGTGGTAAGTAAATAACACTTACAAAAGCATCAGGAGGAATGAATATTCATACTAGAGCAAAACTGTGAGAGTGGTCATTTCTAAACGAGATGAAAAACACTTTCACATGGTCAGTATCCTTATCTTTACAGGATTTGAGATATTTTGTAGAATTATCTCAGAAGCAACAAAAACTTTTGTTGTTTCCCAAGACACACATTACAGTGCTTAACATGAAGCACAATAAGAATGATGGTGAGAAGGGGAAGGCACAGTGGTGCAAAACTTCAAGTGCAAACCTTTTTTAGATATACTCAAAATGCACCAGTGTCTTTACTTTTGTCAGTTTTTATTTTTACCTATTTTATTTATCACAGTGGAGTAACTCCAAAGAATTAATTTTCCTGTCCTTATATAAAACACTGCATTATATATACTCCTGGGGAAATTGTGTGCAGAAAAATTAAAAATGTCATGCCAAAAAGTTAAAAATTCTACAGGCAGTCCCCGGGTTACATGGATCCGACTTACTTCGGATCCCTACTTACAAACGGGGTGAGGCAACCCCGCACTAGCTGCTTCCCCCCAGCAGACTAGGGAGACGTGAAGCTAGCGCTCCCCCCAGCAGACCAGGGAGATGCGGAGCGGCTTTTCTCAGCAGACACCTCAGTTTGAGAATAAAGGACTGAGGGAAGTGAGGTGTGGGAGAATAAAACTGAGCTCTGGAGAAATGTTTGGCTAGAGTTTCCCCTACAATATGTACCAGTTCCGACTTACATACAAATTCAACTTAAGAACAAACCTACAGTCCCTATCTTGTACGTAACCCGGGGACTGCCTGTATATATATGACTGCTTACACAACATTCTGTAGCCCGATCAATTCTCACACTGGTATTTATTATCATCACAAGTTTTTCCGTTCAGGAAGTGACACAGTTGTTTGAGTGTGGGATTCATGAGACACACAACAGATAGAGATACTTATTTTAACAGTCAAGTAAGTTCCTTTATTAATATAACCTAACAACGTGAAGCTCTAAGCAGAGAGAGAGCTTTTAGGATTATGAACAAACTCATATTCCTAAAATGGAGGAAAAAAAGGACCGAAGGCATCTGTCAGCAGAGTACATTAGAGAATAGGTACTGTTTCAGTCGACGCCATTTTGGGAAGCCAATGTACCCAAGGGCTTAAGGAAGGGGTAGTCAATAGGTAGACCATGAGCCAGATCTGGACGGCCAGACATTTTTGGACAGATCCCAAAATACTTGTATTTACTTATCATCATCATCATCATTCTTCTTGTTACTTTCTCTGGAGTCTGGAACCCTAACTCTACCATTACCAAGAAATTTGGACCTTGACAAAAATAATTGACTCCCCCTAGCTTAGGGTAAATTTCTAGATCTTTGTATCCTTAAATTATATAAACCACATAGATCCCTGGACATATGTGACCATTTTCATGACCATAATAAATTTAAGTCAGCCCTCTGTCCAGATGTGGTGTTCCAAGTGACCATAATTAGGTTTCCGATGACTGACCCATTATATAGCTAACATCTTTGTTATATGAGTTCTCAGCAATAAAACAAACAAATCCTTTTGCACAGGCAGGACAGGGTCATAGGCCAGCAATCCATACATATGTTTCACCATGATATTGTTGACCATCCTGACATCAGTCTTTACTTGAGACCTCACATGACATTCTTTGGTGAATCACACACATCAAATATAGGAGGTTCTTTTCTTGCAACCCCTCTGTACTCACTTTGTGTCTCTTGCCAGCTGGCCTGAAAGCATTTCTGAATCACACTTATCCTCTTACACGCTAGGGTCAGTCGCTGTTGGTTCAAAAGTCTCTTGCTGGTCAATGCGTCTGCCACTGTATTATCACTGTTTATTACCCCGTTTCTGTATTAAAACTCAGCTTGTCTTTTAGACTGGAGTAGAGGCCAGCTAGTGATGGATTCTACTGCCAAGGGATCTGGTGGAATTTGACGCAGTGCTCGAAACGAGGGAGTTTGGCTGTTTGTATTATGTATTTTGACACATTCATAGTGAGATGTGCATTTCTGAGTTTATTAGCACAATTCCTAGGAGTGTTTTATGATGTGACACCCTCTTGGACTGCTCCCTGTGCTCATCTCTCTCGTTCTTCTGCAGCATGAACCCTTCCTTCCAGTCTTCTGTCTCTTGCCCTCTGCTGGGATCTAGCAAATCTGCTTTCCCTCGGAGGCTTGCCAGGAGTGCAGCACTGATAAGCCCTCTCTCTGCAAAGGCTGTGCTGTGCCAGGAGGACAAAATACAACAAATCAAGCCCAGGGCACTGATCAAACTGGGATCCAAGGTGCAGTTTCTGTTGCTCTTGTTTTCTGCTGCTGTGGTAAAAATGCCTGCCATGTGATGTGTTTGCTGAGCCGCACAGCACATCAGCACAGGTTCAGGCTCAGTGGCTTTCTTGATACCGACATATTATTAGGATGGAAGGCCAAGAGGTTATTAAATGTGTTTACCAAGAATGTTGCTATATGGCCAGTGATCACGTGGGCACCAAAAGGAAGACTTCTGGTGGACAGAGACTGAACTTGCAGCCAGGCTGTCCTGGGGAGCTAGCTGGAGACTGAGCCAGGCAGCGAGTGGTTTGCCTTCCTAGCTTGCCCTGATCATGTGGGTGGTGATAACTTTCAGTGCAGGATAAGATACCAGATAATGTTGAAAAAACAGCTTGTGTGTTTGGATGCAAGGCAGTCTCTGCTAAAAAAAACTAGATCCCTCAAAGAAATGTCCCCCCGTGGGCAAGCCTTGAGAGTCTTTTCAGTTTCTTAATGCCTTGGACCTACTAGAACTTGCCTTCACTTAACAGTTAGCCCTGGGTGATTGGCACCAAGGTGTGAATACCCTCACTGCAAAGCCCAACCATGTGCATTTGGCTGAGTGTGGCTGGTGGTGTTTCCCCATGTTCTTTGTTCTGAAACGCTCTCAGATTCTTTCCATGTCAGTTGTGTCAATTGCAGGAGAACTTCTCTGTCCATGGGAGGAATTATGGGAAGGTGTTGGAGGACGGTTGGCATTCAAGTGATTTAGCCTGCATCCTCACTGCAAACTGGGGTGGGTGCTAGCCCAAGTGAAACCAGACTCTAGGTTCTAACCGATACCCCTTGCTGGGTCAACTAGTCACCTCCAAATCTAGTTTACGTTTTCCTTTGTGTGAATGTGGAGGAAATTGGGCTCTGTAGAGGATCCCTGAGGTGAGGGTGTGATGTGTGGGGTCGGGTGGAGTGTAGGATTCCAGTCTGTCATTGGCCTGCTCCCCTCTTAGACTCTGCCCTTCCCTGCCTCCATCCCCATCTCTCGGGGTCTGCGTCATTAAAGAGTTTTCTTCCTTGTTTTTCATAGTGGGAAAATCGTGTCCCCCAAGTGGAAAACGTTCAAAGGCCTGAAGCTGCTGCAGCGTGACAAAATCCGGCTCAATAATGCCATCTGGAGGGCATGGTACCTGCAGTGTGAGTGGGGGAGGGGGCCTGCCCAGGGGCACACAAGGCTCTGGAGTCTCCCCAGAGTGTACACAGAGCAGGCTGTGGCAGGGTGAGCTCCCCTTGCTTAGCATCCCACCACGCCAGAGGGGCTGCTCGATTGCCAGGGCCCTGTGCTGTGTGAGCAAGGCAATTCCTGCTTTCAGGGCAGCAAGAACCTGCTTCACTAGGCAAAGCACCACTTCAGGATTGTTCCGTCACTGCCCACCTCAGAGGGAAAATGCCCCATGTCCCATTCCCCATCCCCCTGCCCTGGGGCCACATCAGAGCCTAGAGGGGGAAGGTTCCATGTCTCACACCTGGCCAAGGGTCAGGTTAGAGCTAATGCTCCCTTAAAGGGAAAGGCCCATTTCCTGTTGCATGATTCCCTTGGGGTGCCCCCGGCAGGTGGCCGAGGAGGCTGTAGCTAAGGCAGTTCTTGTTTCTCCACATCTTCCTGCAGATGTGGAGAGGAGGAAGAACCCTGTGTGTAATTTTGTGACGCCGCTGGAGTGCAGTGTTGGGGACGAGCACCGCAAACCGGAGGTGAGTGCGCGGGTGTGGGGGGCACTGGCAGGGACTCCTTGTCACCCAGACTCCAGCAGGCTTTGTTGCACCAGTGATGCAGATGAATTTGTATCTCCTACTTGCCTTCTCTTCCCTGAGAGCTGCTTATGGCTTGTGCCTTCCCTCGCAAAGGACTGACCTGGGCTCACCTCTCCACTCCTCTCTCCCGTGGTGAGGTCCTCACCGGGGTTCTTTGACATTCTTCCATCCAAACTGTCTTTTGGTAGAAGTTTGGTTTTCTGCTAAGCAGAGATTTCCTCAGTCTCTGCTGTGAAGGGAAATTCCAATTTTTCATAAAAAATTGAATGCCCGAGAAACAAAATGTGATTAGGCAAAGCTTCTGCTATGCCTCATGCGAGTTGTCCCTCAGTTTCCTCAATTGTCTGGACGACATCAACTGTGACGTACCACAGGCCAGGGACGCTCATGATGCTCTGCCTCCTGTCTTCAAGAAGGGAAACTGTGATGCATCATGGGAATTGTGATTCTGTTTTCTCTCTGTACTGGGCTCACCAGTTGCACTACATTTCCCATGATGTACCAGGACCATGGAGGCCCACAATGCATATAGAGTTGCCAGATGGCTTACCCCAAAATACCAAAAACCCCACACCCCCCCCCCCAAAAAAAGGACCCCCACAGCAGTTAAGCAAAAAAAAAAAAAATCAGCATGGCCCCTTTAAGAAAAGACTTTTTGCCAGGGGCCATTTTGGTTTTTCTGCTCCACAAGACAAGCCCCTGCAGAACCAGGTAAGCGGGGGGCATCCAGGGGGCCTGGCAGAGGGGCCGGGAGCTGGGCCTGGTTGCTGAGTGTGTTGTAGGGTTGCCAGGTATCTGGTATTTTCGCCTCCTGTCAGGGAAAAAAAATCAGAAAATACCGGACATTTAAGGTGTCCGGTATTTTCTGAATTATTTTACCAAACAAGAGGCAAAAATACCAGACTGTCCAGGTCAGTACTGGACACCTGGCAACCCTAAATGCACAGCTTCCTTTTCACAAGTGGGGAGATTATCATGCTCATGGGAAATGTAGTCCAAGGAGGAAGACCAGCTTATAGGGGAGAACATGAGCACGAGACAGTCAAACTCCAGCTCCCATGAGGTGCCAGTAATTCAAATATTGCAGTTCTTGCTGAGATATTTTTGAATTTATGCTGAAATATCTGAATTTTCTGTGGAAACTCCATTTTGCAATTGGCTCTAGCACCACCTTGCCCTTGCCTTGCAGGCCGTGATCATGGAAGGGAAGTACTGGAAGCGCCAGATTGAAGTTGTCATTCGGGAGTATCACAAGTGGAGGTCGTACTTCTGCACCCAGGTAGGACCCCACAGTCTCTGTTCCTACATCTCTGGTGCCCTCCCCTGCTCTGGACAGTGCCTGGCAGCAGTAGATGCTGTGGCACCCAGACCTGCTCTGTATTCCGCCTCTCTGCTGGCACTGCAGTCTGGGGGTAAGTTGGCAGCAGCAGGGTCTGGCTTCTGTGAGGTGTCCATGAAAAGCAAAATTGAGGGTCCCCCCCCCCAACACGGGTAAAATCTCTTTGAGATCTCTAAGCCAAATAAGGGGAAGAGGGAACTGAACAGACTCCAGCTGGAAAGACTCTGCCATTATACCCTCCAGTTTAGAGGGGACTCAGTGGCCAGCCTTGCGCTCACCTCTGAAGCTGTACCCCATCTGTCCATCAGTCTCTTCCCCACTCCCTCCATCCCTGGACAGCTGGCTGTGATCTCTGCCAGCAGCCACCCCTGCTTGCTCACAGCAGATCTGTAGATCTCTCCAGCTACTGGAATGCCACGATGGTAGGACCCTCTCCCCCTCCCCCCCCCGCCCTTAATTCTCCCACTTCCATCTCAGATCGTCCCAAATTACCTCAGTGGCTGAGAGAGTCCAGGCTGGCTCTGTGAAATCTCAGCCTGCTGGGGATGGGAAGTAAGTGGGCCACCAGCCCCATGCCAGAGTACACAGAGCATGGTGGGCAGAGGCCACATGTTGGTTTTAAAGCTCCTCTTTGTTTAATGTTTAGGTCCAGAGGAACAAAGACGAACCTGAGTCTTTATCCGCCCAGGTACAGATTCCTTGTTTTGTCCCTACAGCTTGCAGCACCTTCTTCTGGGAGAGGCTGGACAGGAGTAGCCACCTTGGCGTTCCCCCATGCCCAGCATTCCTGCCTCATTCTCTATAGTGCCACATGCTGGGAAAAGCTGGGACTGAGGTAGCTGGGAGCTCCCCATCATAACTCCAGGGCTCCTGATCCTGCCTGAGTACACGGCATTGGCTGCATAGCTGGTGGGGGTGGAGGAGTGGGGCCAGGCCAATATGAGTGGCACTGCAGCCCAGGGCATCAAACTCAGATTTTGAGGTGATGGATGGGTTCATAGGCCAGGGAGATCGGGCTGGTGGGGAGGGGGAGAAGATGGAGGAGCCGTGGCAGGGCTGTGTGTATAGCAAATATGTGCTGCTGCCCCCTCTACTTTAAATGGCGCTCCACAGCCCCTGCATAAGATGAATCTGCACCAGTGTTCCCCCTCCATGGTCCGGCAAGGGTACCCACTCTCAGCTGCAGGCTTCTGAGCTGTCCCCTCTCTTGGGCAGAGACACACCTCTCTCGCCTCCTGCCTGGGGCATTTCCAGGCTGCACAGGCCCCTGGTTGTGCTGTGAGATTCCCCCAGCAAAGCAGATGGCCTAACCAGGCCAGCATCTGTGCTTTCTCTTCAGAGACTAACAGTAGCCACCTTGCTCACACTCACGTGGCTTTGCTGAAAAAGCACTCTTATTCTGAAGGCAAAAGCGATAGCGAGCAAATAGGAACAGTACGAGAAACTACCTGGGATAGTAATCTTGCCAGAGATCACCTCAGCTCCAACCAGGGCACTGGCCAGTGATCAGTGCTTCAGCCCCCAGCCGGGGTATTTCTGTGCTCACAAGTCCATAGCAGCTGTCGCTCAGCACTGGCTTCCCCAGGAGTTAGGAGTGACCCTTTAACCCCAAGCAGTGGGTTTCTTCTCAAGGTGCCGCTTCAAAACACTAGTTCTGGGAGGAGCGATTTGCATCCCCTCTTCCCAGGTATTTCCTAGGAAATCAACTCAACAGAAAGGTCAGACTGGAGAGGCCTTTGAAGCACATGCCACTTCCCAGGGTTTCTGTTTGTCCTGTCTGCCCCTTAAATGTGTTTCAGTCTCCCACAATAATCCAGCTAGTGTAATAGACAGCAGCCTCCCAAGGCCCTTCCCCTGAACTTCGCCAGGGTGCTGCTAGATACTGTTCCGCCTGTCGCAGGGCTTGGGCTCACAATTCTCTTTCTCTGTCTCTTCCCCTCCCCCCCGCCCCTTCCCCCCCACCTGGGCAGGAAGTGGCCTATGCTGCCCCAGGTGAGGGGCTGAGCCGTGAGGCTGAAGGCACCTGCCCCATGGAGCTTGACCTGGACACTCTGGACAGCCTCATCTCGGACCTGGCTGACACCATCTTCTCCAGCCGCAACCCGTATGGGGGGCCCAACCCCCGTGGCCATGGTGAGCACTGCTCAGCATCCCTAACACAGGGGATTCCCTCTCTGGGCCCTGTAGGCATCCCCTCCCCCGCTGTGCCCCATAAGGACTCCCCTCTCCAGATCTCAGCCCCCTTTCCCCATCTTTTCACAGGAATTCTCTGCGTCTCTCCACTCCCTAGAGGGATTCTCCCCCTAGATCTGGGCCCGGCCCCTTTGCTTCATAGGGTTTTCCTTCTCTCATTTGCACCAAAATCTAAAAGGGAGTGGTCTTGAGCTCTGAATCCCCCAGGCATTCCTGTCTCTGGGCCCCCCAGAGTCCCCACTCCCTCCCTGCAATCAGTTGTCTGAGGGAGCAAGGTGGGTGGGGCAGAGCCGTGGGAGTGGCTGATGTTGTGTCTGGCCCCCATCATTGTGTCTTCCCAGCTCACCAAGGCAATGCAGACATGATCCAGCCCACCCTGACCCAGCTGCACCCCAACTTTGGAGAGGATTTCATGGACACCCTGGACCCCATTCATGGTAACTCTCACTGGCCGTTGGGCACGGATCCCAGCTGGGGAGAGGTGGGCAGTCCTGGCACATGGCGGGTGCAGAGTTTCTAGACACCATGCTGCCTGGCCAGAGAGGGAATCAGCCAGGTGTCCCCTCCCTGCCTTGCTGGAGCCAACTGTGAATCTGTTTCTGGGGTATTGCTTGCTCATGGCCTTGCCTGTGGCTGACCCATTGCTAGCTCAGTCCTTGCTGACCCAGGCCCTTGTTAGATGCTTGCTGAGCTGCCTGCCCCCTCACGTGCTGCAGGCCAGGCCCGCTGGTTTCTGCAGTGAGACACTGCAGTGAAGGGAGCATCTCACTTTGAACATTGTCCCTGCTAGGGCAGGCGCTGTGCTCCATATAGGCCGGTCTCTGCAGAGGAGGCTAAAGTACTTCACTGTCCTGAAAGAGATGCCCCAGGGCAGCTATCCCAGCATGGGGCCTTTCTCCTCTATAGGGTGCCAGGTCTGAGCCAGCCCTAGGGTAGGGCCCTGGCTGGCTCAGAGCGGTAGGGAATGGGGGACACAGAGCTTTTCTTCTCTAGGAGGTGCCAGCTCCAATCCAACCCCAGGGCAGGGGACTGGCTAGCTTGTGAGGTGAGGTGTGGGGTTTTAGTGTTGTCTGTAGGGCTCATCAGAGGGAAATGGTGGGGAGAGAGTGAAGTGACTGCAGACAGACACACCAGCAGAAATTCCTGCTGCAGGGCCTCGCCAAGGAGACTTCTCACTCTCTGTCTGTCTCTCTCTGCCCACTCCTCGTTTGGACCCAGCAAGCGGCCTGGCCAGCTCTCCCTGGGGGGCCGCCAGCCCCAGCCTCCAGCGGCTCAGCTGTGTCTCCTCTGTCGCCTCTAGCTCCTCTGACTCTCTGAAACTCCTCCTGTCTGTCACTCATGTAGCTGCTGCCAAGAAAGGTACAGAGTGGGTCCCCATGTTTGTACATCTTGCTGCCATGCTAGGGGCTTGGCCCAGACCAGCTGGAGGGCCATGACCCAGGTGCCAACTGCCAGCATCATGAATGCTGAGGGGCAACCAGCTGTGACTACAAGTCCCAGCATGCATCTGTGAAGATCAAATTGGAGCAGTGCATGCTGGGATATGTGGTGTCTCCAGACATTCAGGATAAGGTAATTGGGGCCACCATTTTATCAAGGGATTTGCTCATATGCCCAGAACTACCTGTACATACAACATCAACCCACAGCTCTCACCCACTGCCCTGCCCCCGCCACTGCACACCAGTGCGTTGTGTGCACCGTCAGCCCCACAGCTCTGCCCACGCCACTCAGTCCCAACCTGCAGCCCCCTGCTAGCCCTGACCTGAGTTCTCCTGCACACAGTTGTGCTGGTGCCCGTTGATCCTGACCCACACGTTAGCCCTGAGCTCCACCCCACCCCATTCTGCCAAAGTCCCTCAATCCTGACCCCATAGTGCCCCTTGCAGTTAAGACCAGGGACCCTCACCCCCAGCTCTGCCAATGCCTCTCAGTCCTGACCCACAGTCCCAGTTTTGGGATCCCCCAAGTATGGTATCTGTAGCTGCCGTTTGTACCCGAGTATTCTGATGAGCATTTAGATTCTGGCTTATTTATCTAGGTCCTTTGCATTTTCTCTCTTTCCCCGGCCCCACCTCCTTTCTTCTTTGTCCCAAACAGTTCACTCTTTCTCCCTTTCCCTTCACAGATTTCTTTGCCCCCTGTCGCCCTCAGCCTGTGACCCAGGTGAGTAGCAAGTAGCAGCTGCCCCCTCACTGCTCAGCAATGCCCCTGTCCTCTGCCTGCAGAGATCAGCTGACCCCACATTCTTCTCTCCCCCGCCCCCACTGCAAGGTCTGTGACCTCTTCTCTGGTGTCACAGGCCCCCTGCTGGGGAGGGCTGGGCCGTGAAGCCTCTCCCCTGGGCTTAGTGTCACGGTGGCCCCCGCATTCCCTCTGGGCTCCTGGCACTGGCCACTGTTGGCTGACAGGACGCTGGGCTTGGTGGAGCTCTGGTCAGACCCAGGATGGTGGTTGTTATGTTCTCTTCCCCAGGCCTCCACGCTGCTGCCAGCCGCTTCCCCACTGGGCTCTCCATCCAGCACTTGTGATCTGGACGTGACCCCCAGCACCAAGGAACTGCCCCTCCCAAGCAACTCCCTCACCCCCCTTTCCTTCCCCCTGGAGCTGGAGCCCCTCACACCCCTAAGTGGGGACCAGACCTTCTTGCCACTCTTCCCCACCTCCCCGCTGCGGGTCAGCCCGTCCCCACCCAGCCCTGCCATGCAGCATCTCCAGCCTGCCCTCCTGTTCTCCGTCATCACCCATACGGCCGCTGAAAAGCCCCCTTCCCCCACCCTTGGCATGGATGCTCAACACCCTCCTTCCCCTGGGGGCACCTTTGCTGTGCCTGTGTCTGGCCCCCCACCCAAGGGCGGAAGGTCCCGGCAGCTACAGAACATTGCCCCAGCGCCCACCTCCAGCCAGACTCTGGCTTCCCCCAGTACCTTCCTTACCCGCCTGCTCATAGCAGGTATGTGGTTGCAGGAGCAGTGCTACCTGTTTGCTTGGCATTGGGGGGAGTGGCTATTGTGGTGGGATGAGAGGGAGGGGGTGTGGGGTAGGGAGGTGTCTGGGTGGGCATTGCTTTAAGGGGAGGGCAGATAGGGATGTGTGCATAGGGCACGCTTTGGGGGTAGTGGTGGTGGGGGGAGTTGCTGATGGGCTGGGCACAGAGAGTTGACATTGGGGTGGGGGATGAGGCACTTGGGGGGCAATGGCAGAGGGCTGAGAATAAGGGGTATTGCTGGTGAGAAGTGCAGCGGAGGACTGTTGGGAGAACAGTGAAATTGGCGAGAGAGGGTGAATGGGGGTGTCCACAGGGCAGGAGAGCCCCTCCCAGGACCCAGGGTGGCTACTTAGAATCCGTGACGTCCATGACAGAGTTGTTCTCCTCTACCCACCTCACTTTGTCCCCAGGTCCATCTCTACAGCCCCTCGCTCCAGCCAGGAACTCTTCTCAGGTGAGTGTGCCCCTGCTGGGGAGGGCGAGGTTGGGTAGCTGTAAGCTCCTCCCACTCCCAGCCCCAGTGCAATGTCAATCTGCCCAGGAGCAATCAATCTGTTGGGTTTGGGGTTGCCCCAGTGCTTGTGCTGGGCAGATTGCTGTCCTTCCCTGCTGACTCTCCCCTCCCCTCTCTGCTCTAGGTTTGCAGCCTCCCAGAGCTCACCTCAGACATCCAGCTGATGAAGAGGCCCACTCACCCTTGCTCTGCCACAGCCCCTTTGGGTGCTGGTAAGATGGGGTTGCTGCTGTCAGGCCCCTCGTCACTTGGACTCTCGCTAGGTGCTTGGCTTTCGGGGGCAATGGGGCAGGGAAGATGTGTGATGGGTCTGGGGAAAAGCATCAGGCCACAGGGGACGCAGGGCAGGGCCAGGGTAGTGTTTATCTCAGCAGAGGAACTGGAACTTGGTAGATTCATGTGTGACTGGAAGGATAGCAGAGCAGGGGCCGATTGGGAGGATGGGGCGTATAAAGGGGGGCAGCGTGGGGGTCTGAGAGGATGGCAAGGGGGCATGATGGAGGATCTGAGGGAATATAAAAGAGGGACTGCCCTGGGGATCTGAAGCATGGCTAGGAGGGGGTGCCTAGGGTCATGGGAGTGATGGCAAGGTGAAGGCTGGCTGTGGGATTGGGGGACAGTAATGTGGGGGCTGGCTGGGAGGTCTGGGTGAGGGTGGTGGGATTGGCTCAGGGAAGTAGGGAGCCCAGGGGGGTGTCACCCTGCAGTGCCTACTGGTGGGGGCCCAGGCTGCTCAGATCAAGGGACATCAGCTGTTTGGCGCGAGGCTGATCATGCCCAAGAGGGTCAGGTCTGTGGTCTGCACCTGGCTGCAGGGGCTGGTTTGGCCCTGGGCTGGCACTGGCTGGGGCTGATCTGGAATGTGGCATTCTGGGGAGGCTGTAGCTTTAGGCTCCTCCTATTAGCAAGGTTGAGGCTGGGGAGGGTTCTGGGCATCACTGATCCCTCAGATCCCATTGGATTGGGGCTGGGGGTGGATTCTGGACCAGGCATGGGGCTGGGCCCTGGGCCCTCCTCCCTCTGACTTGAACTCTTCTGCAGTGGGGCTGGGAATGATCCCACGTGGGCAGGTCTGACAGGCTTCCTCACCAGCTTGTGTGCTCAGAAGTGCTGGGTGGGAGGGCTGCGCTGCATGCCTTACTGGGCCCTGGGGGGCAGCATCAGTGTCTTGCCCTCAGGAGCCACCCAGACGTTCCTCTTCATCTCCTTTGGCTTCTTCCAGATGCCAAGGCCAAGGACAGAACCCAGCCCAGGGGACCCCACACTCCTCGCCAGCCCTGCAGCCTCCCCCACACCAAGGTAACATGGGCCCTTGTCGCTCCCTCACATGTTGGGTGGGTGGCAGGACTTCCTAGGGAAAGTGCTGCAGGGAGTGGGGTGAGGGCTCAGCAGAGGATGCTGTCTCCCCACAGTCAGTGCTGACATTAGGGGGCACTGTGCTGCTGGTGGGGTTGGGCCTCGGTAAAGGGCGCTCTCCCTTCATCCTGGGTGCTGAGCTCAGTGCCCCATGGGTGCCAGGCATGGGCTGGATGGGTCTGACTGCCCCTGTGATTGCTTCTGGCTCCAGGCTGTTGGATAGGTTTAGGCTCCGCTCTGATCCCTGGGGCAGATCTCAGAGCCTGTGTTTTGGTTGGACTCTGCAGGGCAACCGACAAGCCGGCTTTAACTCCGCCGACCACGCCCGGCGCATGAACATCAGCTGCGCCTTCGACACCCTTGCCAGCCTGGTGCTGCCAGGCCCTGCCCAGCCCAGTGTCAAGGTACATGCCCCGTAGCCCCCGGCTGTGCCCTCTATCTCTGGCTCCCCTCCATTGTGCGGCTCCATCGTCTCCAGCAAAGGGTGCTGGGATACTTGGGGAAGGGTCCTCTCCTCTCCCACTTTGCTGTGCTGGCCCAGTCCCTCTTCCATCCCCGTCCTCCACCCTTGTCTGTCCTCCACCCTTGTCCTTCCCACCCTCTCTCCCCATCCCTGTCCCTCCCTGTCTCCTCTGTGCATCCCCGGTCTTCTTCCCTCCCACGCTGTCTCCCCCTCTGCCTGTTGCTGGCTGCTGTCTCATGCTCTGCCTGTCTCCCCAGCTCAGCAAGGCCATGCTCCTGCAGAGGAGCGTGATGTACGTGGAGCGGCTGCAGCAGGAGCGCCGGCAGGTGCAGGAGATGGCTCGATGCCTGCGGGGCGAGATTGAGGAGCTGAGCGCTGCCATTGGGTAAGTGTGGGGAGGGGGTGGGACTAAGTCACAGCTGTTGGGTGAGTGCGGGGGAGGGGGCGGGGCTGTGCCCTTGACTGGTTTTACCTTCTGCCCCCTCTTGCCCCAGGGAGTTCCAGCGCCAGCTGCCCCCCAGCGGGGCCCCGGTGGCATCGCCGCGCTCAGACCACACGGCCCAGCTGTATGACGACTACGTGCGCCAGCGCACCCTGCAGAACTGGCGCTTCTGGCTCGTATCCGCAGTCCTGGATGTGTCCAGAGCCTCCAAGGAGGCAGGGACATCACAGGGCCCTGGCTGGGAGGGGGCAGGGCTGGCACGTCTCTGGGGATGGGGTGGGGCAGGACTGGGAGCTGTGGGGGCAATGACAGTCTCTGCAGAGTGGGGGTGACCCCTTCTGGGAGAGGGAGCGCTGGAGGGCAAGATTGTGGGCTTCCCCCCGCAGGTGGTGGATGGGGGGAGGGCTAAGGCAGCCCTTGGAGGCTGCAAAGGGGGAGGCAGGTGAGAGGTAGATTCTCCTTAACGCCCCTCCGCCCGCAGTTCAGTGTGCTCATCAAGCCGCTGTTCGAGAGCTACCGGGGGGCAGTGAGCACCAGCAGTGCCAAGGAGTTCTGCCAGTCGGTGCTGGACTGGCTGGAGCAGCACTGCGCCCTGCCCATGCTGCGTCCTGGTACGTCCCTCCCCCACCCCAGGCCCAGCAGGGAAGGGGAATTTCCAGCCTTTTCAGGAGTTTGTGACCCCCCTCGGCCTCCAAGAACACCCCAAATCCCTGAGGTAGGGCCCCATAGCACCCAGAGATGGACATTTGTTCATCCTGCCTGCCATGGGCGTCCCCTTCCACCGGGCACAGAGAGGAGACAGGATGTAACCTGTGTCCGAGCCAATCAGTGGTGGAGATGGAGACAGAACCCAAGAATTCCTAGACACCCTCCTGCTCTAGCCACTAGACCCCACTCCCTCCCAGAGCTGGAACTAGACCCCAGGGGTCCTGACTCCCAATCTGTCCACTCCCCTGCTACCAATTAGACACCACTCCCTACGCCCCAGGCCTTTCTGAATCCCACCCCTACCAGACACCAACTCAGGTGGGTTGCTCTGGAGTGTGCCTGCCCTGGCTTCAGTGTCACCCCTACTCCCTGTGTGTTCTGTCTTGTCCCTGAGATGGGGCAGGGCTTTCTGCAAGGCCCAGCTCAGGCTCTCTTCTCCCCCCTCCTACTCCCCCTCCCCCCAAAACCGGCAGGCTTGTGGGGAAGGAGGTGGGTGGGTGGTTCCCATCTGGAGCTAGTGCTAATCTCCCCTTCCTCTCACCCTGCCAGCTATCTCCAGCTCCCTCCTGCAGCTCAGCAAGCTCACGGCCATCCTGACCCAGCCCTCACGCCTCCCCGAGCAGGCCCTACAGGCTGTTGGCCGCCCCCCGCATGGCAAGGGCCACAGCTAGTGGGTGCCATGGTGCTGTGCCAAGACATCCCGATGCCACCTGCCGGTGGAGAAGAGAGGATGGCAGGGACTCAGCCATGGGTCCCTTCCCACCATGGGCCACGATGCAGGACTTCGGTAGCAGCCCTGGCAGTGGGAGGCTGAGTGATCTACAGAGAGTGGAGAACTGGGGACTCGGGCTGGGCATCCCTAGAGAGGAGAATGGGGAATGGCTTAGAGCTGGGATCCCCTGTAGCAAGGAGGATCTGCATGGGGGCTCCGAGCTGGGGATTCCCCTATGCCCCTCCAGTGATGGGGAGCTGAGGGGATAAGTAGAGGGCCCCCTATAGCTCCCCTCCATGGGGTGCGAGGCTGCTGGCAAGTGAACATGCCTCTGAACAGTGACAGTGGGAGCTGTATTAAATGCCCAGCATGAGAGACACACCAGCACCTTGCATCTCTCCTTGCTGTGGGGAGCAGGGGTGGCAGGTGGGTGGGCTGAGCCAGGCAGTGCTGATTGGCCTGGCCCCAGAAGGGATGGGTTGCTCTGGTTTCTCTGCATGTCTCCCTGGAGTTACCCCCACCTGTGGCTGACACAACCCCTCTGGTCAGAGATTTAGCCTCACTGAAGCACATAGCTGCTGGCCACCCCCATGGCCCGTGTCAGCTGTCAACCAGCTCAGAGCCCAGGGCAACATCCCCAACCCCTACCCCGAGCCAGGGCTCCCTCACCCCATGTGAGGTGCTGGGTCTTACTTCCTTTCCTCCTCACCCAGCTTTGAAGTTCCTTGCCCCGCACGGGGTGGATTAGCCCCCATGGTGCTCGTTTGCTGGCACTGCCTAGGGACTGGCAGGCCTGGGGCAGCAGACCTGGGGCGGGAAGGAATGAGGACTCCTGAGCAGCATGGGGGGGCAGCCCCCTCCATGCTTGGTACCTTGGTTTCCTTGTGGTGCAGAGGTCTGTGGTTAGGAGGTACATGGTGGGTTTAACCCCAAAGAGCCCAGCCTGGGCCAGGAGATATGGACACTCAGCCTGCATGGCCTGCTCTCAGCTCAGCCATGAATGGGCACTGGCCAGGCCAAGAGCCAGCAGCTATCCTGAAGGCCTGCCAGCCAGCCATGGCACAGGGGAGTCCTCAGCATGCTACAGCCTGCACTCACAGCCAGTGTCCCCAGAGGGGAAAGACCCCCCCCCCCTTCCCCAGCCTCAGCCAGCCTCCCATCCTGGGGCCAGGTCTGAGGGAAAAGCCCCCTCAGGCCCAGTGTCCGTCACGGAATGACTTAGTGCTCTTTTGCACTGTGAGGTGGGGACTGCTCCAGGCTGAATGGCCTGGGCTGGTGAGTGCTTCTGCCCCATGGATTCCTGCTGGCCTGGGAGTGGGGTGGGACTTGGCCGTTGGGTTGGAGGGGTGGGGGGAGTCGTGTGCCCTGTTTGGAGAAATCACACAATTCCAGCTGCAGCTGCTGGGTGTCCTGTTCCTCCTGTAGGCCAGACCCCCCTGCCATGATCTGTTTGCACTCAGGGCCCTCAGAAGACAATACAGCATGGTGCTAGACTAGGGGGTAGTGCTGGACTGCTGTGTGCTGGAGCTGAGCCGCATGTGCTAGGCCAGACACTTCTGTGAGGCTGTGGAGGGGGTGTATTGGCTAGAACCAAATCTGCTTCTGCAACTGCTTAATGTCAGCTGGGTACCAAATGGGTCCAGAACCTGCCCATTAGCCAGATAGAGTTACACAGCAGCTGGCTCTAGACTGCTTGCCTTATTGGGTCTCCCCAGGGCTCTAGAACATGCCCTCGCCGGCTGTGATGGCTTATAGGCCTGCTGCGGCATGGTTCTGGAGAGCTGGCACAGTCTGGCCAACACATGGGGAGGGGAACATGGAATGCAACGGCTCCAGCGTGGCAGCTCGACTCGGGTTCTTGAGCAGGCAGGAGGTAGAGCAGTTCTCGCTTGTAAGGCTAGCTGGGCATAAGGGGCCAGAACAGCTGCAAGCCTCAGTAGTTTGGAACAGGGGTCACTAAAGGGCACGGGGTCCCCATCAGTGGCTGCTTGTCCCTCCTGTCTTGCCAGGGCCTGTCTGCACTGCAGCTGGAATGCTGTTTGCCTGTGGCACCTGGGCTTCGCAGAGAAGCCACTGCCCTTGTGCAGCCCACTCATGCTGTGGAATGAGGCCCTCCAGCATGTGCCTTGTCTCCGGGGTCTAGCATTCACCAGATCTCAGGAGTTCTCAAACAAGCCTTTAATCTCGCATCGCAACATCAACAGCTAATGGAAAAAAGCTCAGCTTGGTCTAGGCTTGGGGTTTACCCAGCCAGTGTAGGCCCTGAATACCCCAGTCACCAGGGATGCCCCTTTTAATCTGAGTGTAGAGCCATTGTCCAATCAGAAACCAGAGAAAATGCCATGGAGTCCAGATGACAGCATGATTCTCTCTTCCTCTCAGTATTGGGGCAGCTGTGCTCCCTCAGAGGGGGTAGGCATGCCAGAGGCTGCAGAGGAAGGCAGAGAAAGTGTGGTTACTCCTAGGGGCCCTGGTGCTGCCTCCTGCTCTTCCCACCCTCTCCAATGGACCAAGAGGGGCGGGATGGCTTGGAATGCAGCTGGTTCCCTGCAGCGCTGCGGTGGTGGGTCTGCAGGAGATGCAGTTTTACAGTCGACTTAGGGAAATGATGTGGCTGGGTCCCATAGCTGTTGGCTTTCAGGGATGGCCGGCTTGGGGCAGGGGGAGAACTCTCACTCTCCCCTCAAACCCTTTCATCTCTTCCTTCTCTGCCCAGAGCTCTGAGCCCCCAAGGCAGGGACAGAAGGGGCAGTCGCCAGCTGGGAGAACTTCCAGGAAACCCTAGAGCCTGCATGGAGCAGGGCCCAGCCAATGACACTCTCCTCTCAGTGCTCCAGTGCAGTATGAGGGAGTGCTGGGCTGCCAGGGGAAGGGGGGTGTCTCCTCACCGTCAGTGCTGGCACCACAGTGCTGACCTTAGACTCACTCTCAGTAGGTTTCAGAATTAGCGCCCCAGTGAGGTGCTGGGGCAGCTCCAGGCTTTCTGCCAACTCGCAGCTCTCGCTGTAGGGGGAACATTGCTTCACAGCTGGGGGAGGGGCAAAGGTTCATTTCTCCACTGGGAGTTGTGGCCAAGGGCTGGAGCCTGCACCATAGGGGTGGAGATGCCCGCGATCTGCCGGAGCCACTCAGAGAGAACCCAGGGCCCCCTCATTCCCTCAGCTCTATGCCCAAAGCTCCTTCCAAGCCAAGGGGAGGGGGCCAACCCAGGAGACTGGTCACAGCAGAGCCTGTTTTGGGGAGATTTACTATTTCGAAGTGACGATATCACTGGGCAGCCACTGGGAAAGCACCACACACAGATCTGCTGCTACTTTGCACCTGTAGCCCCTGGAAAGGGGCCCCAAACCAACCAGTGGGTGAAGCTGGGGTCTCCCTCATGCTCCAGCAGTGTCTCCAGCACCACGACGGGGGGACTTAGCCCCAGGGACTTAGCCCGCTCCCAGCGCTGCAGCCGGGTGATCCCTGCCAGCAAGAGAGTGAAGGGTTAATGGGGACGAGATTGCAGGATGGCAGGGACGGTCCAGGCATGCCCCATCATCCCACCCTGAAGCCAAAGATCCTTGGCATGATGGGCAGCAGGCTCAGCCCTGGGCAGGGAGGATGGAAATGGTACCTCCCCCCAACTTTGATGGGGGGTAGCCCTGGGAAAATGGGAGTCATTGTGGGGCAGCTGTAGCTCCACCCCTACCCCCAGAAGGGATCCTCAAGACATGTTTAACCAGGCAGTGTAGTGCAGAGGTGCTGCCACTGAAGGCCCATTGGGTTCCTCAAGGAGTGAGCCCCTGACACCTTTGCCAGCAGGTGGAGCCTGGGCATTCAACGCTGCTCTGCAGGCATCCGACTGGTCTTTGGGGGGCCTGAGCCCAATGGGATTCTAGCTGCTTGGTTGAGTCAATGACCTTTGCATCTAACGGTCCCTGCGCTGGTTGGAAAAGCTGCCTGGTATCACTGGCTGGGGTGCCCTGGGGACAGGGATGGTCTCTGACCGGAGGTCTGGCTCAGTTGGGCAGAGCTCATGGTGCGTTGCAGGAGCCCAGCAGTTGGGTCTTGGAGGCGCTAAGGTGATGAGACGGGCCCTTGAGGAAGCACGGGATGCTTTTGGGTGTGTGTGCGTGCAACTCACTGACGGGCCCTCCAAGGGACTGTTTTCAAAATGGGGCACAGCACCCATCCTGTGGCTGGGTGCTGGCTCTGATCCAGCCCCAGGCCAGAGGGAGTCGTTGGCTCATGGGGGCAGGGAATAGGACAGCCTTTCCCCTCTAAGAGGTGTCATCTCCGATCCAGCCAGAGTTGAGCCCCCCTGTGCAGTTTGGTAGCAGTGGGCAAGGCGGTGTGGCATTTATGGCCATTGGTCCATCACTGTGTCCCCCAGTTTTTGGCCCTCTTGGCCAACCAGGGATGGGAAAGGGAGCGGCCAGGATAGGCAAGGCCCTATGGAGCAGAGTAACTGATGATCCAGGGGCTTCATATTCCCTTCCCCCCCCCCCCAGTGGTGTAACCCAAAGGGCCCACTTGTCCTGGGTGAGCCAGGGGAGTGGGCTAAGTGCTGAGGAATGAAGAGAGCCTTGGAGGGCTGCTGGGGTGAGCCTGGATGCAAAGCAGGTGGGCTAGAGCCCACTTCAACCCCCTGTGGCTATGCCCCTGCCCCCATGCTGCACTGCAAGGGGCCAGACCCCTCAGCAGGAGCCTGCTGGTCTCATGAGGTGGCTCTGTGTAGGGACAAGGGGCAGAGCTCTCCCAGGACAGGGAGGGGGGCGGAGCTCTTACAAGTGTGGGAGGCAAGGAAGCAGGACTCTGCAGTTCAGGGGACAAGGGCTGGGCTCTTACCAGGACGGGATGGAGGGGTGAGGGAATCACCGAGAGGGAAGGGGGCAGACTTTGCTAGTGCAGGAGAAGGCGATGAGGCTAGCACCAGTGCGTATGTGCACGGGGGAAGGGCAGGGAAGCATGGAAGATGTGGGGCTCTCACCAGTGCAGGGTCCATACTCCCAACTGAGGTCAAACTGTCTGAGCATCTCCAGCGGGGCCGGGTACAGGGAGCCACCCGGGTGGGAATCAGGTGGATCCGGTGCAGCCTCTGAGCCATGGGGACAACGCGCTACATCACTGTGGAAACAGGGCCAGTCCCCCAGCACATGCCTCCTCCCCAGTGTAAGTTGGGAACGCCTGGCCTGGGCCCAGCAGCTCTCCCAGGGCCCAGCTGGAGGGGCATGGCTTGGGAACACAGGCCAGTAACATGGGCTGGCTCACCTCCACCAGCCAGGGGGCAGCTGGGTTACTCTGGGTCTATGGTTCCAGATCTGGCTGTCTCCAGGGACCCTGGCCCCTGGCTCTCCCCCACACCCCACAGGGATAAGGTCACTCCCAGGACCTCAGTCTAAGGCACCCGGCAGCCCCAGCCTGACCACACTTGGGGGGGCGTGGGGGGGGGGGACGACACAATGAGCAGCACAGGAACCTGTCCCTGAGACAGCTCAGTCCCCTGCAACCTCCCACGGCTCCTTTCCCTTGAAACCCCCAACCCAGAAAGAGCCCTGCCCTGCCCCACCTGACCTATTGAGGCAGTTCTGCACCCCCAGCTTCTGAGCCACACACCCCCAGCTCCTGCTTTACCCACGTTCCCAGACCCGGCTGGGGTAGGAGCCCATCTTCCGCTGGCCTGGGATTCACCTGGCTGTAGGCTCCCCAACTTGGTGTCCGGGTCCTGCCGCTGCTTCTTCACCACCGGGAAGGAGTCGGTGATAAGCCGCTTCCTGCCCATGGCTCCCGGCTGCAGGAGGGACGAGAAGGGGAAAGTCAGTGGGGGAAAGGAGGGCGGGGGAGGGGAATGATGCCCACTAAGGACCGTGACACTTAACTACTCCCTCCTCTCTGCTAGTCCTGAGACCTCCCCCCCCCCCGCTCTAACCACTAGTCCCCGCTTCCCCCCAGGTTAGGACCCAGGAGTCCTGAGACCTCCCCCCCGCTCTAACCACTAGCCCCCGCTTCCCCCCCAGGTTAGGACCCAGGAGTCCTGAGGCCTCCCCCCGCTCTAACCACTAGTCCCCGCTTCCCCCCCAGGTTAGGACCCAGGAGTCCTGAGGCCTCCCCCCCGCTCTAACCACTAGTCCCCGCTTCCCCCCCAGGTTAGGACCCAGGAGTCCTGAGGCCTCCCCCCGCTCTAACCACTAGTCCCCGCTTCCCCCCCAGGTTAGGACCCAGGAGTCCTGAGGCCTCCCCCCGCTCTAACCACTAGTCCCTGCTTCCCCCCCAGGTTAGGACCCAGGAGTCCTGAGGCCTCCCCCCCGCTCTAACCACTAGTCCCCGCTTCCCCCCCAGGTTAGGACCCAGGAGTCCTGGCTGCCTCCCCCCGATCGGCAGGGCGTGGCCGGGGGTTCCCCCTTCCTGGCTGCAGGCCCCAGTTGCGGTGGGGGGGGGGGAGGGGGAGACAGGGACACAGCCACGGGGCGATACCGGGTGGGTTCCCGCAGCGATCGGCGCCAGGACCCGTCAGCCGAGGCGGGGGGAGGGGGTGTCCTGGGGCCCCGCCTCCGGGCCGGCTGGCCAATGGGGACGCGGCTTTCGCTTTGTCTTAAAGGGGCCAGGACACGCGGAGGGGAGGGGGGGGCGCACCCCAGGGAGAGACCCCGGGGATAGAACGCGGGGCGCCGCACGGGGCTGGGGAAATGGGGGCACGCCGCGGGGAGGGGTTCAGAGGGAGGAAGGGATGGAAATCTGGGGGGCGGGGGCGCACACAGCATGGGGGGGGGGGAGTCACGCCCATCCTGCCCTATCTATCTCAAGGCAGGGATCCGACCCCGACATGTTCCCTTGGGATAGGAGGGGAGAGGGACTCAGGCCAGGAAATAGGGGGTGCAATACGCCTCCCCAT
This sequence comes from Pelodiscus sinensis, assembly GCF_052426305.1. Taxonomy (NCBI): domain Eukaryota; kingdom Metazoa; phylum Chordata; order Testudines; family Trionychidae; genus Pelodiscus; species Pelodiscus sinensis. Next base: position 128,075,626 of record NC_143056.1, on the reverse strand, counting down.
CCCACTGCCTTGCTCCCAGGCAGGCCCAGTGAGCACCCCCAGCGTGAATGGGGTAGCAGGGACCCCTCCCTCCCCATGAACAGTGTAGGGGGAGAGGGTGTACACATAGCACTGGCATATTGGGGGGGTGCCCGAGACCAGACCCCTCCCTCTGTTTGAGGGGTACAGATGGGGGCACTGGATGTGGAGGATGGAGCACCACAGGGTCTCCCTCTGGGGCTGTCAGGTTGAGCCTGTGGGATGGGGGAGGGGAACTAGAAATCCTTAGGGGTCATAGGGTGCTGGGCAGAGGGCAGGAGAGACTCATCAGTGATGGGGGACAGGTGCCTGGTATAACAGGTGATGGGCACGCTGTGGGAGGGAGGAAGGAGTCAGGGCTCTGGCTTTTCTGGGGCATTGCTGGGCCTAGGCAGCCTGGCTGCACCAGGTGCTACACAGACACAGATGGTGCGCGCCTCTAGAACGTGCGGAGCAGTCCCCCGTCCATGGGGACACCCTGCCCTGCCAGCCAGCCCTGCCTCAGCTCTGTTCCTGGCCTCGCCCTGCATGACCCTGCTCGTGCATTGGGCTGGGGAGAGGGGAGGCCAGGCTTGTCATGGGGCAGTTAAGTTTGTCTGGGAGCGTGTGAGGATCTGTACCACTATGCATTCACAGGTGTGTTGTGAGCAAGACACGAGAAGTCATTCTTCTGCTCTACTCTGTATTAGTTAGGCCTCAGTTGGAGTATTGTGTCCAGTTCTGGGCACCGCATTTCAAGAAAGATGTGGAGAAATTGGAGAGGGTCCAGAGAAGAGCAACAAGAATGATTACAGGTCTAGAAAACATGACCTATGAAGGAAGGCTGAAAGAATTGGGTTTGTGTAGTTTAGAGAAGAGAAGATTGAGAGAGGACATGATAGCCGTTTTCAGGTATCTAAAAGGGTGTCATAAGGAGGAGGGAAAACTTGTTCATCTTGGCCCCTGAGGATAGACCAAGAAGCAATGGGCTTAAACTGCAGCAAGGGAGCTTTAGGTTAGACATTAGGAAAAAGTTCCTAACTGTCAGGGTGGTCAAACACTGGAATAAATTGCCCAGGGAGGGTGTGGAATCCCCATCTCTGGAGATATTTAAGAGTAGGTTAGATAAATGTCTGTCAGGTATGGTCTAGACAGTATTTGGTCCTGCCATGAGGGCAGGGGACTGGACTTGATGACCTCTCGAGGTCCCTTCCAGTCCTAGTATTCTATGATTCTATGTTTCACCTCTTTTACAAGACTACGATGACTTTTGTACAACACGTATGGTGGAAGTATCATCTGAAAATTCGTGATTTGTAGATCATTATTGTGCTGCTAAATATTTGTGGCCATACAGTGCCTTGAGAAGTACCTTTTGGAGTTTGTTCTCTTTGGCAAGGTGGTCGGGGCGAAGGTGGGGGATGTATGTTCCATTTATTGCCCCACCACATTTAGGGAACCCCATCATGGCAAAGCCCTCCACTATGTCCTGCATGTTTCCCAGAGTCACTGTCCTTCGTAGCCGAAGGGTATTGATTGCTTTGGCTACTTGGATCTCAGCAGCCCCTATTGTAAGATTTACCTGCTCCAAATTGGTTCCCGGTTGACTGTTGAGGGAGTGGGTCTCATTTTGATATTACTGTCCTTCAGGGTGGGTGTAACGTTCCGCCCCGCTGGATAGGGGCGATTAGTCACGTTCGGTTGTCTCAATTAGTTCTTTGGTTACCGCTTGGGGCGGAGGGGGACCTGGGCCCACCCTGTCTCCAGGTCCCAGCCCAGGACCCTACGGGTGGGCATCCTAAATGCACCACCTACCGGGGGGGGGCTACGGCCGCACCTCACCGGTCCCCGGGGATTTCTGACCCCGTCCTGGGCTACTTCCTCCGTCCCCTTCAATTCTGTCCTGCCGTGCTTGATCCGGCGGGGCGCCGGATGAGACTCACCCTCTCCGGCCGCGGGGTTCCTCCGCTGCCGGTCCCGCCGCGTCCTCCACTCACCGCACCGACCACCTTGCCACCCAAGCGGGGCTCTGTCTCTCCCCCTTGGCTCCCGGACGACCGGCTTTTGAATCTGGCGCCCCTGGCCTGGGACGCCGGCGCATGCACCCTGGGCCGCCGGGAACTCCCGGGGCTCGGGCGCTGGGGAAGCTCTTGCGCCTGCACTGGCAGCCGCCGCCGAGCAGGCACGGCAAAGCCACTCCGGCTTCTCGGCGGCAGTTCCCCGCAGCGCCCAAGTGCGGGGCGCGGGGTTGAGGCTCGCGATCCCTGCCGCCCCGTCACAGTGGGGGAAAGCAATTTGCACAGTTCTGTGAAAGTGGCCTTACGCATGAGAAAGTTTTGCAGCCACTGCTGATCATCCCATAACTGCAACACTGTGTGGTCCCACCAGTCTGTGCTTATCTGACAAGACCAGAACGGGCCATTTCACAGTATCAACAGGAACAACTGCTGCCGGCATCAGCCCATTGCTACACTCACATGTTTCATACGTGTCTGTGTTCATGCCCCTCTCAGGGTATTCCTTGCTCCAGCAGCTCCTGGTTAGTCTCCGGGCAGCTGCAACGTAAGATGTTTGTAATGCTTATCCATAGCACTTTGCAGCTGCACGGGCTCCTCGCTATGGTGTTTGCACAGATAACCAGGAGAAAAAAAGCTTCAGGGGGCAGCTGAGTTAGTCTGTACAGGATAAACTTAAAAAACAACAAATAGTCTGGTAGCACTTTAAAGACTAACAAAACATGTAGATGGCATCATGAGCTTTTGTGGGCACAGCCCACTTCTTCAGATAACTGGAGTATTGGATGTCCAGGACCAAAATAAATGGGGGGGAGGGAGACAAGAAGAGGCAGTGGGTAAAAAATATCAAGGGGAAAGCCAAGCTGGAATGTAATAGGAGAAACAAATAGTTTCTAAGAACCTAAAGGCTGGATAGTCAAAAGAGGCAGATAAGAACCATAAATTAGCAAACAACAAATGGTCAGGTAGCACTTAAAGACTGACAAAACATTTAGATCTGATGCATCTGATGAAGTGGGTCTTTGCCCACAAAAGTTTATGCTCCAATAAATCTGTTAGTCTAAGGTGCCACAGGACTCTTCGTTGCTACCATATAGATGGTATCATGAGATTCTACATAGACAAAGAACCATTGTCACCTTCATTGTTTGGTAGGTTGATAATGACCCCGCCATCCAGTATCTTTATTCAGTCCATGGGTGTGAGAATCGAACCTGTGAATGAATTGTAGATCCAGTCCTTCCCTGTGTATTTGGCTTGTGGAATTGGTTTGTAACAAAACAGCTATTTGAAGATCTGTTAATAAATGCCCAGGGAGATTAAAGTGTTCTCCAACAGGTTTTTATATGTTCCCTTTACGGATATCTGATTCGTGTCCATTAATTCTTTCCCATAGGGACTGTCCAGTTTGTCCAATATATATTGCAGTGGGGCATTGCTGGCATTTGATGGCATAGATTAAATTATTGGATGTGCAGTTAAATGAGCCTCTGATTTGGTGGCTTATGTGGTTGGCTCCAGTAATGAATTCGCTTGTATAGATATGTGGGCAGAGTTGGCACCGTGGCTGATTGCAGGGCTGTGTTCCTGGATGTTTATGATGTAATTGTGTAGCATGGTTATCAGAAAGAATTCGTTTCAGATTAGGGGGTTGTCTGTAAACAAGAATAGGTCTTTCTCCCTCTGAGAGTGAGGGATCATTTTCCAAGGTAGGTTGTAGATTGCGGATAATGAGTTGGAGGGGTTTGGATTGTGGACTGTAGGTAATGACAAGTGGAGTTCTGTTATTTTCTCTTTTGGATCGGTCTTGAAGTAGTTCATGTCTGGGTACTTTTTTGGCTCTGTCAATCTGTTTTTTCACTTCTCCAGATGGGTATTTCAGTTTTAGGAATGCTCTGTAAAGATCTTGTAGGTGTTTGTCTCCGTCTGTAGGATTGGACCAAATCCGGTTGTATCTTAGGGCTTGGCTGTATACAGTAGATTGAGAAATGTGTCTGGGATGGAAGCTGGAGGCATGAATGTAAGTATAGTGGTCGGTGGGTTTCTGGTATAGGGTGGTGGAAATTTGTCCATTATTTAATTGTACTTTAGTGTCCAAGAAGTGGATTTCCCATGTGGACTGATCCAGGCTGAGGATGATGGTGGGGTGGAAGCTGTTGAGATCCTTGTGAAATTCTTCAAGAGTCTCCTTTCTGTGGGTCCATATAATGAAGATGTCGTCAATGTAGCGTAAGTAAAATAAGAGTGTTGGGGGCAAGAGCTGAGGAAACATGGTTCAAGGTCAGCTATAAAGATGTTGGCATATTGTGGTGCCATGCGTGTGCCCATGGCTGTGTTGCTGACTTGGAGATACAAATTGTCTCTGAATCGGAAGTAGTTGTGGGTGAGGACAAAGTCGCAGAGCTCTGTAATCAGGTGTGCAGTGTTGTTATCAGGATGGTGCTGTTGATGGCCTGTAATCTGTCTTCATGTGGAATGTTGGTGTAGAGGGCTTCTACGTCCATAGTGGCCAGGATGGTATTTTGAGGTAGATTACTGATGTTTTGAAGTTTCCTCAGGAAGTCAGTGGTGTCACAGAGGTAGCTGGGAGTGCTGGCAGCATAGGATCAGAGGTAGGAGTTGATATAGCCAGATAATCCTGTTGTAAGTGTGCCAATGCTTGAGATCAGGGGCAGATGACCGTTTTGCGGGGCCCCGGGCAGCCTAATTCCACGGGGCCCCCCCTTTGCCACGGCGCATGTGCAGTGGCGCCACGGTGCATGTGCGGGGCTTTCTGAAGCACGGGGCCCGGGGCGGCCGCCCCGTTCGCCCTGCCCTATATGCTTCCCTGCTTGAGATGATGGGTCATCCTGGATTTCCAGTTTTGTGTGTCTTGTGTAGCAGATAGAAAGCTCCTGGTTGGGGATTGCAGGGGAAGGGTGTTAGTGTAAATTTGTTCCTGAGCAGCATCAGAAAGCTTCATAAGCAGTTTATTGGTATTCTTTAGTAGGACCACAGGAGAGAAAAAAGAGATGAGAAAAGATTGTTTGCCATTGCTTTCAAGCAGGGGGGAGGGAGGAGATAAGTGCACCATGGAAGGCGGACCACAGGTATCCATAATCACCCACTATTTCTGTCCCATCAGGCACTGGGAGTCTAACCCAAAATGCAAAGGAGTGGCAGGGGATTGTAGGATTGCTACCCCCAGTGCATTGCTATCAAAGTCAATGGTAGCGATACACTGTCAAATGTTTGTGCACAGTGGGACGTGCACTTTTGACTTTACAAAATCGGGTGCTAAAAAAAAAAATCAGCCTTCATAAAGTTGACTCATCTCATAGTGTAGACATGCCTGCAGCACCGGGTCTTGTCCCTGCTGGGTCTCCCCCTTGGAGGCTGCTCCAGTCTCTTATCCTCGAGTGAATGAACCATTAATGGCATCTGTGCCTGGCCTGGAGCCAGGGGCACGTGTCTGAAGTCACAAGGCAGCATCGGGCTCCTCCATGGGCAGAGGGGGAGAGAGAATTTCTTGGGGCCAATGGAATAGAATTGTGAGGAAACATGCGCACAGCCAGAGTGGGGAACACACAAACCAGCTCTGTTGCTGCCCCTCAATCCAAACCCACAGGCCCTGCTGTCCCAGCCCTGAGCTCCCCCCAGCAAGGGGAGACAGGGAAAGCGATCAGACAAGGGGCCAGATGCCCCTATAAAGAGGCCTGGATCCTCAGATCCCGGCACCTGCTTAAGGGCAGGGGGAGTAGGGTTGAAAGGTGTCCGGTTTTGAACCAGACAGTCTAGTATTTGAGCTTTCTGTTTGGGAAACAAATTGAGAAAATAGAAATGAGAAAATATAAACATCCGGTAGTGTCTAAATAAGATGTAATGTGGATTGTGATGTAATGTCCAGTGTGTCTGGTATTGAGCTCAGAACCCACTTGAGGTAGAGGGGCACTAAGATTTTGAAGGGTGCCCCAAACACCCCCAAAGGGACAGGATCTCCCAAGCCATGGGCACTTAAGGTAAGGAAGAATGTGAGTATGGCTGACACCCCCTCCCTCTCCCTACCACCATAATTTCACTCCTGCCACTATCCAGCTCCTTCACCTGAACCCCTTAATGCCTCTGATCTCCCCATATTCCCCCACCCTTTGCTGCAGCCCCAATCTGCTGCATCCCTTATTCTCACTCACAGCATTTATTTATTTGTTACTAGTTTAAGCGTCAGCTGAATTATTTGCTGTCCTGCAGGTGGTGTTGCGTAAGTATACAATTAAAAACCTTTTTGGCAGGAGCGGGATGTAACAGAGGGGACAGATGACTGCCAAGGGTCAAAGGTGACCTTACAGCCATTTAACCACCATGGGGCTGCCCTATTCCTGAGCCCCAGGGCAGTGTGGCTGGCATAGAATTTTATTGGGTGGGAGGTTGTTAACAGTGGCTAGATTGTCTGAGAGCCAAGGAAGAGACAGCGAAGGGCAACTGGGTGGCAGGAAACTTTGCCCTTAGGACTTAGGGTAGATTCCACCCAGGGATGCTGATTATGGAGCTGCAGTATCTGGCCCCAAGACTAAGGTCTTAGCAAATTCATGGCTGTGAAAAATGCACTAGGGAGCATGAAATCAGGTCTCCATCAGGTGTAGCTGTTGTAGAATTTCCCCCCTTAGATTTAGGCAGCTCCTGCCAGCAGTACTGCCTTATTAGCTCAGCGACTGACTGGAGGGCAGCAGCTGCTGGCCAGGAGCCACCTATAAAGATAATACTGTTGTCAGCAGCACCCAGACAGCAGATGCTGAGAACTAAGCATGGCAATGCTAGAACCTGCCACCCCCGCCACCGAATAGCCTGCCACCTGCCCCTCAGCGGGTGATGAGACTCTTGGTTTCCACACCATCACGTTTTAGATAGAAACCGTGAAGCTGACCATTATGAAAATCCTATGAGTGTGCAATGGAGCAACACGAAGCATGAATTTGTTAGAGCCCCACCCCTGAGGCTGGCACATGCTGGAGAGACAGGAGATGTTTCTAGTGCCATTGGGCCCAATACTGAGCCCAGGGTTTTCCTGGCCACCCTGTTGGCCCTCACCCCTGCTCCATGGGAGTTGCTGGGCCAGGGGACTTAGGTGGGGTGGTGGCTGCCACTGGGCCAGGGTGCTCTGGCAGGAGCTGTTGCTGGCCCTGGGGTGTGGATAACACAGTGGCACAGGCTGGGTTGGTGCTGGAAGCCCTGGCTCTCCTGCAGCCTCTGTACAGGATGGTTTTCCTGCTCCACAAGGTCATAGATGGGGTAGCCCCGCGCATGCATCTGCTTGGCTGTCATGGTGCTGATCACCTGCATGTAGCCGCGGCCACGGTACTGGGGCAGGGTGTTGCTATGCCCCATGGCACCAAAGGGGTCCAGGAGGCTCCAGCTGATGGGTGGCTGCTGGCATTTAGGAAGCAGAACCTGGGGAAGTGGAGGACCAGGTTGACCAGATATCGCCGCTGTGCTCAGTCCCCCTCCATAGGGCCATGTCTCATTCAGCATATTAGTGTGAAAGAGCCTCATGGCGGACTCCAGCCTGAGAGAACAGAGAGGGGCAGGGTAGTGGCAAGGGGAGAGAGTGGGGGAATGACACACTGGGCCTCTCCTCTCTGTGGGGCTGCAGTGGCTACTATTTGAAACCCCAGGGGTGGGCGGGGGTTAGCCCACCCACTTCTAAAAGCCCCCCCCAGCCTTGTGATCAACTGATTCTGCAGGACAAATAATGAAAAACAGTCAAAGGGGGGGGCGGGTCAAAGGTTTAAAACCAGGGAACCGGATGGGGACACGGAGCAGAGAACCTCGGACAGCGCCCACTGCTCCTCAGAGCTGTCCATGGAGCCAGTGGACGCCGCCCGGAGGAACTCTGCCCGGATACGTGAAACTAGGGAGGAACAGAAGTAGGCCCCACAGTCGCAGAGTATCCTCTCGTCCAGCATCCTCCCCCTGGCGCTGTATATGGCAGCTTTTGCCAGGGCCAGGAGTAGGTTGACAAGGAGGTCTCGTGAATTTGTGGGGTCACGGATGGGGTGTGTGTAAATGAAAAGGTGTGGGGAGTAACGCAACCAGAACCTCATCTGGAGGAGCTGGAATAGGGGCTGCAACCTGGCGCACTCTAGGTATGCATGTGCCAGGTTTTCCCTCACACCACAAAGGGGCAGGTGGCTGGGATGGGGATGAACTGCACCAGGTACACACGTGTGCTCATGGCTCCGTGAAGGAGCCACCAGCTGATGTCCCCGATGGGCTGTGGGATTCAGAAGGAATAGACACTGGCCCTTCTGGGTTCCCCACCCTCAAGAGGTTTTAGATGTCCTGCTACATGGTGTCGGGGCGGGACACAAGGGTGAGGAAATGCAACGTGCAGAGCACGAGCATGTACAGATGGTCTCTGGGCATCTACTTGGAAGCAGACTGGCTGCAGATCCTGCAGCCGGCTGAGGCTCCAGGAATGGGGATGCGGGGGAGGGAAGCGTGGAACAGGGGCTTGTAGTGAGGGGGAGTACCCTCTCAGTGGGCTCGCTGCAGGGAATAGAAAGTGGGCTGCGACAAAGCCACCTTCACCTCCTGGACTATGCACAGGGAGGTTCAGGGGGTGGAGTCTCATGCGCTGAGTGAGCGCTCACAGGTCCACCCAGTCCTTCTTGTCATAGTCCAGGAGCCTTGGTGGTTTCTGCCAGGATCAGCCTCCGGCACACCGAGGGGGATTCCGCCACCTGCACGCACAAGGCTGGATTGTGGAGCAGAGGCTCTGTGAGGAGATCTGCTCCCTTGGTGGACACAATGGACCTGATCACCAAGAACAGCTTCCAGGTCTGGAGGAGGTCCTGGTAGAATTCCGGCAGCTCTGGGAGGTCTCACGGAAGACCGCTCCGGTGGATGAAAGAGCTGCCGGTCGTATCGAAGCCCTCGGAGGTGGCAGAGGGAGGCGTGTACCAATCTGCTCCACACCTTACTATCTGCCCTATAGAGGAGTCTCTGCAGGCGGAAGGTCCGGACCTGGCTGCGCATGCAGACCAGGCTCTGCCAGGGGAAGACACAGGACCCCTACAGAGAGCCAGTGCAGTCCTAGCCAGAAGAACTCCAGGGCTATCCTCTGGAGTCTGATGGGCACGAGATGGAGGGCTTCTGAGAACTCGGCCAGAGAGAAAGGCAGCTCCAGCTAGTCCTGGTCACCCATGCTGACCGTCGGGAGTTTGGTCCAGAGTACCCTGCCGGTGTTGGCATGTCAGATCCAGGGAGAATAAGCTGGCGTAGAAGGCCCTGGCCCTTCGGCGCATCTCCTTCGGATCTGTGAGGGGGGTGCCGTTCTCCACCAGAAAGCAGAGGACGTGCTTTTTGGCCCCCCTCTTTTTCTCCAGAAGAAGCAGAAGCCCCGATCCATCTCCCAAAGGAGATGGATGCGAGATCGAACAAAGGCACCCCGGGCCTGGTGCTCAAGGGCCCAGAGCTCCTTCCGCTTCTCCTAGTGCGCTTCGCGGAGGGGTGGATCCTCGGGGTCAGATGCCAGGTGCCTCTCAAGCTTTAAAACCTCCAGCTCCAGCTGCTCCATCGCCATATCCCTCTGCCGGCTGGTGTCCCAGGAGTAGCTGCAGCAAAAGAGCTGGGCGCTCACCTTCCCCACGTCCCACCATTGCTGTGCCGAGGGAAAGGCGGGCCACTGCCCCCGCCAGGCTAGCCAGGACTCCCGGAAGGATGCCATGAAGCCTACATCCTACATCAGGCTATTGTTAAAATGCCAGTAGGCTGGCCCCAGCCTCTGCACTCAGAGAGGCCTTCACAGCCACCAAATGGAAGTCCGTGAAGGGGTTGGCCAGATGCTGGAGGAGTGGGCCCGTGGTAGGTGGAAATGTGATAAATAAATGTCCAACCAGGAGTAGGGCGCCCGATCGTCCCCCCACCCGGATATAGGTGAAGGCGGTGGTGTTGTCTGGGTGGTGGTTGCGCCAGATGTCCACCAGGGAGTGGTGATCTATGATCTCCCTGAAGATGCCTGCTGCGGCCTGGAGGTTCTCAAGTCCTGAGCGATCCCGCTTCTCAAGGGTGGTGTTGAAGTCCCTTCCCAGGACCAGGCATTTGCGAGGATCCAGGGTGCTGAGGAAGGTGGTCGCCTGCTGATAAATGGTCCTCTGATACCCCCATTTCCACCCTGCGGTGCCTGAGCACTCTAGTGCCTGCCCTGTCCCCGAGCAGCCAGAGGGCAGGCCATGGGCATTTCTGATCCATGTGCACCCTCCTGCCCCCCCCCCCCGCCAGGCAGACACTGACCGGATCTCAGGCATGATGCTGGGATTCGGGTGGAGGTAGGTGAAATACTTGGTTGCCTCCAGCTGTAGCCCCTTGTCCTTGATGACGTCACTGGCGGTCTCATACACCCCATCCTGGAGCCCTGCAGGGTTTAGTGAGCAGTGGGAGCCCTGAATGGGGAATGTGGCTGTGAGGGCCCTAGCCTGGCGTGTGAGGAGGAGAGGGGACCAAGGCAAACAACTACCAGCAGGCAGGTCTCAGGAAAGGTTCAAGCAGAACCATGGCCATGGGGAAACATGGGAGCAGCTTGTGACCCCTGAGAGTTCAGGGTCTGGCAGCATCAGGGGGGACATGCAGTGGCTGTGGGGCGCAAGAGAAGGCAGCCATAGGCGTTACCGCAGATGCGAAAAGTCCGACTCCCGTTAATGGCGCCTGTGCTACCCAGAAAGGCCTGGTAGGCACCCAGGTTCCGGTAAAACGCTGCGTACATGTTGGTGTAGAAATCAGTTGTCTGATACCACTTACTGTGGGGACAGGGAGCTAAGTAGGAAACTCCCAATGGAATGAGTGATGTGCTGCTGTAACCTTGAGTAGGCTAGACTTGACTGCCCTTCTTCAGTGTCTAAAGAAACCCCCACTTCCACTGTAGTACTGGAGACCCAGAGTTTAGTCCGTAAGACATTTAAGCAAGAATTGCACAGTGTCAGGCTCCCTACATTCAAGTTCCAAAAGAATGAATTTAATTGAATGACTTTATAAAATTGTATGAAGAAACAATCTAATTCTTACAACAGAATACAGCTATTGTATACCCCACAAATTATACCTATAATTACAATAAACATAAGTAAAGAGAAAACTAAAAGTGAAATTTGAACAGTTCAGTCCACACACAGTAAGAAAAGACTGATAGGTCCTAAGAGCTTAGATTTGGTTCACCAAAGTCTCAGTTTGTGCCCATGATATCAAATCTGCACCATGTGTGAAGTCTCTCTCCACTTGCTTGTAGGGAATCCTCAGTTGGAGTCCAGGCAGACTTTTCCTCTGCTATGGCCACGGCTAGGTAGGCAGCCAGCTCACTGATTAACTAGTCAGTTAGCTCACAAGTGAACAGACTTAAAGAAACCCTATTACAAGAACATACCAAAAACCCTTGAGAATAACAATAGAAATGACTCTTTTCCCCACTGCTACATTTACAGAGGAGCTGAAGAATCACAAAGACTGAGAAAGTGAACTAGAACAGTTTGACTAAAATCAAAACAGCATTGAAAGCAGACAATTAACACAAGTTATTTTCCCTCTCAGGTTCCCCTAGCTCTAAGTAGCATTGGCCTGAGCCCATGGTAGAGGATTAACATCACCACCTGCTGCAAAGTGCTGCAGAGTGAGGAACAGCAGCTAGGCCTCTACTCCTGGCTTAGCTGCTTCCAGCTCACACGGGCCTTAGAAAAGCATCTGTCCCGCCTGCTTGCTCATGAAGTCTGACCCCAAACTACTAGACCCAACTCCAGAAGTGTCTGGGTGCAGTGCTGAATCTGCCCCATAACACTCAACTCACTCCTACCTCCCCCCATAGGGGTCTCTTAAAGAGATAGCTCCCTATTAAGTGCATGGGTTACACTGCCACCCCACCCTGAGCCAGCCTGGCCCCTGGTGTGATGCCCTCTGATGGGAAAGGGCCCCAAATCCCAATCCCCCCCCCCCATCAGCCAGCCTGGCCCCCTCATATCCAGCTCCCCCTCCAAGAAAGGTCCAGGTCCCATTCTTCACCCCATTGAGTCAGCCAGGGCCCAGGTGTAGTGCGGTGGCTATGGGGTGGCACCTCTGTGTGGCCTGGTGAGGATGGCTTTGAGCTCAGGCCACAAATCCACCAGCACCTCATGCTCTGCCTGGTTCCAGCTGTTTATGTTCATCACAGCACCATGGACCTGCCAGAGACTGGAGGGAGGGGTATCAGAGCTGGGGGAGGGGCAGCAGTCCCCCCTCCCACGAGTCAGGCAGAAACCCCCAAGTTTTACCAGAGTTTCAAGAGTTGTGATCTTTTGCACCGTGGCAGAGATTTTTGCCCTTCTCCAAAATGGCCGCCTTCTCCCCTCCCTGCTGATGCCACAGGCTGCCCTTAGTGAAGATGGCCACATGTGATGAAAGGGGTGTTTTTTGGATTATTTTTATGAATCCTATGTATGCCTCAGTTTCCTCCATGCGTTGCCTGGCTCCCCAGTGTGTGTGGGGGGAACTAAGTGTGGCCTCAGGGCAGCCTAAGAGACATGGGGAGCAGGCGGGTCACCCCCTGGGTTAGGCCGAATAAATTCAGTTGTCCAGGAATTGGCTGAACTGACCCAGATCGGAGCAGAGCTCAGCTCCAGGACAGAGGCCTGTCAGGAGTGGGGAGAAAGCTCCAGTGAGACCATGTGCCAGTGGGCTAACAAACCCTTCCCTGGTTGGAAAAGCTGCCTGGTGTCTCTGCAAACATTGGCCATACGAACCATCTAAACATCCTGGGGGGAAGCAGGTCAGTGGTAAGGGTACATGCAGGGGCGGTAATGACCATGGGAGGCAGGGCAGGGATGTGGGGACGGAGTGGGGGCAGCGGCACAGGGATCATAGGAGTCAGAGCAGTCATGGGGGCACACGCCCTCCTAACTCTGGGGTTTATTTTCCTTATTGGTGGCCCTTGGGGGGGGGGGGGGGAGAAGAGGCTGGTAATTCCCCCAAGTACACTTGAGGCGTGATAGGCTGGCATGGAGCTAGCTGGCTATACTGGGTGAGCAGCAGGTATTGGTGCTGGGTTTGGACTTTGGGAGATACAAGGATTAAGTGCTGCGGGGAACAGCCAGTGCCTGTGGGGACAGATCTGTTTCTTCATGCTGTCCCCTGACCCAGTGGTTGAGGGCCTGCCCATAGCCAGCCAATCCCCATCCTGTCCATAGGGAGAGAACTTTCTCCCCAACTCCCATCACTGTCCCAGGAAGTGGCACATGGGGGGCAAAAGACGGGTCCAGGGACCTCTCAGCTTTGCCAAAAGAACACATGCTATGGGCTGACCCTTCAATAACAAACAAGTCTGGCTGCGGCCCTGGTGATCATAGACCCTTCAATGACAAACCCAATGTGCATAGGAGTTGCTCACACTAAGGCAGAAATTTTTATCTTCTCAGAGCAGCATTTCCTGTGGATTCTCCTCTCCCTCTAAGTAGCAGAACTTCCTGCAGTTAATTGAGGTTTTCAAGCTAAAAATCACTTTTCATGAGAATTTGCACAAGTGTTGCTAGGATCTTCCCAGACCCAAGCAATGGTGGGTCCAGACCTCAACGGAGTGACATTTCTAAGAGGCAACTCATTTTCACACTATTTTTTCCTCAAAATTTTTTAAAATTTGTGTTTGATAGTCAAGACCCTACTGTGAGAGGCTTCAGAACTTGGTTAGTGTTGTGTAATGGGCAAATCACATGTAAAGAGTTCTGAGGTAAACCACGGTTTTCTGTGGAGTTAATATGGAGTCTGTGAACTCTGACCCCTGGGCTCCATTTTGTCACCTCGCCTGTGAACAACCAAGGTCCTGGGCCTGCACTAGCTCTGGCGGGATGGGACTGTTTTTTCCTGCCAAAACCAGCACCCAACATTCCATCACCTCAGAACTTTTCCTGCCCAAGAGACTATATAAGGCGCCACTTAGCGCTTGCCTGTGGCTGTCTGAGACCGTGTTTTCGGTACGGGCCTCCACGCTGCCCAGACCGACCCTCCATGGGCAGCAGCACTCCCGAGACGAGGGTGAGGAAGGAAAAGCCTGCGTGGCGCATCAACAACATCTTCCTAAGGAGAAAGCCACTGACTTGTCGCGAATCCTGCAGCCGAGTGACCCTCTTCCTCGAGGGCTTCTCCACTGGCGAAATGGCCATCCTTCGCGGGACTCCCCAGAGTTTCCTCCTCAAAGGCTTCAACTTAGCCGGAGAGTCGTAGGTCCTGGACCTCGTTGCCGCGCTCTCATCAGCAGCACCTGCATTGTAGGTAGGACACAGGTCTCCGTTTGGGGGTAGTTTTACGGAGCCACGGGGAAGTTTGATAAGGTTGGAAACTGAGCTTCAAGCTTCGGGCATCAGTCACTGTTCACTGTAGAGTGCGTGTGTTTATTGACCCCTTTGTCCCAACGCTGATACAGTTCCCTTGCTTATACTTTACCTACTGTCTCCTCTTTCTTTGTATTGATGTGAGTTTGGTTAGTCAGCAGGTGACACATCCTGGAAAATAGGTGGATCTGCACCTTCGGAGAAGGGGCTTTCTTATTTTTATTCCCTCTGTAGTTTAAAGGGAATTGTCTTCCTCCCCTGGGCTGTGTCCAGACTCAGGGGTTTTTTCGGGAAAAGTAGCCTTTTTCCGAAAAAACTTCCCCTGCATCCAGACTCAAGCCGCGTTCTTTCGAAATTAAATCGAAAGAACGCGGCTTTTCTTTTGATGGCGGTAAACCTCATTTCACGAGGAAGAACGCCTTCTTTTGAAAGTTCCTCTTTCGAAAGAAGGCGTTCTTCAATGTAAATAGGGCTTCTTCAAAAGAGAGCATCCAGACTCACTGGATGCTTTCTTTCGAAAAAGCAAGCCGCTTTTTCGAAAGTTCCGTGTGCAGTCTAGACGCTCTCTTTCGAAAGAGGCTTGCAGTCTAGACATAGCCCTGGAGGTCACATTTTCTGGCGACCACAGCAGGGCCTGTTTGGGAATAAACCACCCATTTTGGTCCTGTGAGCGTTCGATATTGGGTTTTTGTTTGTGACCGTGACTAACGGCCCAACTGACTCGGGAAGGGAGTGGTTTGGGTAAAAACCTCCCCTCTCCGAAACCGGTGGCAAAGGGATGGAATTTAATTCCGTCCTACAGAAATCCTGCCTCAGTGGTCAGGGTTGTAGGGATGCCTGGCCCCCTCACCGATAAGCCGTTAGCAGTGCTGGCAGGCCCCTTACTGGTGTTTAGTGTCCCTCTATGAAGGCGTGGACATGGGGCCATACTGGGCCCTATAAGGGTTGCCACCTTTCTTAAGCTGGCAATAATTAAGGTTGGAGGGGTGAGCTACCTCTACTGTTCCCAGTAAGCTAAGTGCTTGGGGGGAGGGGGGTGGCAGCTGCCCAGGAGACATTCAGGTGCCACCCAGCTGATTAGCACAATGGCCAAGGTGGCCACAGACAGCAGCCTGTGTCTTTACTGGTGGTGCACAATCACACATGCCTTGGTGCACTTAAGAAAAATTTATTCTGCTCATGGATGGACAAAATTAGAGAGAATATTGGCTATCACCTCCTGAAAATTGGAAATGGCTTTCTTAGGCCATAAGAGCTGCAATATTTTGCTGGGCCCTGCTTTATTGCTAGGGTCTTATTTGGAAGCAGTTTTCTTTTATGGCCTTTCTGTCATCTTTTGCGATGTAGCCTTTTGCAAAGGTCAGTAAGCTATCAAGCCTGCCCAAGACAGATTGCCGTTGTTTTTGCAACTTTTCTGTTAGCTAAAGGTTTAATGGGACCCAAGGAGACAAACCCTTTAACTGCTTTTAGTTCCAAGTTAGATTAAATGAACTCGGACTTTTGAAGCAGGAGGCCTTCCACTTAAGATATCCCATTGGAACAAAAACTGGAGTCCTCACCCTCTCAGTGTTTTGAGGAAGACCTGCCTAATACTCAGGGATGCACATTGGCTCTTATAGTGACTACCATAAGGAGATATGATCAGATATTGCTGGTGATCAAGCAAGAGAGTAAGGCCCTCACCCCAGAGCAAGTAGGGCTCTTGGGAATCAGATGGGACCTTGAAATAAGGAAACTGTATTAAATTAGTTGGCTGAACTGTAAGTGACAGCAAATCTTAGTCAAGATGATGTAATGACACTTAAGAAAATGTATGTCCACGGAGGAATTTGCTATTCTACCCTATGGAACGCTAGTTGATATGAATGCTGATCAGTCAACTGTATATAAAAGTATATTGAACTTGTACTTCCCTAATGAGAATATTATGAGTAAGGCATATGCTGAAAGGCAAACACTAGATGAACACCCAGAAAAGTACATTTTATGAAAAAAAATTAGTGTTTTGGTTGGCTGGTGTGGGAGTGAACTAGGGAAGGAATAGCACAGTTGAGTAATTGATTAACTGATAAGCAAAAGATTATAGGTTAATGCTATGGACTACATGCATCCCCCCCCCCCCCCCGGGCAGTAATTTTTTTAGCAGTCTGGTCAGCAGCCTTGCTCAGTTCTGGGTCGCGCTGGGTTCAGGAGCACAGACCACCACTCCCTCCCTCCCTCCCTCCCTCCCTCCGTGCCCCCCTCTCCCCCGGTCAAGGGCTGCTGCCACCTCTGTATCAGAGGCAACATCATGGGACAACAGTCAGCCAGTCTGTGAGGCGAGCTGGCTTTTAAACTGGCTCCTCTTGTGGACCAGCTCCTGCTTGGCATCCTGCACTGCTGCCGTGGATACGGAAGCAGCAGCACGGAGTGACAGAGGGCTCCTCGGGAGTGGGGCCAGAGCCCACTGGCTGCCACCCCTCTGACCAGGAACTATAGAATAGTTGAGTAACCAATAAGAATTCATGAGGTTAATCAACTATTCAGCTGACCGATTTATTTAACATCCCTAGTGTGAACAATGGTGGTGTGATTGACTGGGATATCCTGGAACTGAGGGAGTTGTTTGTATGGTTTGTTAGCCAGTATAAGGCTGAGACTAGACTTCCCCACAATACCTCCTGCCTAATTTTTGGTCTATTGCTTTGATTTAGGATTGCACTGGGAGCCCCCAGGCTGGGCCCGCTTTGGCCTTTTCTCTGCTCTGTGTCTCTCAGCCCTGTCCCAAGGCCCTGGGATGTTTGGTGTCTATTTGCTGTGGCCAGGATTTCACAGGGGCCACTATCAGCACAGGGGAGCATCCATGGGGTGCTAGCTGGGCAGGTTTCCACTACCCCAAGATGGAAGCCCCTTGGCATGGGGCTGTCATGGTTCATTCCCCGCCAGGAGCAACGCAATCAGTATCTGCCCTGACTCAGCTTGATGCGTGACACTCAACTTGAATCCAGGCTCGGAGTCATCAGGCTGGTCTGGCAAAGCTAAGCTGAAGGCTGGGGCCCTGCTGGCAGCACAGCTGCCTCAATATCCAGCTCTTTGGGATCCATCTTGGCTTGTCTCTGTGAGTTCCTGGGAGGCTGAGTTTCTGGGGTTCTCCAACACAGTTGCCTCCCTCACACCCTGTCTTTTGGTTCCAAGCTGCAGTGTTGCTGTGTCCACGTCTCCCACTCCCTTGTCTCCCAGGTGGCCAGCACTAAGTGACGGGCAAACTGCAGCATTAATGCCGCCTAGAAATTTCAAGGGCCCTTCCCAAATGTGGAGCCCAGCAAAACTGCCAGGTCCGAACACCAGGCAGTGAGGAGTCCAGGGGCTGGCCTATGGTGCGGCTGTACAGAATGGGGGAGGAGTTTGCTAGAGCAGCTCGGCAGAGCTGGGTGTGAGACGTGGTGGTTTCAGGGGCTGTTCTCCCTCAGCAGAGTAAAGCCCATTTCCTGCTCTGTGGGATCAAAGGAAAGGTGCCAGGGTAGCCTGGGATCCAGGTTGCCTCATTGTGAGTTGTGCACATTGTGTCACTACTGGGGCAGTGGGTCTGGCAAGGGACTGTCAGGAGGTAGGTGAGCCCACGGGAGAGGTAAATGTCAGTTTTGTTGGAGATGGCGGCATTGTGCACCCAAGGGGGGGTGAGGCTGAGGGGGGTACAATTGAGCAGCTGTGGGTGGAGCAGGCTGGGGCCGTGTGTACACTGGAAATGCTGCAGCCCCAGTTCTGCACGGGGCTTAGCTCAGCGTAACCACGTCCTTCCGGAGGGGGGATTTTCACTGGCTCAGTGTAACTCTCGGTAGTGTTGACCAGCCCTTAGTGTCCGTCTGCTAGGTTAGCCTATGGAGCCCCTGCTCAGTGCATTAGTTTATGGCCCTCTAACTTGGTGGTAGTTTTGACATGTGAAAAGACACCAGTGTCTTCTCCCTACCCTCCACCATCCCCTCCAACATACAGCCTTTTTCCTGCCCCAAATTTCCATGTCCCCCTCTTTTTCTTGTTCCACTGAGTTACAAACAGTTTGAAGGCAGCTGTGCACAGTACATTGGTAGGTGCTTATGTGAAGAAAATCTATTCTTTCAGAGGTTGAGTGGCTGTATTTTGGAAAAACTTCAACAAATAGTTTAGTAGCACTTTGAAGACTAACAAAACATGTAGATGGTATCATGAGCTTTCATGGGCACAGCCCACTTCAGATCGAAATCTTATTCAAATGACCTCAAATGTGGGTCACTAACCCTGCGTTGTAACCCCAGGAGGTGCTCCAAACTGGAAGACAATCCAAGTAAGCATGGAGATCATAGAGAACTCAGAAAAATTGGTTTTAAAAAGAAGCCTTTTTCTATTGTAACCATAGCCAACCTGGCACCCAGCTGTCATATTATATGAAATGAGCACCAGCTACTTTGCTGTTTCCAGATCCCTGGCCTGGGATAATCCTGCAAATATGGTGGCTCTGAGCAGTGTGATGGGGTCCATGACATCCACTGAAGGAGTGCATCCCATGGCAATGATGCAGCTTGGGACAATAGCTCCATTTGTCTTGGGTGCGCTCAGTCTTCCTCCTCTGGCCAGTTCTCAGGAGCCTGTGCTATGCACTGAGCCTGGTAGGTCTCAGCTCCTCACTCCACTCTAGTGGTGTAGTTTTGGTGCATGCTTCCAGGATGGCTACACTCTGCTCCCTGCTATTGGGACAGGGCTTCCCTGGATTCTGGCTGGCACTGGGGGCAGGGAAAGGAGGTCAGGGTTCCCCACATCCCAGGACACATGAGAAGAGACAAGGAAAAGGTAAAAAAACAAACCTGCAAAGTGCCATGGACCCACAGATCCTGGCCCCTGCATAGGGGTAGGGAGAGGGGCTCAAAAGGTTCTGAGGGGGGCCTCAGACACCCCCAGTGGGCAGGACCTTCCAATCTCAGGGCACATTGGGAGAGAGAATGTGGCTGATACTCATTTCCCTTCCCTGTTACCATCTCATCACCCCTCCCAATATCCAACTCCCTCACCGGAACCCCCTAATGCCTCTGATCTCCCCGTAAATCCCTTCCTTTTGCTGCAGTCTCATTCCCCTGCAGTCATATTTCCCCCTCCCAGCAAGCCCTCACTCATGGCATTTATTTATTTGTTACTTCAGGTGACACTTAACCTAGTATTTGCTGTCCTGCAGGTACAGTGTCCCCAAAGCATATGATTAAAAACCCCTTTAGCAGGGGAAAGATGTCATAGCGGGAACAGCTCGTTCTCAGACTTCCGCAAAGGGGCAGAAGTGAACTTACAGCCATTTAACCACCATGGGGCCGTAACACCTCTGAGTCACAGGGCACTATGGCTGGCATAGAGCTGTATTGGGTGGGAGGTTTTTATAGTTGCTAAGCTACCTGAGAGCCAAGGAAGGGTCAGCAAAGGGGAACTGGGCTACTGGACACTACGTGCTTAGGACTTAGGGCAGACAGTTGTGGTAGATACACCCAAGAATAGGGTCTTAGCAAATTCATGACTGAGAAAAATGTGTTATGGAGCATGAAATCTGATCTCCTCCATGAGGTCTGGCTGTTGAGGGTGTCTGTCATCGTTAGCTTTCTGCAGCTGTTACCTTTACAAAGTGGACAACCAGCTCTCCAGGAGACCCCTCTGAAGGTAGTGCTGTTGCCAGCAGCTGCTTAGAACTATGGGTGGCAATCCTATGACTTGCTGCCAACCCTGAATGTCCTTCAGCCTGCCCCCATGGCTGGTGGGTGAGGAGACTCTTGGTTTCAACACCATCAAATTTCAAATTAAAGTGCATGAACTTTATGATTTATTAAAATCCTATGACTGTGCAATATACCAAAATGGACCATATATTTGGTGGGACATAGTCCCTGAGGCTGGTAAATGTGATGGAGAGGTGCTGGAGAGATCAGAGATGTTTCTGGCTCCACTGGGCAATATGCTGAACCCAGAGTTTTCCTGGCCACCCTGTTGGCCTTCAGCCCTGCCCCATGGAAGTTACTGAGCCAGGGGACTTAGGTGGGGCGGTGGCTGCCGCTGAGCCAGTGTGCCCTGGCAGAGGCTGGCGCTGTCCCTGGGGTGTGGATAATGCAATGGCACAGGCTGGGCTGGCGCTGGAAGCCCTGGCTCTCCTGCAGCTTCTGTATAGGTTGGTTTTCCGGCTCCACAAGGTCATAGATGCGCATGCGTCTGCTTTGCTGTCTCAGTAATGACCACCTGCATGTAGCCACGGCCACGGTACTGGGGCAGGATGTAGCCGTGCATCATGGCACCAAAGGTGTCCAGGAGGCTCCAGCTGACAGGATGGCTGCTGGCGTTCAGGAGGCAGAAGCTGGGGAAGTAGAGGACCAGATTGGCCAAATATTGCCAGCTCTGCTTGGTACCCCCATAGGGCCATGTCTCATTCAGCAGGTCAGTGTGGGATGTCCAGGAACGATAGCCTCATGGTAGAGTCCCGCCTGAGAGAGGAGAGAGGGGCAGGGTTGCACCAAGGAGGAGGGAGGAATTGTTGGGCTCAGGGGGTAGGGTATGGGAAATGGAGCCTCTCCCCTCCGGGGGGGCATCAGCTCCAATCAGACCTTGGGGCTGCAGAATTTGCTGGCTCATGGAAGTGGGGAAGATGAGGTCTTGCCCCACTAATGCAGGTGGGCGTAGTGCTGTCATGTCCCTGATCAGCAGGTCTCAAAGGGGTGGTCCCTTCAACATGGCAGCTTCTCCCCATTCCCAGAGCCTTCTCTGTGGGCCTGAGTAAGGCACCAAAGTCCTAATGAGCTTTGGGAAGGGTGGGCAGCCCTACCCTGGGGGACCCTGTGGCTGGCTAAGCCATGGCATGAGGCAGGTGGCTGGGGGCTTTCCGTTCTCTGCCTGGGCTGCTTGCCACAGTGCAGATTTGGGGCAGGGTGGAATTCAGGCAGCTCTTGGGGAAGGGCATCATTTGTTATTGAGCAAGGGAGGCCATTGCCACCTAGTGGTGGTCTTGCCCCCTCCCCCACAGATCTATCTGCTCGGCTTTTTGCACCAGCAGCCTTTGCAGGATGCACCTGCAATGATATTTCAAAAGGGCTGTTTGAACATGACACCGCTAGTCTTGCGGAGACAGGAGCCCTATCTCCACCATGCTCAGCCTGAGCTCTCTAGTACCTGCTCTATCCCTGAGCAGCCAGACATTTCTGATCCATGTGTACCCACAAGCAAACACTGACCGGATCTCAGGCATGGTGCTGGGTTCTGGGTGGAGGTAGGTGAAGTACTTGTATGCCTCCAGCTGTAGCCCCTTGTCCTTTGCAATGTCCCGGGAAGTCTTGTACACCCCGTCCTGGAGCCCTGCAGGGGTTATTGATAGGCCGTGAGCAGTGGGAGCCCTGAATGGGTAATGTGGCTGTGGGGGGCCAGCTTGGCATGTGAGGAGGAGAGGGGACCAAGGCAAACCATCAGCAGGCAGGTCTCAGGAAAGGTTCAAGCCCTGAGGCCATGGGGCTGTGAGGGAGCAGCTTGTGACACCTGAGAGTTCAGGGTTTGGCAGTGTCTGGGGGTGCAGGGTTTGCCCTGATGCTGGGGGGAGGGGCATGCAGTTGCTGTGGGACGCAAGAGAAGGCAACCCCAGGCATTACCATAGATGCAGAAGGTCTGACTCCAGTTAATGGCTCCTGCACTGCCCAGCAGGGCCTGGTAGGCACCCAGGTCTGGTAAAATGCCGCGTACATGTTGGTGTAGAAATCAGAGTCGTCTGATGCCACCTGCGGTGGGGACATGGAGCCAAGTGGGACACTCCCAATGGAATGACTGATCTCCCTTCCCCCCCCCACCCAGCCAGCCTGGTCCCCACCATAGTGCCCCTTAATAGGAGAGGCCCCAAATCCCAATCCTGGCCCCCCTCCAGCCAGTTTGGCCCCCTCCCTGGGGCAGATAAGAGCCAGCTCCCCCTCCGGGGAGAGGGCCAGATCGCATTCCTCATCCCATTGAGCCAGCCAATCCCTGAGGTACAGCACAGGGCCTGTGGGGGCACCTCTCTGCATGGCCGGGTGATGACAGCTTTGAATTGGGGCCACGAATCCACCAGCACCTCGTGCCCAGCTGGGTTCCCGCGGTTTATGTTCATCACAGCACCATGGACCTACCAGAGACCGGAGGGAGGGGTATCAGAGCTGGGGGAGGGGCAGCAGTTCTGACTCCCACGAGTCTGTCAGGAGCCTCCCAAGTTTTAACAGCAATTTCCAGTCTCTCATGTTCTCCTGCACCTTAATGGAGATTTTTGCCCTTCTCCAAAATGGCCGCCTTCTCCCCTCCCTGCTGATGCCACAGGCTGCCCTAAGTCAAGAAGGCTACGTGACAAAACCGGTGTGTGTGTGTTTGGACTATTTTTATTAATCCTATGCGTGCCTCAGTTTCCACCTTGCATTGCCTGGCTATCCAATGTGTGTGAGGGAGGGACTAAGGGTGTGTCTAGACTACATGGCTCCGTCGACAGAGCCATGTAGATGAGGTTTCTAGACATAGGGAAATGAAGCGGCGATATAAATAATCGCTTCTTCATTTACATAAAAATGGCTGCCGTGCTGTGCCGATCAGCTGTTTGGCGGCACAGCGCGGTAGTCTGGATGCTCCGTTATGCCTCGTGGAATGGTTCCCTATGTCTAGAAACCTCATCTACGTGCCTCCGTCGATGGAGCCATGTAGTCTAGACATACCCTAAAGTGTGGCCTCAAGGCAGCCTAAGAGATATTGGGGGACAGGCGGGACACCACCTTGGCTGGATAGAGTGAAGACAGTCATTCAGGAATTGGCTGAACTGATCCAGACCCCATGACTCAAGGACAGCCGCTTTCTGGCAGGCAGCCGAACAGAGCCCTGCTCAGGGACAGAGGCCTGTCAGGAGTGGGGGAAAAAGGTCTCACCAGAGCTACCTGAGGAAGATCTGACATGTGCCAGCAGTTAATGAGCAATTCCCTGGTTGGAAAAGCTGCTGAGTATCTCTGCAAACACTGGCCATATGAATCATCTAAACACAGGGGCTGTGTCTAGACTGCATCCCTTTTCCGTAAAAGGGATGCAGATTAGACACATCGCAATTGCAAATGAAGCTGGGATTTAAATCCCCCCCACTTCATTTGCATAAACATGGCTGCCACTTTTTTCCGTCTCGGAGCTTTGCCAGAAAAAAGCGCCAGTCTAGACGGGGATCTTTCGGAAAATAAAGCCTTTTCCGAAAGATTCTTTATTTTAAGAGGAATAAGGGATCTTATGGAAAAGGCTTTATTTTCTGAAAGATCCCTGTCAAGACTGGCGCTTTTTTCTGGCAAAGCTCCAAGCTGGAAAAAAGTGGCAGCCATGTTTATGCAAATGAAGCAGGGGGGGGGTTAAATTTCATTTGCAATTGCGATGTGTCTAATTTGCATCCCATTTACGGAAAAGGGATGCAGTCTAGACACAGCCATAGTGTGGGGAGTAGGTCAGTGGTTATAGTATGTGCAGGGCTGCAATGGCCATGGGAGGCAAGGCCGGAATGAAGACACAATGGCCGGGGGAGCTAGGGCAGCAATGGGACCGCAGTGGATGGAGGAGGCAAGGCAGAGATGGGGCTGCAGTGGCGGGGGAAGGCAGCACAGCCACGGGGGCACAGAGGGGCAATGCCTAAGCACACCTGGGTTCAGGGACTGGTACCCAGCAATGACCACAGAAAGGGGGAAGCGGAGCCAAGTCTCATCTCATCCCCCACCCACCCTCCTGATCCTGGGGTTTATTCTCCTCCTTGGTGATCTCTGGGGCTGGTGGCCCACAATATGGGGTATGAGAGAAGGGGCTGGTGATGCCCCTATACACTTGAGGAGGGAGGCAGAGCTGTCAGCTCTCTGATAGGCTGACATGGAGCCAGCTGGCTACGCTGGGTGAGCAGCAGGAATTGATGCTGGGTTTGGACTTTGGAAGACACAAGGGTTGAGTGAGGTGGGGGCAGCTAGGAGAGCAGCCAGTACTTGTGGGGATGGACCTGCCCTCTCCGTTCTATCCACTGTCCCAGCGATTGGAGCCTGCCCACAACAAACCAATTCCCGCCCTATCCCTGGGGGAGGAGGGGGGGAGATAACTTTCTGCCCACTCCCATCTCTGCCCCAGGATGCAGTGCATGGGGCAAGATGGATCCAGATCACCGGCAGTGTCTCAGGCAGGCCCCTCCACAGTGTCCCTTCCAGCAGCCGCAGCTTGGAGGAGCAGCTCAGGATCAGCATCGCCGGTGGGGATAAGCCCAGCCCTCCTGTGCATGGCCAGGGCCCCTGCATGACACCCAGCTGCTGCTCCATGGTGGGCAAGGCCCAGGCGCATGGTCCCTGGGCTCCCTCTCTCCCCACCCCTCCGTACACATAAGGGGAGCATGATGGCACTCACATGTGGAGCCCTCCTCGGCCTCGGACGACACAGCCGATGTACTCTGTGAGGTGCCTCGGGGGTCCTGGGTCCTGGGCAGGCTCCCTGCAGGCTCCTGGCTCTTGGTGTCCTCCTCCTCCTCCTCGGAGTCAGGGACGAGTCCCTCTGCCCCGGGGTCGATCACCACCCGGGGGGCATGGACGGTGTGAACCCCCAGGATGCAGTCGAGGGCCTCAAAGTGGGGGCAGGTCTCCGGGTTGGCCTCTGGCTGGAAGGCCCTGGAGTAGGACTGTCGCAAGTCCTTAATTTTGCAGCGGACCTGCTCCCAGGTCCTCATGTGGCCTCTGGTGGCCAGGCTGGCAGCAATGCGGCTGTAGACGGCCGTGTTCCTGTGGATAGTGCGGAGATCATGGATGTTGGAGGCTTCCCCCCAAACCTTGATGAGGTCCATGATCTCCGCACTAGACCTGGCGGGCGCCCGCCTCTTGCGGCCCCTGCCTCTTGCGGCTCCGGGCAGGCTCCTGTGAGCCGCCTGCCTGGTCCCGGGAAGAGGGGGAGGGCTGGGTGGCAGCGGGTGGCTGGCTCATGCCATGCCAGGTGCAGGGTCTGCTGGCTGGGTGCTGGCAGGCTTGCAACTGGCACAAGTACCGTAGCCAGACCATGCCTCTTTAAGGGCTCCGAGGCTGGGAGGGGGGCAGAAGAGTTTCCCTGGTTGTGGCCACCAGGGCAACCTGGGAAGGGCTAGCCTCCCACTAGTTCGAATTAAGTGGCTACACAGCCCTGAATTCAAACTAGGCGTTAGTCCTCGTAGAATGAGGTTTACCTAGTTCGAATTAAGCGCTCCGCTAGTTCGAATTAAGTTCAAACTAGCGGTTTGCATGTATAGTGCATAGTAAAGTTAATTTGAACTAACGGCTGTTAGTTCGAATTAACTTTGTAGTGTAGACAAACCCTAACTCATTGGCCAGGAGAGTTAAATGTGAGGAGGAGAAGAGCGGGGGCTTCTCTTGGTCCGGACTGATGCTCCGATCTTGACAAGATACGTAGAAGACACCGCATCTTTTCCAGGACTTTTGTCCCATCCAGTTCTATACATTTTGCTGTGTCAGCTCTCAATCAATCACCATCGGTATTTTCGCATCTATTTGTCTGGAAGTCATTTTTCTTTGTCATCTGATGACAGTATGTTGATGCCTTCTTCCCAGTATTTGTCTAAAAGGGGTGCTTGCTCATAATTCCAAAGCCATCTAAATGTCCTGCACTGGTCTGTCTTATATTGGGCCCAATTGATGGTACTATGGCACCCCCGAGTCTTCCAGCTTCTTTAATCATCTGGATTTAAACTGCTGAACCTGCGGGTTATTTTTCTCCAAACACTCATATTCCACACTCATTCACTCCCCCTCCCCAGGAACTACACAATTGTGACATGGGAAAAGAGATACAATTGCCTTAGTAAGATATCAGTCTACTTCCAATACTAAGCTTCTGTGAGTACAAACTTTTAATCATTCAACATATTTTTTATAACACAATCTGTATGCTAATTACTTCCAAGAGCAACAGTATGAGCATGCTGAATCGCAATTATTCTTCTGATCTCTTTCTGCTTTGACATCAGATACAGAAACAAACAATGTGCCTGCTGGATCTTTATTAAGGGCCTAGAACAGTGTTTCTCAACTTTATTTAAAAAAAAAAAAAGTACCCCCAGTACTTATAGTTTTCAGATACACACAATTTTTTTCTACCGTTGCAATGTTTTTGTTTAAACAACTTAATCGTAGCCAGACGGGGGATGACATTTTTTGGTGTAAAAAGTACAAAAAAGCGCCGTAAAACTTAAAAGTTTTCTCCAAATTTCAGTTGTGTTGACATACATTCCCCCCCCCCCCCGACTTCTTTTGAGTACCGCTAAAGGTATTCGTACTACTGGTTGAGAAACACTGGCCTAGAAGACTATTCTTCCCTGCTAATCAGAGAAGGGCAGCTGGGCGAGTTATAGTTTAACATTTATTCTCACGCTAATCCATTAAGCAGATTACATAAAACATTCTTAAACTCTGTTGTCTACACCAGTATGGCTGCACTCTGCTGCCAGCCAGTAGGACAGGACTTCTGTGAATGCCAGCTCATACTGAGGACAGGGAAGTCAGATACCCCTTAAAGGGACAGTGTCCCCCAGATCCCACACACATGAGGGGAGACAATGGGTCAGACACCCCTCTAAAGCGTTATGGGCCCACATATCCTGGCTCCTGCATAAGGGGAGGTGAGCCACTCAGAGGAGCCCCCTTGAGGAAGAGGGGCCCCAAGATTGAGGGGGGGGGGCTCTGTTTCCACCAAAGGGACAGGTCTTCCCAATCCCAGGGCACACACTGGAAGAAAGAATGTGGATGATAGTCCCTCCCCTCCCTGCCACTATCATATCATCCCTCCCAATATCCAGCTTCCTCATCTGAACCCCCCCAATGCCTCTGATCTCCCCATAAATCCCTTCTTTTTGCTGCAGCCCCAGTCCCCTGCAGCCCTATTCCCCTGCCTCCTATTACCCTCTCCCAGCAAGCCCTCACTCATGACATGTTTTATTTGCTACTAGGTTAAGTGTAGCCTGAAGGATTCGCTGTCCTGCAGATACATTGTGCCCAAATCATAAGATTAAAAACCCCTTTGGCAGGAGAAGATGTTGCAGTGGGAACAGCTTGTTCTCAGATTTCTGCCAGGTGTCAAGGTGACCTTACTGCTATTTAACTATCCTGGGGCTGTATCACTCCTGAACCACAGGGCACTATGGTTGGCACAGAGTTGTATTGAGCGGGAGGTTGTTATGGTTGCTAGGTTCTCTATGTCTACACTGCAGGATTTTTCTAGGATACCAGAGGACACCACATCCAGAGAATGCATTTGCTCTTCTGCTTTTTTTTTCTTTTGGAAGCCCTGTCTTCCTCATTTGATAAGGAGAATGGATCTTCTGAAAGAGGGAGATTTTCCAAAATCTGGCCCAGCGTAGACAGGCCAAATTTCAGAAAAGCCTCTTCTGAAAAAAAAAATTGGAAAAAACGATGCAAAAGGCAGAGCGCATTTTGCATAGCTTTTTAAGAAAAAAAAAAAAGCTGTAGTGTAGGCCTGGCCAGAGAGCTAAGGAAGGGGGAGCTGGGCTGCCAGACATTCTGCCGTTAGGGTTAGGTTAGGTTCCACCCAGGGAGGCTGGTTATGGAGCTACAGTAGCTCGCCCCAAGAGTAGGATGTTACCAAATTCATGGCTGTGAAAAATGCATTGAGGAGCATGAAATCTGGTCTCCTCTATGAGGTCTGGCTGTTGCAGGGCATTTGCAGGATTGCTACTGTTAGCTTTCTGCAGTTGCTAGCAGCAGCACTTCATTTAGAAGGTGGGCGACCAATGAGAGCAGCAGCTGCTGGCTGGGAGCCCAGCTCTGAAGGCAGGACCTCCGCCAGCAGCAGCTCAGTAAATAACACCTCAGAAGTAAGGGTGGCAATTCTGTGGTCCCTCACCATAGCCTTCAACTTGCCTGATATTGCATCAGTAGACTCATTTCAGATTAAAATGCATGAAATCATGAAGCTGATGATTATTAAAATCCTATTAAATCGATCAAAATGGACCATGGATTTGCTAGTGCCTGGGATACATGCTGGAGAGACGGGAGATGTTGCTAGTTCCATTGGGTCCAATACCAAGCCTGGGGTTTACTTGGCCACCCTGTTGACCCTGAGCCCAGCTCCATACAAGCTGCAGGTAGGGGACTGAGGTGGGGTGGTGGCTGCCACTGGGCCAAGGTGCTCTAGCAGGGGCCATCACTGGCCCTGGTGTGTGGATAATGCTGTGGCACGGGCTTGGGTGACGCTGAAAACCCTGGCTCTCCTGCAGCCTCTGTGTAGGATGCTTTTCCTGCGCCACAAGGTCACAGATGGGGTGGGGTAGTGTAGTGAGCAGGGGTGGCCGCTCACTGACCCCTAGGGGGAAGAACCCCTCTTTGAGCCCAGGTGGCATGAGATAGGTCCTGCCCATTTAATTCCCCAGAGGCCCAGGGGTGGGGGCAGGGAGCATAAAAGCCCAGCCCAGGAGCTCAGTGGTGACCCAGCTGCCAGAGGAAGCGGAGGCCTGCCCTGAGCTCTCATGCCAGGAGGGCCCTGAGGATCTGGCAAAGACTGAAGACTGTCCCAGATCGCCGGGCCCAGGCTCCAAGGAGGAGACTTTTTTTATCCTACTCCAGAACGCAGAGTACCAG
Organism: Pelodiscus sinensis; assembly: GCF_052426305.1. NCBI lineage: Eukaryota > Metazoa > Chordata > Testudines > Trionychidae > Pelodiscus > Pelodiscus sinensis. The sequence goes on along the minus strand of NC_143056.1, from coordinate 128,046,682 downwards.
GCCTCCGAGAACCCGCACCTTGGGTTACCAGGTAGACCTCCACAAAATACCAGACACACTTCATCATGGGCGGGGGCTGGAGGCTGCGGGGCTGGCTGGGAGGAAGGAGGGTGGGAGGCAGGGTTGGGGGGTGATTGGGGGCCACGGGGCTGGCCAGGAAGAAGTGGGGAGCAGAGCTGATGGGGGGGGAGGGTGCAGCCACTGGCCACAGGCTGTGCCCCCGGCAGGAACTCCCTCTAGTTGCCAGTAGAAGCCAGGTGGGGATGGGGGGAGTGACTCGGAGCCACTCCCCCCTCCGGGCTTCTGTACCCAACCAGAGGCTCCCAGCTGGGAGGCGGAGCCGCGATTGGCACTGGGAGCCTCTGGTTGTGCGCAGAAGCTGGGCTGATCGGCTTTTGCACGTGACCACAGGACTCCCAGCGCCAATCACGGCCCTGCCTCCCAGTCACTCCCCCGCCAGGTTTCCATCTGGCACCCAGCCGGAAATTCAGAAAATACCGGGCATAGCACATGTCCGGTATTTTCTGAATTTTTCTACTGGACAGAGGGTGCAAATACCGGACTGTCACACCTGGCAACCCTACCCGCAGCTGACTGGGAGCCAGGTAGAGACCGAGAGGGAGTTTGGAAGTGGCTCGGGGGAAGCTGACGATGGTCAGGTTAACCTAATAACCTTTTAACGTGTTGGCATGTTGCGGATTGGATTCCCCACTGATCCCAGTGGCCACCAAGGCTGCCACTGCTAGGGTCCTGGGCCAGGACGTGGTGGAGTAGGAAGGGCCCACGTCCCCCCTGCAACCCCATGTTCTGGGTGGCAATGTCCCCCTCCTCACTTGTGCCTGGGAACTGTGTTGGTTTGCCTGCCCTACCTGAACCAGGGCTGGGCTGTATTGACATTGGACTGGTGTGTGCATTGCTCCCTCAGTCCCTGTGGTTTAAAAGGGTCTGCTGGACCAGTAGTTATAGGCCTGAGCGCAAGTCAGGGCCCAGGAGCAAACCAGCCAGCTTACAGGCAGCCCTGTGCCTGCATCTGCTTAGCTACCACAGTGTTAACCACCTGTATGTAGGTGTACCCACAGTACTGGGGTAGGATGTAGCTGGACACCATGGCACCAAAGAGGTCCATGAGGCTCCAGCTGATAAGGTGGCTGCTGGCATTCAGGAGGCAGAAGCTAGGAAAATGGAGGATCAGATTGGCCAGGTATTGCTGCTCTGCTCGGTCTCCCCCCATAGGGCCACGTCACATTCACATATTGGTGTGGGAGATGTCCACGGGTCAGGATCTCATGACAGAGTGAATTTGGGGAGAGCAGATGGGCCAGGGTAGGAGCAAGGGGAAGGAGAAACAGACAGGCTCAGGGGTGAGGAATGGGACACAGAGTCCTTCCAATCCAGCGTGGGGCTAGGAGCTGCCTGGTTTTGTGACGTGTGGCACATGGGACCTTGCCCCACTAATGCTGGTGGGTGCGGCGTTGTGTCATGTCTCTGAACAGCGGTGCTCCGATGGGGTGTCTCCTTCACCACGGCAGCTTCTCCCCATTCTCAAAGTGCTCCTTGGGGCCACGACTGAGCTGGGGGCCTGAGTGAGCTGCCAATGTCTGAACAGGCTTTGTGGAGGAAAGGCACCTCTGCCCCAAGGTGGCCATTTTGCCTTGTGGGACCACTTTGTGGGGGAGGTTGCCTGTGGAAGAAGTGAGGCCAAAATCTGTCTGAGCTCAGCCTGGGCAGCTTGTCAAAGTGCAGCCTGGGCAGCAGATGGACAGAGGCATAATTTGCTGTGGAACAAGGGCCCCCCCTCCCATGACATGATCCCCCGACAGGTTTATCTGCGGCGCTGTTTGCCGTACCTGGCTTTGCAGGATGGAACGTCAAACACAGCTTTGCCCTCCGAGTTCTTCTGAAATGACACCTCTGGTGCTGGGGAAGCCAGGAACCCTCCTCCCACCGCACCCCTGTGCCTGAGCTGTGTCGTGTCTGCAGAGTCCCTGAGCAGCCAGAGAGCAGACCCCAGGGGCAGGGCCAATGCCAGTGGGACCTGCCATGTGCCTGGGGTCCAGGTGAGATGAGCGGGGCCAGCCGGCTACTCCATGGACCCCGCCTGGCTTCTACTAGCAACTAGAGGGAGTGCCTGCCAGGGGCATGGCCTGGTGGACTCCGGCTGCGGCCAGTGGCTGCTCCTTCTACCCCCCCAGCTCTGCTACCCCCCCTTCCTCTGGCCCCCCCGGCCCCCGATCCCCCCCAGCTCTGCTGCCCGCCCCACCCTTCCTCCCGGCCAGCCCCGTGGCCTCCGGCTCCCTCCCCCCCTCCAGCCCTGCCTCCCATTCCCCTTCCTCCCGGCCAGTCCCACGGCCCCCAACACCTCCAGCCCCACCTCCTGCCCCCCTTCCTCCTGGCCAGCCCCTCCTCCCCCAACCCAAGATCGAGTGTGCCCGGTATTTTGCAGGGGGTCTACCTGGTAACCCTAGTGGTGGGATGTGGGAGGAGGAAAGTGAAGTTGTTGGATGACTCAAACTGCCCCCTCCCACCCGGGCAATGTCTCTCATACACTCTGTCCTGGAACCATGTGTTGGTGGTGCGAGGCCTTGAGCAGTGGGAGCTCTGAAAAGGAACATAGCTGTCGAGGCTGAGCCTGCTGTGCGGGGACTTGAGGAGGCCAAACTGATCCACTGTGGCATTGGTCTCACAAAAGGAAGCCTGCATCAGGTGAGCCCCGACCTGAGCAGTGGTTTAATGGTTGTGTGTGGGAGGGGATGTGTGGAATGATCAAAGGGCATAGCTAGAAATGAGGTGGGGCAGCTTCAACTTGTCCCCTTGGGTACTTTTCAAAAGGAAGCCCTGGATATTTGACCTAACACTTGTTGCTGCAGACACCAAACCGCAGACCAGGTCACCCCTCCAGGCCACTGTGGCTTTCATCTCTTCAGTGGTGGGACACAAAGCTGACACTTTCTGGGAACAAAAAGCCCCTTTTAGGGACAATTTTATTTGAAAAGCTGGTGGATAAATGGGAAACTGTTGTGTGGCCCTAGCTGTGATTCTGCCACCCCCTTGCCCACATGGTTCCAGCCATGCCAGGGAGCAAGGCAGAGAAACACTCAGAGCTGTCTGCAATAATCAGTTTAATTGCAACTTGGATCACAAAGCACAAAATGGTTCCTGCTATCAGCCAATGACAGTGGGCGGAGTAAAGGGGATTTGGGTGCCTTGACTTGGTGGTGCTGATTATAACAAGTCTGGGTCGCTTTGGGGTGTAACCTCAGGTCAGGAATCCTGGGGGATTGTGACGTTTGATTTGAGGATAATCAACATCTCTGGGAGGAATTTAACCCTTGAGTTACTCAGACAGGCTGTCCCCTGAGGGAGTCCTTGATAAGGAAACTCCCTTGGGCTGGCTGCTATCAAGGGTGAACAACCACATGGATCCCGTGTTAGAAGCGTTATGGCCAGAACTCACCACTTAAGGAGGCCAATTGTACAGCTCCTGCCTCCCTGTTTAAAGCTGCTGTTTGTCCGGTCCAGGAGAAGGGAAATGAGCTGAGGAGAGCAGGCTGACCGGGGCAGAGATGTGACGGGGGGTGGAGAGGGACAGGGTGAGAGGGAGATCGGGGTGATGTCTCTGGCAGTTTGGGGAGAGGATGACACATTGCAGATGGAGGGGTTAGAGTGGCAATACACAGAGGAAGTTGCCCCGAGGGAAGCAGGGGAGAAGGAGCAGAGCAGATGCAGGGGCAGGTGGACGCTTAGCTTGATTGGCTGCAAGATCATTGAGTCACTACTGGGGTGTCTGGCAGAGGAAGCGAGCTGGAGCAGTGTAGGGGAAGTGGAGTGGGGGTGCTGTGTGTATGGGGTGGAGAGTAGGGTCCACCAAGGAGGGCAGGTTATGGGGTTCAGAAGTGTAGGACAGACCCTGTAAAGCTGGGCATGGGGCTATGGGGGAGGGGAAAGGTCTGTGAGGCTGGAGGTGGGAGATGTTAGTGATTCCACTTGGCCTAACAGTGATCCCCAGACTTGTCTGCCCTTCCCATGTGAGCTGCCCTGGGACACTAGGCTGGGGACTCACCTGCTGGCCTGGGGGTTAGCGTGGGGTCTGTGTTCAGTGCTGTGTTGTGGAGGATGAAGTAGCACAGGCTGGGCTGGGGCTGGAAGCCCTGTTGCTCCACCAGCCTCTGCATGTTGAAATTCTCCACCAGCACGTTGCCGTAGCTGGGGTAGCCTAGTGAATGGAGCCGCTTGGCCATCACATTAGTCAGCACCGTACTGTAGCCGCGCTCCCGGTGCTGGGTCAGAGTGTAGGTGAGCCCCAGGGCACCAAATGCATCTGAAGCCATCCAGCTGACAGGACGGCCGGTGGCATCCAGGAGGCAGGCACTGGGGAAGTGGCAGATGAGGCTGGCCAGGTATTTCCTGCTCTTCTCATTCCCCCCAAAGAGCCACATTTCATTCAGCAGGTTGACATGGGAGGCATCCAGGGATGAGAGCCTCACAGCCAGGTCCAGCCTAGGGGGGCAGAGAACAGCAGTGTAGAACCCCAAGGATAAGGAATGGGAACCCCAGAATGATGAGACTGGCCCAAAGATTATGAAGTTTTAAAAAAAATACGATGCTGTGTTGCTGGTCTCCCTTGAGAGCTGATCTCCCCTGTCCCCAACCCTGCCAGTGCTCTATGATTTATTATGGTGATAGCCACCCCCCATCTTCTCGCCAGCTAACTTTCTGCCCTATCCATTCTATCCCTGCACAGGCACCCTTAGCACTGTGTCCATCCCCACAGCCTTCCATTGGCATCTCCTGGGTTTTTCCTCCCCTCCCTGTGGGGGCTGCTGGGGCCTCCACTCTGCCCTTACTAGGTGTTCCAGTGGTGGGGGGAGCAGGCACATTGTGCTATCTCATTGCTCACAGCAGGGGAAGGAATGGAGAGAGAGGAACTGCCTGAGATGCTGAGCAATTTCTGCTTGCCCTTCCCAGGAGAAGGTGTCATGCTACTGCAGGAAGGAGAGGAGTAGGGACCTCTTACTGTAGCAGCTTTCATTGGCTCTTCTGCAAGGCATTGTGTGGGAGAGGCAGCCAATCACATTGGGCTGCCCCATCTCCAATGCCAGGTGGGAGCAATTCCTAAGATGGCGTTTGGAAATCGCGCTCTAGAACAGGCCAGACTTAGGGGACTTCAGAGGGGTTAATGAGAGAGCCAAATAGAGAGGTGAGCGGTTGCCTTTTTGGGGGATGGAAATTGCAGGGTTAGTTCTGATCTGGCCCGAGCACAGGGAGATCTGCTGGCCCAGGGGTGGGGAATGGGACATGGACGGAGCTTTTCCCCTCTTATTGGCAGTGCTGCCCAATGTCCCTTCTTGTTAGAATGGCGCACTTCCTCCTCTTAGAGACACTCCCCTCGACTCCTCAATTCACCTCCAGGGTACTTTAACCTGGGTCCAGGTGAAAATCTAAGCTCTGTATATGCTGAGGGTGGGGAAGGCTCCTCTCTAACCTGGGCCAGGCAAAATGTGGTGCTGGAATGGGGGGAGCTTGGCCACTCAGTGCCCAAGCTGATAACTGATTGCAGGGGTGTCTGGTGCCACTGGCAGGGCCCTATTGGTGGCACAGAAGCCATTTGGATCTGGGTCTCCTGGCAGAGGTTAGAGGTCCTGCGTAGGCACCGAAGGGATCTCCCCATCCCATGGGTGGTGCCAGCCCATGGCTACACTCTCCTGTCTCTGCGGATGTCATCGCTTTCAGGCTACACTCTCCTGTCTCTGCGGATGTCATCGCTTTCAGGCTCTCTCCACAGGCTCTGCAGTGCTGAATGCTTTGGAAGGGACCTTACAAGGAAGAACCGCAAGGGAACACCATCCACTGGAAGGCATGGGATGCATAGTCCTAGGGATGGGGGTTCCACGAACACCACCCCAAAAGAAGATGATGGGTGGTGGTGGTCGGGGACTCCCTCCTAAGAGGGACTGAGCCATCCATCTGCTGTCCGTACCTGGAACCTTGAGAGGCGTGCTGCTTACCAGGAGCTCGCATTCAGGATGTGACTGAGAGGCATACCAAACTGATCAAACCTACGGGTCTCTACCCCTTCCTGCTTCTTCATGTGGGAACTAACGATACAACCAAGAATGACCTTCTGCGGGTTACTGCAGATTATGTAGCATTGGGAAGAAGGATCCAAGAATTCGGAGCACAAGTGGTGTTCTCGTCCATCCTCCCTGTTGAAGGGAAAGGACTGGGCAGGGATCGTCGAATTGAGGAAGTAAATGCGTGGTTGTGCAGGTGGTGTTGCAGAGAGGGCTTTGGTTTCTTCGACCATGGGACTCTGTTCTAGGCACAAAGATTGTTAGGAAGAGATGGGATCCACCTAACCAAGAGAGGAAGGAGTATCTTTGCGGGCAGGTCTACTGAGAAGAGCTTTAAACTAGGTTCGTTGGGGGACGGTGACCAAAACCCTGAGGGGAGTGGGAAAGTCAGATACTGGGAAAGAAATGAAAAGAGGAACAAGCAACAAAGGAGGACCCCTGATTCGAATGGCAAAGATAGGGCAATCAACTGGTTATCTAAGGTATTTGTACATTAATGTGAGAAGCCTGGGCAACAAACAGGAAGAACTGGAGGCCCTGGCCCAGTCCAAGAAATATGATTTAATTGATATAACAGAGACTTGGTGGGATGACTCGCATGACTGGAGTGCTGTCATGGAAGGGTATAGAATGTTCAGGAAGAACAGGCAGGGGAGAAAAGGAGGAGGAGTTGCACTATATGTAAGAGAACACTATGATTGCTCTGAACTGCAGTATAAAGACGGAGAAAAATCTGTTGAGAGTCTATGGGTTAAGTTTAGAGGAGCAAACAACAGCAGTGATGCTGTGGTTGGTGTCTGCTATAGGCCACCGAATCAGGTGGATGAGGTAGATGAGGCTTTCTTCAGACAACTGAGAGAAGCTTCCAGATCGCAGGCCCTGGTACTTGTAGGGGACTTTAATCACCCTGACATCTATTGGGAAACCAATATGGCAGTACACAGGCAATCCAGGAAGTTTTTGGAGAATGTTGGGGATAACTTCTTGGTACAAGTGCTGAAGGATCTGACCAGGGGCTGTGTGCAACTTGACCTTCTGCTCACAAACGGGGAGGAACTAATAGGGGAATAGAGGTGGGTGACAACCTGGGAAGCAGTGATCACGAGATGGTAGATTTCAGGATCCTGACCAAAGGAAGAAAAGAGAGTAGTAAAATACATACGTTGGACTTCAAAAAAGCAGATTTTGACTCCCTCAGAGACCTCATGAGCAGAATCCCCTGGGATGCTAACATGAAGGGGAAAGGAGTCCAGTACAGCTGGCAGTATTTTAAAGAAGCCTTATTGAAGGCACAGAGAGAAACCATCCAGATGCATAGCAAGAGAGGCAAACATAGTAGGAGACCGGATTGGCTTACAGGGGAAATCCTTGGTGAGCTTAAGCACAAAAAGGAAGCTTACAAAAAGTGGAAACTTGAACAAATGACCAGGGAGGGGTTTAAATGTATAGCTCGAGATTGCTGGGTGGTTATCAGGAAAGCGAAAGCGCAAATGGAATTGTGACTGGCTAAGGATGTGAAGGATAACAAGAAAAGTTTCTACAGTCATGTTAACAAGAAGAAGGTGATCAGAGAGGGTGTGTGGCCCCTACTGGATGAAGAAGGTTACTTAGTGACAGATGTTGTGGGGAAAGCTGAAGTACTCAATGCTTTCTTTGCCTCTGTATTCACGGACAAGGTGGGCTCCCTGGCTAATGTGCTAAGTGACGTAAGATGGGATGAAGATGGACAGCCCTTGGTGGGTAAAGAACAGGTTAGGAACTATTTAGAAAAGCTAAATGTATACAAATCCATGGGTCCGGACTTAATGCATCCAAGAGTACTGAGGGAGCTGGCAAATGTCATTGAGGAGCCTTTGGCCATTATCTTTGAAAAGTCGTGGAGATCGGGAGAAATCCCGCGGGATTGGAAAAAGGCAAATGTAGTGCCCATCTTTAAGAAAGGGAAGAAGGACGATCCAGGGAACTATAGGCCGGTTAGTCATACTTCGGTTCCTGGAAAAATCATGGAAAGGATCCTTAAGGAATCTATTTTGAGACACTTGGAGGAGAGGAAAGTGATTAGGAATAGTCAGCATGGGTTCACAAAAGGCAAGCCGTGCCTGACCAGATCTGATTAGCTTCTATGACGAGGTAACTGGCTCTGTGGACATGGGAAAGTCAGTGGATGTGATATACCTTGACTTTAGCAAAGCTTTTGATATGGTCTCCCACAGTATTCTTGCCAGCAAGTTAAGGGAACATGGATTGGATAAATGGATGGTAAGATGGATAGAAAGATGGCTAGAAGGACTGGTCCAGCAAGTAGTGATCAATGGCTCGATGTCAGGATGGCAGTCGGTTTCTAGCGGAGTGCCCCAAGGTTCAGTTCTAGGACTGGTTTGGTTCAATATCTTTATTAATAGCCTGGATGAGGGGATGGATTGTACCCTCAGCAAGTTTGCAGATGACACTAAGCTAGGGGGAGAGGTAGATACCCTTGGGTATGTCTACACTACCCTCCTAGTTTGAACTAGGAGGGTAATGTAGGCATACCGCACTTGCAAATGAAGCCCGGGATTTGAATTTCCCGGGCTTCATTTGCATAAGCGGGGAGCCGCCATTTTTAAAACCCCGCTGGTTCGAACCCCGTGTAGCCGCGCTGCACGGGGTTCGAACCAGCGGGGTTTTAAAAATGGCGGCTCCTGCTTATGCAAATGAAGCCCGGGAAATTCAAATCCCGGGCTTCATTTGCAAGTGCGGTATGCCTACATTACCCCGCTAGTTCGAACTAGTGGGGTAGTGTAGACATACCCCTTGAGGGCAGAGATAGGGTCCAGAGTGACTTAGACAAATTGGAGGATTAGGCCACAAGAAATCTGATGAGGTTCAGCAAGGACAAGTGCAGAGTCCTGCACTTGGGATGGAAGAATCCCAAGCATTGTTACAGGCTGGGGACCAACCAGCTAAGTAGTAGTTCTGAAGAAAAGGACCTGGGGGTTACAGTGGATAAGAAGCTGGATATGAGTCAACAGTGTGCCCTTGTAGCCAAGGAGGCTAATGGCATATTAGGTTGCATTAAGAGGAACATTGCCAACAGATCCAGAGACATCATTATTCCCCTTTATTCGGCTCTTGTGAGGCCACATACGGAGTATTGTCTCCAGTTCTGGGTCCCCCACTACAAAAAGCATGTGGACACATAGGAGAGGGTCCAGTGGACCAAAATGATTAGGGGGCTGGAGCATATGACCTATGAGAAGAGGCTGAGGGAGTTGGGTCTGTTTAGTCTGCAGAAGTGAAGAGTGAGGGGGGATTTGATAGCAGCCTTCAACTTCCTGAAGGGAGGTTCCAAAGAGGATGGAGAGAGGCTGTTCTCAGTAGTGACAGATGGCAGAACAAGGAACAATGGTCTCAAGTTGTGGTGGGAGAGGTCCAGGTTGGATATTAGGAAAAACTATTTCACTAGGAGGGTGGTGAAGCACTGGAATGGGTTACCTAGGGAAGAAGCGGAGTCTCCATCCCTAGAGGTGTTTAAGTCTTGGCTTGACAAAGCCCTGGCCGGTTTGATTTAATTGGAATTGGTCCTGCCTAGAGCAGGGGGCTGGACTTGATGACCTTCTGAGGTCTCTTCCAGTTCTATGATTCTATGGGCTCAGCACCAGTCCCACTGGGTTTCTGTTGGTACCAACAGGACCCCAGGGCCCAAGGCTCTTCATGAGGAACAGCCAGCCAGAGTTTGGACATCCCAATGCCATGCTGGCCAGTGCCCCCGCCTCTCCGACTGTTTCCTGATCCAACATCCCCCCTCCTCTCCTCGGTATGGGGCCCTGCGACGCAGGCAGACACTGACTTGATCTTGGGCATGGAGCTGGGATCCGAGTGGAAGTAGGTGAAGTAGCGGAGCACGTCCAGCTTGGCCCCTCTGGTCGTGGCAATGTCTCTGGAGGCCTCATAGAGCCCGTCACGGAGCCCTGCAGGGGGCAGTGATTGGCCGTGAGCCATAGGGACAGGGAGTGAAGGGTGATGAGAAAAGGGCCCATGTATGTGGGACGTCCAGCCTGGCACAGGGGGCAGGAGTCTGAACTTCTAAACCCACCTGCCCCAGGCCTCAGGGAAGGGGATGTGGTCAGCTGAACCAATCTGAGCCCATATCTGGCAAGGGGCTACCCCATGTACGCCAGCCCCCCATATTGCTCTTGGGAACATCCTTAGAATTTTTGGGGAACAGAGGGTTTGGGGCTGGCAAGATCCTGGGGTTGGGAACAGGACAGCACAGATACTCAGTTGTTGGGGGGGCTCTCCCCAGTTCTGTGCGCCCGTGGATGCGGAAGGCCTGGTCCCAGTTGACAGCACTGCCCAGCAGGGTGCGGCAGGCGCCCAGGTCCCGGTAGTGCACTGCATACGTGTTGGTGCAAAAATCAGAGTCGTCCGATGCCACCTGCCGGGGAGACATGGAGTCAGGTGGGGAACTGCCAATGCAATGACTGATCAGCTGCCCCCTCACCACACTCTATCACTGCTGAACCACTGTGCAAACTCGACCCCAGTCTGGGGTCTCCTAGCGGTGAAGAGCTGCATGTCCCAGTCCCAGTCCCCAAGCCAGCCTCTCCCCTGTGGGGCGCCGAAGAAGAAGGGCCTAAATCTCAATCCCTCTTCCCTCCCTGAGCCAACCTAAGTCTCTACAGCTCCCCTAGAGAGGAAATGCCCTGGGTCCCATTCCACAGGCCGTTCCCCCTTCCTTGGACTGAGCCCTCGGGCAACGGATCATCTTGGTGGCTGCGAGTTGGCACCTCTCTGTGAGGCCGAGTGAGGACGACTTTGAACTCAGGCCACGAATCCACCAGCACCTCCTGCCCAGCCGGGTTCCCGCGGTTTATGTTCATCACAGCACCGTGGACCTGCCAGAGACAGAGTCTCCTAGGCTCCTACAGCAATTGGAAGGCCCCACGGGAAGTCATCCAGTCCCGTCCCCTGCCCTCTGGTATGATCAAGCACCACCAGCACATGGAGGTGTTGGGAATCAGAGCTGGGGGAGGGGCAGCATTTCCAGCAGCAGTTCCAGTTTTCCCAGCTCTGTTGGGAGACTCCCGGGCTACGTCTAGACTGGCATGATTTTCCGCAAATGCTTTTAACGGAAAATCATTTGTGGAAAAGAGCGTCTACATTGGCACGAGCGCTTTTGCGCAAAAGCACTTTTTACGGAAAAGCATCCGTGCCAATCTGGACGCGATTTTGCGCAAGAAAGCCCCGATTGCCATTTTCGCCATCGGGGCTTTTTTGCGCAAAATGGTTCTCAGTTATCTACACTGGCCCTCTTGCGCAAAAGCATTTGTGCAAGAGGGTCTTTTCCCGAATGTGAGAGTCATTGTATTTGCGCAAGAACACTGATGATCATACATTAGATCGTCAGTGTTCTTGGGCAAATTCAAGTGGCAAATGTAGACAGCTGGCAAGTTTTTCCCGCAAAAGCAGTTGCTTTTGCGGGAAAAACTTGCCAGTCTAGACGCAGCCCTGATGTTTACTGAGGGGTTTTGGGATCCCTTGCACATTGTGGGAGATTTTAGACCTTCTGCAAAATGACCTCCACCTCCCATTCCTGCCCAAGGGTCTGGCACCACAGGTTTCACTTAGTCAACATGGTCTCCTCATAGGGTTCCCAGTTCACTGTGCACCTGTGAGGCCTCTCAGGAGAGCTACAAATGATGCCCTTCTGATGATCAGAGCACCTTCAGCTTGGTATTTTGTTTGTATGGGTGGTGCACATTTGTACATGCCGCAGTGCACATCAATAAATTATTTCTCACATGGATGAAAAAAATCTGCACTTGGATGGAAAAGATTAGAGGGGACATTGGTAACCACCTCACAATGGATTCAGTGGTCCAAGGCCAGGGAAGCTGGCTGCCCACAGCTCTGTGAGCTACAGATGGGTTGTTCTGGGGAAAGGAAGTAGCAGCAAGGAGAACAGTGTAGAGGCTGGGTATGGAGGATGTGGCATGCACAAGCGGTTAGGGTGAAGGTCAGGGAGGAGGAAAGGAGAATGATGGACGTGCGCTGGGCCTGTTTCTAACCACCCTGGATCTACTCTCTCACTTTTCGTGTTTGACCCTGCCTAGAAGCCAATGGGCTTGTATCGCAGTGGAGACCCTGTGTGTATGTGTATTGCGGGGACCAATGCACTGTGACCGCTCTCACACACTGGAGCCATGTGACTGCACAGGGACATGGAGGGAGCCAGAGCAACCCAGCTCCCTGATTGCCTGGCACAGAGCCTCCCTGTGCAGTGATTGGCTCACAGAGTCCTCCTGTGCTGTAATTGGTTGATATGGAGCCAACCTGCCCTTTGATTTGCTGGGGGGTCCCCCTGGCTGTACTGGTTGAGCAGCAGGAATTGATGCTGTGTTTGGAGTTTGGGAGACAGGAGATGTGGGTGGGGATGGGGTGGCCGAGAGAGAAGCCAGAACATGGGGGGGAAGGTGCTGTCTGCAAGCAGGGTCTGAATCAGTAGTTCCATACAGATAGCTGGAATGGGATAGGAATCCAGGATGGGGTTATGTTCACTCAGTTTGCTTAGGCCTGCTAGGTATTCAACAGTTAGAATGGCGTGTTGCCCATTGTAACCAATGGATGGTGTGGGGTCACAACTGTGTTAACTTTAAATGCAGGAACTGTAAGGGTGTGTCTAGACTACAGGGTTTTGTCGACAAAACTAAACCTGTGTCTACACTACCGCTGAGTTCTGTCGACATAACGTCGACAGAACTCAGCAGTTTTGTCGACGCTGGTAAACCTCATTTTACGAGGAATAACACCTTTTGTCGACAGAGTTCTGTCGATAGAAGGCATTATTGCATCTAAACTGTCCTTTGCGTCTACACTGCCATGTCGACAAAGCAGCTTGCTTTGTCGACAGAACTGAATGTAGTCTAGACGCTCTTTGTCAACAAAACTTCTGTCGACAAAAGCCTGTAGTCTAGACGTACCCTAAGATATGACCACTAATGCAGGCAGTTATTGGGGGGACAGAGAAAAGTCAGGCTGTGTTTAACTGTGTTCAAAGGAGAGAGAATCTGTCAGTGCACAGAATCTGGAATGGACAAGCCTTCCTCTGCCAAAACTCAGTCAAGTCTCCTCCCGTTCCAATGATGGAGCTAGAACAGACACCAGAAGGCAGCTGGCGGGAGCGGATGGTGGGAGCAGCTGGCAGGAACGGCCCATTCAAGCAGCGGGAGGAGGCGGATGGAGTGGCCTGCGGGAGCAGCAGCAGGCGGCCGGCGCAGCAACTGGTGGGAGCAGTTGGCCGACTGTCAGTGGGAGCAGTGGCAGGGGACAGGTGCAGTGGCTGGTGGGAGCAGTGGCAGGTGGCCGACAGGGGCAGCAGTGGCCGACATTGCCACGTGCTCAACAAGGGGAGACATCATGGAGATGTACCTGTGGACTCTGGGTCTGCCCTGACTGGCCAGAGCCGTGAGTGGGGGCTGTGAAGAGCGAGGAGAGCACACTGTACGAGATGTGGACTAAACATCCTGACGCAAAAGATTCTCCCTGTGGACTCTGCGGTGGTGTCTACTTACAGGTTTACTTGGTTTTGTGTGTATCTGCTAGATTACTGTCATTGAACAGACTGTTTCTATCTCCGACAAAGTGCTTGCGAGAGGGGAAGAATTGCCTTTAAAGGTGCCCACTGGGTAGGTTGAAATTTTCCCAGTTTGCTGGGTGGGGGCTTGAGCCAACTGATCACATTGCTGAAGGAACCCCCCCCCCCCTTGATACTGAACTGGGCCCTTCTGTCTGCCAGCTGCTCCCGGGAGCAGGGTTACATGTGCACAGCCAGCCAATCCCCACCCCATCCCTGGGGAGGGAACTTTCTTCCCCACTCCCATCCCTGTCTCAGGAAGTGGCACATGGGGGTGAAAGACAGATCCAGTCACCAGCAGTGTCTCAGGCAGGCCCCTCCTTAGTGTCTCCTCCAGCAGCTGAAGCTTGGAGGAGCAGCTCAGGATCAGCATTTCCGGTGGTGGGAATGGGTCCTGGGCAGCTTCCAGCAATCACAGAGCAGGGTACACCCTGTGGGGTAGAGACCCATCAATTCCCTACGATCCTCATTGACCCCGCCTCCCGGGAGAAATGCAGAGTGTCTGCAGCCTCCCAGCCCTGCCAAAATAGCAAACTCTATGAGGTGACAGTAGAATAACAAACCAGTCTGGCTGTAGCCCTGTGATCATGAGACCCTACAATAACAAACCCAATAACCATGGGAGTTGTTCACACCAGGGTACCAATACTTGTAATCTCATGGCAGCTTTGCCTGTGACTTGACTTGAGTTTTTCTCTTGAAAAATAATTTTTCATGAGAATTTGCACAAGTGTTGCTTGGATGTTCCCAGACCCAAACAGCAGTGGGTGAGGCCCTCAAGTGACAGATTTCTCGTCTGAGAGGCATAGAAATCTTTATACTTTTTTCACACAATTTTGTTAAGCTGTCTTAGTGAGAGTCAAGACTCTGCAATAACACTCTTGCCTGGGTGCAGCGCCCTGCTCCCCAGAGACCCTACAATAATAATATGTCCCGTCTGTCTCTCTGTGGCCCCAGCCATTCCAGGGCAGGTCTGTGCAGGCCTGGGGTGGCCCCAGTAGCTCCCACTCACTGGGCTGTCTCAGCGGTGGGATACGGTGCAACCCCAAAGAAGTTGGAGGGACAGGGAGCTCGTGGGGCAGTGAGGTCCCTGCTGGACAACAGCTGGTTGTGTCCTTACGGATCCCTCGATACCTCCCTCGGGGGCTGTTCCAGCCTTTTATCCCTGAGCGAATGACTCATTAACAGAGTCTGTGTCTGGCTGGGAGCTGGGCCAGTCATGTCCCTGCAGTAGCAAGGCAGGGTCAGGCTCCTTCCATGGGTAGAGGGGGGCGAGGTGATTTCCTGGGGTCGGTGGAGAAGAATGTTGGGGAGACACAAGCACGGCCAGGAGTGGGGTTCAGGCAACCAGCTCAACTGGTCCTGTTCTGTCCTGACTCACATCCCCGGCTGTCCCAGCTCACGGCTCACTCATGGCAGCTCCTGCCTAACTCTGTCTCTATTATTTGACTCTGAGTTGCACTGGAAGCCCCAGTCTGGGCCCTCTCTTTGGCTTTGACTGTCCCTCTGCTCTGTGTCCTTTCCAGCCCTGTCCCAAGGCATGTGTGCCCTGGGATGCTCAGGGCCTATTTTCACCATGCTGTGGCCAGGATCTCACAGGGGTACTAGCAGCATTGCTACGAGCAGCTATGGCGTGGTGCTGGCCCATGGGCCTGAACTCTACCCCTGCCCAAAGCCCTGGGCTCCATCTGCCCTGAGTGTGTTAGGTGCGGCTTACGGAACAGGGGAGGGGTAAAGCCCCATTTCCTGCTCTGTGTGCGATCTAAGGAAAGGTGCCCAGCTGGCCTGTGAGACCCAGGTTGCCTCTTTGTTGGGGCAGTGGGTCTGGCCAGGGACTGTCAGGAGGCAGGTGAGCCCACAGAAGAGGTCAATGTCAGTTTTGTTGGAGATGGCGGCATCGTGCACCCGACGGGGGAGACGCTGAGGGTGGTGAAACTGAGCAGCTGTGGGTGGAGCAGGCTGGGGCCGTGTCTACGCTGAAAATGCTGCAGCCCCAGTTCTGCCCTCCTAGCGCTGTCTGCACGGGGCTTAGCTCAGCGTAACCACATCCTTCCAGAGGGGGGATTTTCACTGGCTCAGTAACTCTGTCCTGTCGACCAGCCCTTAGTGTCCATCTGCCAGGCCAGCCTCGGGAGCCCCTGTTCAGTGCAGTTCCCTGGCGGAATGTGCGTGGGTGTGTTGTGGGCGTCCTGGGGCATTGCTGCTCCCCCGCACCCTTGGCTCCAGTGGAGTGAAGAGAATGCTGGTGCTGTGTGATCTCTGGTGTGTGTGGCTGGTTCATGGCCCCAAAACACAGTGGTTATTGATGGTGTGTGTGTAAAGCCTGGTGCATGCTCCCAGGATGGCTCAATTCTGCTCCCTGCCAGCGGGACAGGGCTTCCCTGGATGTTGGCTTTCTCTGGGCACAGGGATAGTAGGTCAGATACCCCTGTGATGTAGTGTCAGTACCATGGTGGTTGCTGTGTTTGGCCAGAGGGCTGTGGATGACCCCTACTGGCCTCTGTCTGTAAGCACTGTCCAGCGAGGGGGGTGTCTTGAGGGCCCCCATGGCAGTGACCGAACTGGTTCTACCAATGAAAGGAAGGGATGGAACAAAGGCAGTGAGTGTTGGGGGAAGGGGCAGTTTCTGGCTGGAATCATGAAGGAGAGAGACTATGGAGGGGGCTGGGAGTCTCAGGGCCAAGGCATCCCATCTCTAGGGGTCTGAGGCATCCTGGCCAGGACTCCTGTAGCCACATCACATCTAGGCTGAGCAGTATCCTGGAAAAGCAATAAACACTCTATTGTACTGGCTGGCAGAGTCTGTTCTCGCTGCTACGGGGCTTCATGATCAGGGGGACCCTGAACTTGCTGTCACAACCCCCCAGAGAGGCAACATCCCCCAGATCCCAGGACTCTTGAGGGGAAACAAGACAAGGGGTCAGAAAACACTATAATGTGCCAGGACCTCCAAATCCCGGCACCTGCACAGGGGCGAGGAGAGGGACTCAGAGACCACTTGAGGTAGAGGAGCGGGATTCTAAGGGGAGCATCCAGCACTCTCAAAAGGAGCAGGCCTTTGCAATTGTATTGGAAGAGAGAATGTGCATGATACTCCCCCCCCTCGCTGCCACCATCGTATCACCCCTCCCAATACTCAACTTCCTCATCTGAACCCCCTAATGCTTCTGATCTCCCTGTAACACTCCTCCTTGTGCTGCAGTGTCAATCCCCTGCAGCCCTATTCCCCCTGCCTCCCAACTCCCTCTCCCCACAAACTCTCACTCATGGCATTTATTTATTGATTACTAGGTTAAGTGTAGCCTGAAGTATTCCCTGTCCTGCAGGTACAGTGTCCCCAAAACATAAGATTAAAAATGCCGTTAGCGGGGCAGGACATCACACCAGGAACAGCTCGTTCTCAGACTTCTGCCAAAGGTCAGAGGTGACCTTAGGGACATTTAACTATTATGGGGCCGTGCCACCCCTGAGCCGCAGGGCGTTGTGGCTGGCATAGAGCTGTTTCGGGTGGGACTTTTGTTAAAGTTGCTAGGCTGTTTGAAAGATAAGGCTGGGTCAGTGAAGGGAAACGGATGCAGAGAACCTGCATGTAGCCACGCCCACGGTACTGGGGCAGGGTGTAGCCGTGAACCATGGCACCAAAGGGGTCCATGAGACTCCGGCTGACGGAGTGGCCGCTTGTAGCCAGGAGGCAGACTGGGGAAGTGACAGAGCAGGATGGCCAGGTATCGCCTCTTTGCTTGGTCCCTCTGTAGGGCCACCTCTCATTCAGCAGATCAGTGTGGTGACGTCCAGGGCTAAGAGCCTCCTGACGGGGTCCAGCCTGAGGGCACCGGGAGCAGGGTGGCAGATAGAGGAGGAAGAACACGCTTGCTCGGGGGTGGGGAATAGGGCTCAGAGCCCATCTACTCTGGCCCTGGGCGACTGTCTTGTTTCATGAGGTGTGGACACAGGGCCATGCCCCACTAATGCAGGCGGGAGTGGCGCTGTGTCATATCTCTGATCAACGGCGCTCTGAGGGGGTGTTTGCTTCATCACGACAGCTTCTCCCCATTCCCAAAGCGCTGCCTGGGACCATGGCCTGAGCTGGGGGCCGGAATGAGCAGCCAATCCCTGAACAGGCTTTGGGCAGGGAAGGGACCTCTGTCCCAAGTGGCCGTTTTCCCTTGGGCAGGAGGCTGGTGGAAGAAGTGAGGCCGGTGTCTGTCTGAGCTCGGCCTGGGCAGCAGTTGGGCAGAGGCATAAATTGCTGTCCCACCAGTTATTCTGCAGCTCAGTTTGCCTGGATTTGCAGGATGGCAAACGGAGCTTTGCCCCCCAGTTCCTCTGAAATGACACAGCTGGTGTTGGGGAAGCCAGGAACCCCCCGCTCCAAACGCACTCCTGTGCCTGAGCAGTCCTGTGTCTGCAGGGTCCCTGAGCAGCCAGAGAGCAGGCCACAGGGGCCGGGCCAATCCCGTGGGACTGCCATGTGCCAGAGGTGGGTGGGAGCAGAACCTAATGGAGAACTGCTGATGGAATCAGGGATCTGCCTGGTCATCCCCTCTCCACTCAGCCTGGCCTCTGTCCTGGGGCCGGTGAGAGGGAACAAGGCTTCGTGTCCCACTCCCCACTCCCTGAGCCAGTCTGGCCCCACAGGTTCAGTGTGGCCGCTGAGGGGCAGCACCTCTCTGTGCCGATGGTGAGAACAGCTTGGAACTGGGGCCATGTATCCACCTGCACCTCGTGCCCGCCCCAGCCGGGTTCCCGTGGTTTCTTTTCATTCCAGGGCTGTGGGTCTGCCAGAGGCAGGGGGCAGATTGAGCAAATTCATAAAACTCTTCCCAAGGGAGCCCTTTGCCAAAGGAGACAAGAAGGGCAGCAGGTGAGGAGTCCTGGGCAGCCCTCCTTAAACCTACGCAAACAAGGCCCCAATCACCAGGGCTGGGTGGGGGGGGGGGGGGGGGTGGCCCAGCTGGCATCTCTCAAAGGGGAGGGCCCAGGCCAGCCTGATGCCAGGCTCTGGGATGAGGCAACAGCTGGCACTGAAGGGGCATCGGATTAATGGTTGTGTGCAGGGAAGTGAATCAAAGGGCAGAGCTGGGGACACTGAGGGGCAGGTCTGGGTGTTTCCTTAACTGTGTAACTAGAGCCAGGTGAGTTCTCACTGCCGTGGTCCCCCACTGGGTGCTGGTTTCTCCCTCCCCTTCATCTCAGCTCTGCTTGTGTCTTACACACCCAGTGCTTGGGAGCTGGGAAGTGTTTCCCTTCAAGTGCCCACAGCTGAGCTGTTGAGTGATTCTAGAGCTGGGGCATCTCCAACTGGTCCCCTTGTGTATTTTTCAAAAGGAAGCCCTGGATATTTGACACAACACTTGTTGCTGCTAAAACCAGTCTCCAGACCATGTTATGCCCCCAGATCACTGTGGCTTTCAGCCCTTCAGGGGTGGGACAGAAAGCCGACACTTTCTGGGAACAAAGCAACCCTTTATAGGGAAAATTCATTTCAAAACCTGGTGGATAAACAGTCAACTGCTGTGTGGCCCTAGCTGTGATTCCGGTGCTCCCCTCACATACATGGTCCCAGCCGTGCCAGGGAGCAAGGCCAGGAAACACTCAAAAGTGTCTGCAACAATCAGTTTAATTGCAGCTGGGATGACAAAGCACAAAATGATTGCTGCTGGCAGCCAATGACAGTGGGTGAGGATAAGGGAATGTGGGTGTCTTGGCTGACTGGTGCTGAATTGAACAGGTCTGGACCCTTTTGGGTGGAACCTCAGCTCAGGAGTCCTGGGGGATTGTGAAGTTTGGTTTGCGGATAATCAACATCCCTGGGAGGAATTTAACCCTTGAGTTACTGAGACAGGCTGTCCCCTGAGGGAGTCCTTGATAAGGACACACTTTGGGGCTGCCTGGTATCCAGAGGGAACAACCACATGGATTCTGTTATAAGCGTTATGGCCAGAACTCACCGCTCAAGGAGGCTGCTACAGGAAGAGATGTGACTGGAGGGTGGAGAGGGAAGGGGCGGTGCAGGAAATCGGGTGAGGTCTCTGGCAGGGTGAGGGGAGGGTGACACAGGGATGATGGAGGAGTTAGCAAGTTAGCAAGGCAATACACCGAGCAGGCTGCCCCAGGGAATGCAGGGGAGGAAGAGCAGAGCAGGTGCAGGTGAATACTTAGCTTGATTGGCTGGCAGACCATTGAGCTGTTGCTGGGGTGTCCTGCAGGGGAAGTGGAATAGGGAGGTGCTGTGTATGTCCGGGGGCACACAAAGGAGGGCAGGCTATGGAGCTGGGCAGACCCTGTAAAGCTGGGTGTGGGGCTGTGGGAGAGGGGCAAGGCCCTGAGGCTGGAGGTGGGAGATGTTAGTGGTTCCACTTGGCCTAACAATGATCCCCAGACTTGCCCACCCCTCTCTTGTCAAGGGCTCTGGGTCGCTAGGCTGGGGACTCGCCCGCTGCCCTGGGGGGTAGGGTGGGGGCTCTGTCCACTGCTGTGTTACATTGGATGAGGTAGAACAGGCTGGGCAGGCGCTGGAAGCCCCCTTGCTCCTGCAGCCTCTGCATGTGGAAGTTGTCCACAGCCACATAGCCGTAGCTGGGATAGCCTAGTGAATGGAGCCGCTTGGCCATCACGTTACTCAGCACCCTGTTGTAGCCCCGCCCCCGGTGCTGGGGCAGAGTGTAGGCATGCCTCAGGGCACCAAACGCATCTGAAGCCAACCAGCTGACAGGGCGGCCAGTGGCATCCAGGAGGCAGGCACTGGGGAACTGGCGAATCAGGCTGGCCAGGTACTTCCTGCTCCTCTCGTTCCCCCCAAAGCGCCACGTCTCATTCAGCAGGTCGACATGGGAGACATCCAGGGATGAGAGCTTCACAGCTGGGTCCAGCCTAGGGGGACAGAGAGCAGCAGGGCGGAGCCCCACAGGTCAGGGATGGGGACTGAGACCCCCAGAATGATGAGACTGGCCTGATGATCTTGGGGCTTTAAAAAAATATGATGCTGCATTGCTAGTGTGCCCTGAGAGCTGATCTCCCCTGGCCCCAACCCTGCTAGTGCTCTATGATTTATTATGGTGATAGCCACCCCGTCTCCTACCTCCTCATAGGGGCATACCCCACCCCTCCCCCAGCTAATCATTCTGCCCCAGATGTTCTGCCCCTGTACAGGAACTCTCAGCCCTGTGCCCACCCCACAGCCTCCCCTTGGCACCTCCTGGGTTCTTCCTCCCTTCCCTGTCCTGTGGGGGCACCTGCTGGCTCCCCTCTGCTGTTCCTAGGCCAGCTGGCCTAGAGATGTGGGGAGCAGGCACACTGTGCTGTCCCATCACTCACAATGGGAGGAAAAGGAAGGAGAGGAACTGCCCTGGGATACTGAGCAATTTCTGTTCCCATGAGAAGGTGTCATGCTACTGCGGAGCCTCTTACTACAGCAGCTTTGATTGGCTGCTTTTCCCCAGTATGTCCTGTGGGAGAGGCAGCTGGTCAGACTGGGCTTTCACACACACACCCGCCCAAGCGGTGCGGAATTCTCATGATGGTATTTGTAAGCCGGTTTCAGACCTGGCCAGACTTGTGGGACTCGGGAGGGGAAAGACAGAATCAAGTGATGAGGTGAGGAGCTACCTTGCTTGGGGGATAGAAATGGGAACCAGAGTCTTTCTCTCCTGGGGGGCAGCTCTGATCTGGCCCCAGCACATGGGATATCCATTGGGCCAGGGGTGGGGAATAGGATGTGGGGACTTTCCCTTTATACCCACATGACAGCAACACTGCCAAATGTCCCTTCTTGTTAGAACTGAGCACTTCCTTCCTCTTTTTGGGAGAGACCCCCCCCCCCACTGCCCACATCACCCCCCGGGTACCTGCCCCTCCTTGAGTCCAGGTGAAAAGCCAAGTTCTGAACAGGCTGTGGGCAGGGCAGGCTCCTGTCTACCCTGGGCCAGGTGAGACGTGGTGCAGGGATGTGAGGAGCGTGGCCACTCAGCGCCTTCTGGGTTTCCTGGCAGAGGGCAGGGCCCTGTGCAGGTGCTGAAAGGATCTTGCCACCAATGGGTGGTCCCAGCCCATGGCCACACTCCCCAGTCCCTGCGGGTCCCTGAGGGAGGCTGGGCTCAGCGCCAGTCCCACTGGGATTCTGCTGGTGGCAACAGAACCCCAGTGCTCCAGGCCCTTCATGGAGAGCAGCCTGACAGAGCTTGAACATCCAAGTAGCCTGCGGGCCAATGCCCCCACCTCTCAGCCTGCTCCCTGCTCCACCACGCTCCACTCCTCCCCCAGTGCCTGGCTATGGAGCCCTGCGGCGCAGGCAGTTACTGACCGGATCTCAGGCATGGAGCTGGGATCAGGGTGGAAGTACATGAAGTAGCGGTACACGTCCAACTTGGCTCCCTTGGTCTGGGCGATGTCCCTGGAGGCCTCGTACACACCGTCACGGAGCCCTGCAGGGGGCAGTGATGGGCCGTGAGCCATGTGGCCCATAGGGGAATGGTTATGAGAAAAGGGCCCATACATGTGGGGAGCCCAGCCTGGCACAGGGGGCAGGGGTCTGAGCTACCAAATCCACCTGCCCCAGGCTTGGGGTTCGGAACAGGACAGGACAGATGCTCAGTAGCTGGGGGGCTCTCCCCGGTGGTGTGGGCCCCACGTTACCGTGGATGCGGAAGGCCTGGTCCCAGTTGATGGCGCTGCCCAACAGGGCCCGGCAGGCGCCCAGGTCCCGGTAGTGCACTGCATACGTGTTGGTGTAGAAATCAGAGTCATCCGATGCCACCTGCCGGGGGGAGACATGGAGCCAAAAGGGGAACTCCTATGGAATAACTGATCTGCCTGCCCCCCTTTGCAATCTTGGCCCCTTCTCCGCGGTTCCTTAGAGGTGAAGGGCTGCAAATCTCAATCCCAGCCCCCAAGCCAGCCTTCCCTGTGAGGGCCCTAGAAGAGTAAAGATCTAAATCAAATTCCTGTCCCCTCCCTGAGCCAACCTGTCTCCCATTCTAGGCCCCCTACAGAGGAAACACCCCAGGTCCCATTCCATGCTGTTCCCCCAGGTCAGGTGCAGGATGGTGGCTGTGGGGCTGCACCTCTCTGTGTGGCCGGATAAGGACAGCTTTGAATTCGGGCCATGAATCCATCAGCACCTCGTGTCCAGCCAGGTTCCTGCGGTTTATGTTCATCACGGCACCATGGACCTGTCAGAGACAGAGACAATCCTGCGCTCCCAGAACTGGAAGGCATTAAGCCCAGTCCTCTTCATTCATGGCAGGATCGAGCACCACTTGGAGGTGTTGGGAGCCAGAGGCAGGGCAGCAGTTCCAGCTTTTACAGCTCTGTCAGGAGCCTCCCGATATTTACTGAGGGGTTTCAGCATCTCGTGAGCCCCTGCACATTGGGGGAGATTTTGCCCTTTTGAAAAATGTCTGTTGTCTTCCATTACTGCCTATGGGGCTGACACCACAGGCTGCCTTTAGTGAAGATGGTCGCCACCCGGGTTCCCTGTAAGATGTGCATTTGTGCAGCTCCACAGGAGTAATTCAAATGCTTCCTAGATGTTTAGCAGGGAGCCCATGGCTAGGGTTTTTTTTTCCTACAGGTGGTGACATTCCCACATGCCTCAGTGCACATAGAAATTATTTTACACTTGGATGGAAAAAATCTGCAAATTAGCCGCCACCTCACAATGATTTCAGTGGGCCAAGGCCAGGGAAGCAGGTTGTCCCAGGTTCTGAGAGCCAGAGATGGGGGATCTGGGGATTGTGAATAGCAGCGAGGAGACGAGGCTGTGAGGGGTGGGGAGGGACAGCGGAAGGCACTAGGGGTTTGGCTGAAGGACAAGGAGGGAAAAGGGAGATGGGGACATGGGCCACGCTGTTTCTAGTCACCCTGGGTTTACTTTCCTAATTTTTGGGTCGGATCCTGCTGTGTGGCCCTTGGGCTTATATCGCAGAGGAGATCCTGAGTGTGTGTGAGCGTGGGGACAAATGGACTGTGACCCCTCCTATGCACTCACACACATTTGAACCATGTGAAGGGCCTGGAGTCATGAAGGGAGCCAGAGTGACCAGCTTGCTAAGTGTTTGGCACTGAATCTGCCTGTGCAATGATTGCTTCATATGGCAAGAATCTTCCGTATGATTGGCTGGGGGGTCCCGCTGGCTATGCTGGGTGAGCAGCAGAAATAGGTTCTGGCTTTAGATTTTGGGAGACAGGAGATGTGGGTGGGGATGGGGTAATCAAAGAGCAGCCAGAGCGGGAGAGGGTCCTGCCTGCAGCCAGCCAATCCCTGCCCCATCCCTGGCAAGAGAGAACTTTCTGCCCCACTCCCATGACTATCCCAGGAGGTGCCGCGTGGGGGGAAGGCAGGTTCATTTCACCAGCAGAGTCTCCGGCAGGCTCCTCCGCAATGTCCCCTCCAGCAGCCGCAGCTTGGAGGAGCAGCTCAGGAGCAGCATCTCCGGTGGGGACGGGCCCTCGGCAGCTTCCAGCAATGACTGCGCAGGGGACGCCCTGGGGGGCAGAGACACATTAGTTCCCTGCAACCTCCCTGCTCCCACCTCCCTGGAGACTCACAGGGTGTCTGCAGCCTCCCAGACCTGCCAAAATAGCAAATCCTATTGGCTGACCCCTCTGTAACAAACCAGGCGGATGCAGCTCCTGTGCCTGGGTGTTGTTCACACTATTCCACCAATGGCTGTTTTCTCAGAGCCGCATTTCCTGAGGGTTTTCCTCTCCCCTACGGATCAGAACTTCCCTGCAGTTAATCCTGGAGCTTTTCACTTTAAAAATCCCTTTTCATGGGAATTTGCACAAGTGTCTCTTGGACGTTCCCAGACCCAAGCAGTGGTGGGTCAGCACCTCGACTGGACAATTCCCTTTGAAGAGAGAACAAACCTTCCCACTATTTCCCCCACTTTTTCGAGCTGTGTTTGTCTGGGTCAGGACCCTCCCATAACGCACCAGTCTGGGTTCAGCGCCCTGCTCACCATAGACCCTACAACAATAATACGTCCTGTGTGGCCCCAGGGCAGGACTAGGCAGGCCTAGGGTGGCCCCAGTAGCTCCCACTCACCTGGGCAGTCTCAGCACTGGGATAAGGTGCAGCCCCAAAGAAGTTGGAGATACAGAGAGCTGGTGAGGCAGAGAGGTTCCTGCTGGACAGCAGCTGGTTCTGTCCCTGCTGGTCTCTCTCTCGGGGGCTGTTGTAACATTTTATCCCTCAGCAAATGAACCATTAACAGAGTCTGTGCCTGGCTGCGAGCTGGGACAGTCACGTCCCTGCCGTAGCAAGGCAGGGTCAGGCTCCTTCCATGGGCAGAGGGGGAGAGGTGATTTCCTGGGGCCGGTGGAAAGGAATTTTGAGGAGACGTGAGTACGGCCAGGAGTGGGGCGCAGGCGACCAGCTCAGCTGGCTCCTCTTGAATCCTGACCCACGTCCCCGGCGATCTCAGCTCTGGGCTCTCCCATGGCAGCTCCTGCCTCACTCTGTCTCTCTTAAACAGAAGCCTTCGCTATCGTAACAGTAGCTAACCTGGTGCTCAGCTGGCGTATTGTATGAAATCATTCAGCAGCCGCTTTGCTGTCTCCAGATCCCTGGCCTGGGACAATCCTGCAAGTACGGGGCCCCTGAGCAGCGTGACGGGTCCATGGATCTCGGTGGGTTGGCATCCGCAGGAGTGCACCCATGTCGATGATGCAGCTTGGGACAATAGCTGCATACACCTCAGTGGGTGCTCCCAGCCCCCCTCATCTGACCAGTACTCAAGAGCCTGTGCCATGCACCGAGCCTGCCTGTTCTCAGCTCCTCACCCTACTCTAGTGGTGTGATTTAGGCGCATCTGGTCTGCGCTCTGCTCCCTGCCAGCATCACAAGGCTTCCCTGGATGCTGGCTCACACTGGGGGCAGGGAAAGTAGATCAGACACCCCCTAGAGGGCAGGGTCCCCCAGATCCCAGCACACATGGGGGAGACAAGTGTTCATATACGAATGTAGTTGTGGCAATATGGCCCATGAGGTTGAGGGCCAAGAGTACTCGAACCCTGTGATTGCCCCGACAGGTATCTATTAGCAGCGGTATTGACTGAAACCTGACCACAGGTAGAAACGCTCTTTCTGCCTTGGAGTCCAACCTCGCCACAATGAACTCTAAGTACTGGGTAGGGAGCAATATTGATTTGCCCTCATTCCCTACTAGTCCGAGAGACTGGAAAGTTCGCACCCTGCCTACCTGCGAAGGCGATCGGGCCTTTATAAGATAGTCGTCTAGGTAGGGGAATATGATCACCCCGTTGAGTTGCAGATGAGCACTGATAACTGAGAGCACTATTGTGAACACTCGAAGTCCGAATGGAAGGACCCTGTATTGATAGTGATTTTTGCTGACAACAAACCTGAGAAACCACCTGTATGCGGGGTGGATCGTAACAGGGAAATAAGCCTCCTGTAGGTCGAGAGCAACGAACCAGTCATTCTGCTCTAAGGCTGGGATAACTCATGCAAGGGTCACCATTTTGAAATGCTGTTTTTGAAGATATTTGTTTAGTTGCCTGAGATCCAAGATCGGTCTCCAACCCTCGGTTTTTTTGTGAATCAGGAAATAAGGGAATAGAAGCCTTTCCCTCTGAATTCATGCAGCACTCATTCTACCGCGCCGATCTACAGCAGATGATTTATTTCGGCTGGTTTGGGGGGGTTGTAGGTGGGATAGAGAGGAAGGGCATGGCATAACCGGTTCTGATTATCTCTAGCACCCATCTGTCGCTGGTAATGTTTGTCCAGTGCTGGTAAAATAGGCGTAGGTGATGGTGAAACAGTGGGATGGTAACCGGTCAGACTGGTTGAGTGCTCCCAACCAAGCAGTCAATCCTGCTGCTTGGGATTGGGTTGGTTTTGCGGACGGTTATTCTGATTCTGATGCCTGCTGCAACCTGGAGAAATGAGGCCCTTCACATGACAACTGCAGTGGCAGTGGCCCTGGCTGCAGTGTCTGCTACATCAGCTGCTATCTGTAAGCTGGTCCTGGTGGCAGGGTAACCATCCTGAACAATAGCCTTCAGAATGGGTCTCAGATTCAGGTAGAGACTCCATGAGGGTTGTCAGTTCTGAGCAGTTGTCGAAAATATGCTTAGATCAATGTGCCAAATAGTTGGCTATTGGAAGAAGAAGTGTTGATGATGTACACACCTTCCTTCCAAATAAATCCAGCCTCTTTGAATCTTTATCTGATGTTTGGCCTCTATTTTGTGCCACCCATGCTCTTTGTCGTTCCGCATCAACCACCAAGGAGTTGGGGAGCGGGTGGATGAATAAGAACTCTGATCCCTTGGGGGGACAAAATATTTATTGTCCGCCTTCTTGTTTGTAGGCAGTACTGATTCTGGGGTCTGCCACAACTCATTGGTGACTTCCAATATGGCCTTATGTAGGGGAATTGACAGTTTAGGAAAATGAGATGTCTCGAGATTCTTGAATAGCCGGTGGTGTTTCCCTTAGATTTCAGTGAGCTGCATCTCCTGAGAGAGAGCTACTCTTTTGAAAAGCTCTTTAAATTGCCTGAGATCATCGGGGGAGAGGTATCCCCTGGTATAACCACCTCGTCCGGTCAGGATGACGATGGATCAGTAGGCGATATCTCAGGCTGGTGTGTTTCCTCCAGTAGGGGCTGCCCTTCCTTTACGTAAGTCTGGGTGGAGGAGCGGGGACCTTGAGTCACGTCGGGAACAGGGCGGGTCAGTCACCGGTGAGTATCTCACAGAGGAATCGTGTGTCCTAGATCTAGGAAGTGATCTGGACGAGCAATGATAGGAGCCGTGGTATGGCAAATGAGTTCTATAGCACGTACAGTTCTTGTATGGTTCCCGATAATTATAGGAGGAACAAGATGGTGAGCGGTCGGTGCCGCCCTTGGCATTGGTGCTGGTTTGGCTTGAGCGGAACTTGTTGGTGCCGACGGCGCTGACATACCGGGAATGGAATTTGACTGTGCCAGAGACGTCAGTGCCAATAAATGGTATGTGGTTGGCACCGAAGATCTGGATTTCACTGATTTGGACGTGCTGTGTGCACCGTAGACACACCTGAAGTGCCCGGTTTACTGCCAATGCTCAATCTTCCATGCGAAGTAGCAGGTAGAGAGCAGGTTTTACCTACCAGCCCTGTGCTCTTGGGAGCCAGGGAGTGACATTCATGGAAAACCATCCTCCCCCCTTCCCCTAAGCCTTTGCTAGAATCAGACAAAGCAATGAAAAGGCCAGGGAAGACACACCTCAACTAATTAAGGAAACACCCCAACCTCATCTGCATTGAAGATAGAACCGATTAGCATACAGAATGGAGATCAGCTCTTCCACTGCAGGAACCGCAGTGAACTATGGGATACTGAAAGCAGAGAAGCACTGCCTGATGGGAAATCTCTTCTCCAGATGCTAATGAACCTCGGCCTACTCACACCCAAATTAGTCATTATCAGACCAATTCTAGTAATGATCCTATTGACATCCCAAATACTGAAACTGCCTAGTTTCATTGTGAGCTCCTTCAGGGAACATCACCCATAACGAGGGATGACCAGTTTCTATTGTCCCTCCTCTTCCTCTTTGAACTATTGTCCTATCCCTATAAAACTCCTATCCTTGCTCCAAGAAAAATTGTTCTGATCCTGGATTTAAACTGCATCAGTCCCATTGAGACTTCTTCATCTCCTGTCTGATCATGCTGGGGGCTCTTCTCTGCTTGTCTCCTGCCCTCTGGATCCCCAGCTACCATCATCAGCTGGGAACCCCGATCAGTGCAAGCTCCACGGAGTGGTGAGCTCTCTCTCTCTCTCTCTCTCTCTCCCCCATCAACTACCTCTCTAAGCATAGCCTCCTGACCCTGCCCTGTCTAAACTGTTATATGGTTACCTAACAATTGTGATCAGTTTCAATTGAGATTTAATACTGTAACTGTTTGATATCTATTCACTACTCAGAAATAAATAACTTTCATTGTTAAGCTGGTTGCTTCTCTCTCTTTCTCTTTTGCTCAGTTTTCCTCAAGGGGTGTTTTGGCTTCCCCATTCGCTCTGTAACAACGCTTCTTGTACCCAAGCTAAAGATCCCTGTAGTGCTCAAAATCCTGTGGGGTTTGCTCATCGTGTGGTTCATAGAATCATAGAGCAGGAAAAGACCTCAGGAGGTCATCAAGTCCAGCCCCCTGCTCTAGGCAGGACCAATTCCAACTAAATCAACCCAGCCAGGGCTTTGTCAAGCCAAGACTTAAACACTTCTAGGGATGGAGACTCCACTACATCCCTAGGTAACCCATTCCAGTGCTTTACCACCCTCCTAGTGAAATAGTTTTTCCTAATATCCAACCTGGAACTCTCCCACCACAACTTGAGACCATTGCTCCTTGTTCTGCCATCTGTCACTACTGAGAACAGCCTCTCTCCATCCTCTTTGGAACCTCCCTTCAGGTAGTTGAAGGCTGCTATCAAATCCCCCCTCGCTCTTCGCTTCTGCAGACTAAACAGACCCAAGTCCCTCAGCCTCTCCTCATAGGTCATATGCTCTAGTTCTCTAATCATTTAGGGTGCCCTCTGCTGGACCCTCTCCAATGCGTCCACATCCTTTTTGTAGTGGAGGAGGCGGGGCCCAGAACTGGACACAATACTCCAGATATGGCCTGACTGGTTTACCAGTGAATGATTGTGGTGGGAAAGTGGGGATAGGGAAGTGCTGAACCTGGGGGTGTATGAGGATTTCAGCTTAAAGTGCTGTTTAATTCAGCCCATTGAGTCCAAAGGCACATGAGGGTCATAGAATCATAGAATCATAGGGCATTGCTGTCAAACCCAGCCAGCTGAGTCCAGGGACATATGAGGGGGTCAGCTTGTGAGTGCTGATTACCCAGTCCTCTCAGACGTGCTCTGTTAGTGGGTGTGAGTGTCTGTGGGTACGTCTACACTACAGCGCTAGTTCGAACTAGCGCATCTAGAACTAAAAACTAGTTCGAATTAGCGTTTTGCTAGTTCGAACTAGCGCGTCCACACTGATTGGACGCAGGGGGGCATTTAAGGGCACCTGAAACCGGTTCTGGCAGGGCATCAGGTCAGCAGTTGCTTTGTGTGGCTGCTGTCTGAGGCTATCTGAGGCTCGTGCTTAAAGGGACCCCCCCTGGACAGCCGGTTCTCAGCTTTTCCTGCTTGCTTGCCAACCTCGCCGAGGGACAGCAAAGCGTTGGTCTCTGTGCCCGTCTGTGTCGGTGCTTCCCTTCGGGGGGGCCGCCGCAGGTGGCAACATGGAGCCACGGCTCGCCCTGCACCTTCTGGTGCACGTTCTGGACTTGCTGCTGCAAGCCTGCCAGCAATGGCTCGAGGCTGCCTGGCACCACCTGGGGAACGTCAGCCCCCTGCCTCTCCGCCTGGCCGCCCTGGGGGCCGTGGAGGAGCCGCGGCGGTGCCCCGGCACCGGCGTGCCCCGCCGCATCTGGCGTCTGGACACCAGCAGCGACTGGTGGGAACCGCATTGTCCTGGAGCGCTGGGACGACCGACAGTGGACCCAGAACTTTAGGATGAGGAGGGACACCTTCCTGGAGCTCTGCGAGTGGCTCGCCCCTGCCCTGCAAAGAAGGGACACTCGCATGAGGCCCGTCATCCCCCTCCAGAAGCGGGTGGCCATCGCCTTCTGGAAGCTCTCCACGCCGGACAGCTACCGATCCGTCGGGAACCAGTTCGGCGTGGGGAGATCCACTGTCGGAGCAGTGCTCATGCAGGTACGGCGCTCGTCGGCCACCGAGCCGGGGGGGAGGGGGGCTGCGAGGAGGGGATGGGCCGCCCCAGGGACAAAGGGGGGGGCGGGAGGAGGCGAAGGCGCCCCGCACCGGAGGGGTCGGGCTGTCCCGGCCGTACTACACGCCGCCAGGGGGGTTGCTTCCGGGAGTGGGGCGCGGGGCACTGCCAGGGCACGCACGCTCCCAGCCACCCGGGCGCCCCACTGATTGACGCTTTGCTGTGTCTCTCTCCGCAGGTGGTCAAGGCCATCAACCGGGTGCTGCTCCGCAGGGTGGTCCGCCTCGCCGACCCGGACGCCGTCATCCGGGGATTCGGCGCCCTCGGCTTCCCCAACTGCGGGGGGGCCATCGACGGGACGCACATCCCCATCCGTGCCCCGGAACACCAGGCGTCCCGGTACGTGAACCGCAAGGGGTACTTCTCCGTCATCCTGCAGGCCGTGTGTGACCACCAGGGACAGTTCACGGACATAAATGTGGGCTGGTCCGGCAAAGCACACGACGCACGGGTGTACCGCAACTCCTCCGTGTGCCAGCGGCTGCAGGCCGGGACCTTCTTCCCCGACCGCCACATCAGGGTCGGGGACGTGGACATGCCCGTCTGCCTGGTGGGGGATGCCGCCTACCCACTGCAGCCGTGGCTCATGAAGCCCTACACGGGGCACCTCAATCCCTCCCGCCAGGCCTTCAATAACAGGCTGAGCAGGGCCCGCATCGTGGTAGAGGGGGCCTTCGGGCGACTGAAAGCCCGCTTTCGATGCCTCCTCACCCGTCTGGACCTGGCCGAGCACAACATCCCTCCCGTGGTGGCGGCATGTTGTGTGCTCCACAATTTGTGTGAGCGGAAAGGGGAGGCTTTCCTGCCAGCCTGGATGGCTGAGGCTGACCGCATGGCTGGACACTACGGTCAGCCCCGCACCGCCGCCGTCCGGGAAGCCCAGCGGGGGGCCATCCGGATCCGGGAAGCCCTGCGGGAGAGCTTCCAGGTGGAGGAGGAGGAGGACTGACCTCTCCCTGCATGCCCCACCGGGGCCTTCTTCCACCCTACCCCCCCCTTCCCCTTTCCCCTCCCTACCTACTGTCAAATAAAGACACCTGTTTTTCCAACAAAAACGTCTGTTTATTTCACAGAACTGGGGTGGGGGAGGGAGGAATGAAGGTGGGAGAAGGGAGGGGGAAACCGGGGACGAGGGAGCTGGAAGGGGAGGGGAGGGAAGGGAGGAAGGGAAAGGAAAGCTCAGGGGTGGGAGTCCGGCTGCCTCTCCCGTCTCGCCACACTGCGGGTCCGGGGGCGTCGGTGGGGAATGGTTGTGGAGGGGGGGGCAGAGAGGACAGGGGGTGTGGAGGAAGCAGGAGCGGAAGCAGGAGGAGCAGGGGGAGCAAGAGGGGGAGCAAGAGGGGGAGCAAGAGGGGGAGCAAGAGGGGGAGGAGGAAATGGGAAGCGGTCCAGCAGGCTCTGGAGGTGGCCTCGCAGGGCACGGCCCTGCTCCTCCAGGGCCTCCAGACTCCTCTGGCGCAGCCTGAGGTCCTCCTGGACCCAGTGGTCCTGGAGACGGAGCTGTCGGTCCAGGAACCGGAGATGCCGCCTCTGGTAGTCCTCCTGGTTCCTGGCTGTCCTGCTTGCCCGGGTGCGGGCGGCTGCTGCAGGCGGTGTGGTGCGCCCTGCAGGCCCCGGTGCTGCAGCTGTGGTGCAAGAAGACCAGCGGTCAATGACCCCAGGGGCCCAGGTGTGTGAAACCCAGCTCCCCTCTGCAAGGCCAGGGCCCCTGCAGGATCCCCAGCTGCTGCTCCGTGGTGGGCAAGGCCCAGGCGCACGGTCCCGGGGCTCCCTCTCGCCCCAGCCCCCCGTATACATAAGGGGAACACGAGGGTACTCACAGGTGGACGCCTCCCCGGCCTCTGATGATGCAGGCGAGCGGCTCTGTGGGGTGCCTTGGGGGTCCCGGGTCCTGGGAAGGCTGGCGGCAGGCTCCTGGCACTCAGAGCCCTCCTCCTCCTCCTCCGTGTCCAGGAGCGGTCCCTCTGCCCCGGGGTCAATCACGTCCCGGGGGGCAGGGACGGCATGAGGCCCCAGGATGCGGTCCAGGGCATGGAAGTGGGGGCAGGCCTCCGGGTCAGCCCCTGGCAGGCAGGCCCGGGAGTAGGACTGCCGCAAGTCCTTAATTTTGCAACGCACCTGCTCCCGGCTGCGCTGGTGGCCCCTGGCGGCCAGACTGGCAGCCATGCGTCCATAGACGGCCGCGTTCCGGTGGCTAGTGCGGAGATCGTGGACATTGGAGGCTTCCCCCCAAACCTCGATGAGGTCCACGATCTCCGCACTTGACCAGGCGGGCGCCCACCTTTTGCGCCCCCGGGCAGGCTCCCGGGAGCCGCCAGGCTGGTCGTGGGGAGCAGTGGAGGGCTGGGAGCCCTCGGATGGCTGGCTCATCCTGTGGCAGGTGCAGGCTGTGCAGGCACGGGTGCTTGCAGCCTTGCAACTGGCACAAAGTGAGTAGCCAGCCCGTGGCCCTTTAAGGGCTCCGGGGCCGGGAGGGGGGCAATAGAGTTTCCCTGGTGTTGGCCAGAGTGGCCACCAGGGAAACCTGGGAAGCCTTAGCCTCCCACTAGTTCGAACTAAAGGGCTACACAGCCCTTAGTTCGAACTAGCTAGTTCGAACTAGGCGTTAGTCCTCGTAAAATGAGGTTTACCTAGTTCGAACTAAGCGCTACGTTAGTTCGAATTAAGTTCGAACTAACGGAGCGCTAGTGTAGCGCCTAGGAAAGTTAGTTCGAACTAACGTCTGTTAGTTCGAACTAACTTTCTAGTGTAGACATACCCTGTGTGTGTTGCTAAGGTGGGAAGAACCCCATCCTGAGGAATCTAGTTCCTGCAGGAAAGCTCCAGTGGGAGGGGGAATTCGCAGGCAGAGGAAATAGGGTTGCAGTGATCTGGGGCTGAAGCAAAGGGTGGGGAATATGGGAAGATCAGAGGCATTAGGGGGTTCAGGTGAGGGAGCTTGATATCGGGAGGGGTGATATGATAGTGGCAAGGAAGGGGCAGGAGTATCGTTCTTCTAATAAGTGCTCTGGGATTGGGAGGTTCTGGGCTTTGGGGGTGTCTGAGGCCACAGTCAGAATCCTGTGGTCCCTCTACCTTATGGAGGACCTGACCTACTCTCCATGCCCCTATGCAGGTGCCAGAATCTGCAGTTCCATGGCCCTTTACAGGGGTGTCTGAACACTTGTCTCCCCTCATGTGTGCTGGGATCTGGGGGACCCTTCCCTCTAGAGGGGGCCGGTTCTACTTTCCCTGTCCCCAGTGCAAGCTAGGATCCAGGTAAGCCTTGTGCTGCTGGCAGAGAGCAGAGCGCAGACCAGATGCGCCTAAATCACACCACTAGAGTAGGGTGAGGAGCTGAGAACAGGCAGGCTCGGTGCATGGCACAGGCTCCTGAGTACTGGTCAGATGAGGGGCGCTGGGAGCACCCACTGAGGTGTATGCAGCTATTGTCCCGAGCTGCATCATCGACATGGGTGCACTCCTGCGGATGCCAACCCACCGAGATCCATGGACCCGTCACGCTGCTCAGGGGCCCCGTACTTGCAGGATTGTCCCAGGCCAGGGATCTGGAGACAGCAAAGCAGCTGCTGAATAATTTCATACAATACGCCAGCTGAGCACCAGGTTGGCTACGGTTACGAAAGCGAAGGCTTCTTTTTAACAGAGACTCAGAGTGAGGCAGGACCTTCCTTGGGGGAGCCCATGGCTGAGATAGCCGGGGACGTGGGTCAGGATTCAAAAGGAACCAGCTGAGCCCAGGCATGGCAGGAGCCAAACAGGGACACACAGGATGTATTATTGTTGTAGGGTGTCTGGGGAGCAGGGTGCTGCACCCAAACTGGTGCGTTTTTCACGTCCAAGTGACACTTGTGCAAATGCCCATGAAAAGGGATTTTTAAAGTGAAAAGCTCCAGGATTAACTGCAGGGAAGTTCTGATCCGTAGGGGAGAGGAAAATGCTGCTCTGAGAAAACAGCCATTGATGCAATAGTGTGAACAACGCCCAGGCACAGAAGCTGCATTTGGCTCCCTTGTTACAGTGGGGTCAGCCAATAGGATTTGCTATTTGGGCAGGTCTGGGAAGCGGCAGACACCCTGTGAGTCTCCAGGGAGGTGGGAGCAGGGAGGTTGCAGGGAACTGATGCGTCTCTACCCCCCAGGGCGTCCCCTGCGCAGTCATTGCTGGAAGCTGCCGAGGGCCCGTCCCCACCGGAGATGCTGCTCCTAAGCAGCTCCTCCAAGCTGCGGCTGCTGGAGGGGACATTGCGGAGGAGCCTGCCTGAGACTCTGCTGGTGAAATGGACCTGCCTTCCCCCCACGCGGCACCTCCTGGGATAGTAATGGGAGTGGGGCAGAAAGTTCTCTCTTGCCAGGGATGGGGCAGGGATTGGCTGGCTGCAGGCAGGACCCTCTCCCGCTCTGGCTGCTCTTTCGATTACCCCATCCCCACCCACATCTCCTGTCTCCCAAAGTCCAAACCCAGCACCTATTCCTGCTGCTCACCCAGCATAGCCAGCGGGATCCCCCAGTCAATCATGCGGTAGATTCTTGCCATATTAAGCAATCATTGCACAGGCGGATTCCTTGCCAAACATTTACCAAGCTGGTCACTCTGGTTCCCTTCATGACTCCAGGCCCATCACATGGTTCAAATGTGTGTGTGTGTGGAGGGGTCACAGTCCATTTGACCCTTCGCTCACATACACTCAGGGTCTCCCCTGCAGTATAAGCCGAGGGGCCACACCGCAGGGTCCGATCCAAAAATTAGGAGAGTAAACCCAGGGTGACGAGAAACAGCGCGGCCCATGTCCCCATCCCCCTTTTCCCTCCTTGTCCTTCAGCCCAACCCCTAATGCCTTCCCCTGTCCCTCCCCACCACTCACAGCCTCTTCTCCGCGCTGCTATTCACGATCCCCAGATCCCCTATCTCTGCCTCTCAGAGCCTGAAACAACCAGGTTCCCTGGCCCTGGCCCACTGAAATCATTGTGAGGTAGCGGCCAATGTGCCCTCTAATCTTTTCCAAGTGCAGATTTTTTCTATCCAACTGTAACAATTTCTATGAGCACTGAGGCATGTGGGAATGTCACCACCTGTAGAAACAAACCCCTGGCTGTGGGCTCTCTGCTAACCATCTGGGAAGCGTTAGAATTACTCCTGAGCAGCCACACAAGAGCACAGATTATAGGAAACACGGGTGGCGACCATCTTCACTAAGTGCAGCCTGTGGTGTCAGCCCCATAGGTAATAAATGGAAAACAAAGGTCATTTTGCAGAAAGGCAAAATCTCCCCCAATGTGCAGGGGCTCACGAGATGCTGAAACCCCTTAATAAACATCGGGAGGCTCCTGACAGAGCTGTAAAAGCTGGAACTGCTGCCCCTCCCCTGCCTCTGGCCCCCAACACCTCCAAATGGTGCTCGATCCTGCCATGAGTGAAGGGGACTGGGCTTAATGGCCTCTCGAGGTGCCCTCCAGTTCTGGGAGCGCAGGATTGTCTCTGTCTCTCACAGGTCCATAGTGCCGTGATGAACATAAACCGCGGGAACCTGGCTTGACACGAGGTGCTGATGGATTCATGGCCCGAATTCAAAGCTGTCCTTATCCGGCCACACAGAGAGGTGCTGCCCCACAGCCACAGCTCTGCATATGGGGGAACGGCTTGGAATGGGACCTGGGGTTTTGCTTCTTTAGAGGCTCAGAATGGGAGGCGGGTTGGCTCAGGGAGGGGACAGGAATTTGATTTAGACCCTTCCTCTTCAAGGGCCCACAGTGGAAATGCCGGTTTGGGGGCTGGGATTGAGATATGCAGCCCTTCACCTCTAGGGGACCACGGAGAAGGGGCCAAGATTGCAAAGGGGGGCAGGCAGATCAGTTATTCCATAGGAGTTCCCCTTTTGGTCCATGTCTCCCCTTGGCAGGTGGCATCGGATGACTCTGATTTCTACACCAACACGTGTGCAGTGCACTACCGGGACCTGGGCGCCTGCCGGGCCCTGCTGGGCAGTGCCATCAACTGGGACCAGGCCTTCCGCATCCACGGTAACTTGGGGCCCACACCACCAGGGAGAGCCCCCCAGCTACTGAGCATCTGTCCTGTCCTGTTCCAAGTCCCAAGCCTGGGGCAGGTGGATTTGGTAGCTCAGACTCCTGCCCCCCTGTGCCAGGCTGGGCTCCCCACATGTATGGGACCTTTTCTCATAACCATTCTCCTATGGTCCACATGGCTCACGGCCCATCACTGCCCCCTGCAGGGCTCCGTGACGGTGTGTACGAGGCCTCCAGGGACATCGCCCAGACCAAGGGGTCCCAGCAGGAGGTGATCCACTACTTCATCTACTTCCACCCAGATCCCAGATCCTTGCCTGAGATCCAGTGAGTGACTGTCTGCGCTGCAGGGCCACATGGCTGGGGAGGGAGGGGTGGAGAGTCGTGGAGCAGGGAGCACGCTGAGAGGCAGGGGCACTGGCCGGCACGGCACTGGGACGCCCAACCTCTGAGGTGTTGAGCACTGGGGTCCTGTTGCCACCAGCAGAATCCCAGTGGGACTGGCGCTGAGCCCAACCTCCCTCAGGGACCCGCAGGGACTGGGGAGTGTGGCCATGGGCTGGGACCACCCATTGGGTGGCAAGATCCTTTCAGCACCTGCACAGGGCACTGCCCTCTGCCAGGAAACTCAGAAGGCGCTGAGTGGCCACGCTCCGCACATCCCTGCACCACGTCTCACCCGGCCCAGGGTAGAGAGGAGCCAGCCCTGCCCACAGCCTGTTCAGAACTTGGCTTTTCACCTGGACCCAGGGAGGGGCAGGTACCCAGGGGGTGATGTGGGCAGTGGGGGGGGGGTGTCTCTCCCAAAAGGAGGAAGGAAGCGCTCTGTTCTAATAAGAAGGGACATTTGGCAGTGTTGCCGTCAAGTGGGTATAAAGGGAAAGTCCCCGTGTCCCATTCCCCACCCCTGGCCCAGTGGATATCCCATGTTCTGGGGCCAGATCAGAGCTACTCCCCACGAGAGAAAGGCCCTGGGTAACATTTCTATCCCCTGAGCAAGACAGCCCCTCGCCTCATCACTTAGCTCATCACCTCATCACTTACCTCCACCTCCCTCCCCACCCAGCCCAAGTCCCACAAGTCTGGACAGGTTTGGAGCCCAGCTTACAAAGACCATGTGTATGAAAGCCCAGTCTGATTGGCTGCCTCTCCCACACGACATGGTGGCTGTGTCTACACTGGCCACTTGAATTTCCCAAAAGCACTGACTTCCTACTGTAAGAAATCAGCTTCTGAAATGAAAATTTCCCTGAAAAGGGGCCGTTTGCTCCAAGAAAGTGTCAGCTTTGTGTGCAACCCCTGAAGGGCTGAAAGCCACAGTGGTCTGGAGGTGCGACCTGGTCTGGGGACTGGGGTCTGCAGCAACCAGGGTCAGGCCTTCCTTCTGAAAACTGACCAATAACACTGCTTGGAACTGATCCACCTCATTAGAGTGTCACTAAATATCCTTCTTGTGGGAGCCTTTATCTTCCTCCCTCCCAAGCACCAGGTGTGTATGACACGAGCAGACCCGCGTTAGCGGGGAAGGGGAAACCCTCACCCAGCACGGTAGCGGGAGGAGCACGGCAGTGAGAGCTGATCTTGCTCTAGTCGTCTCTATAGTAGCCCAATGTCTGTGACTCCGTAATGCTGAAACGCTGGCTGTTCCCTCTGGGCGGCGCTGTTGCCTCCCGCCGTGGCCGCTCAGCCGGGCCACTACATGGGAACAAGCAGCACAAGTGTGCTGCATGGGGAACGCGGGGCCCAAACGGCCGCTTGCTGCTGCGCAGCGGCCCATCTGAGTGGCCCATGGCTGAGTGCCACGGCGGGAGGCAATAATGCCGTCCAGAGGGAACAGCCAGGGGATGGGGCCTGGATGCGCGTGCATCTCTGACATCAGGAAAGGGTGCCAGATTCAAAAGGAGGAAAGTGGAAGCAGGGGCAGATGAAAGAGCCGCGGGGCCCCGGGCAGCGAAATTTTGTGGGGCCCTCCTTTGACACAGCACATGCACCGTGGCGCCATGGCGCATGCATGAAGCCTCAGGAAGCGTGGGACCCGGGGCAGCCGCCCCGCTCCTCGTGCCCTAAATCCACCGCTGAGCGGAAGAGACACAAAAGATGCGGAGGAGACAGAGAGGAGAATGGAGGAGGTGGAGGACAGCGAGAAACAGAGTGAGAGACACACAGCAGGAGAAGGAGAAGAGAAACATAGAGGCTACATCTAGACTACGTCCCTTTTTCGTAAAAGGGATGTAAATTAGATGTATCGCAATTGCTAGTGAAGCGGGGATTTAAATCTCTATGAAATAAGGAATAAGGAATCTTTCGGAAAAGACTTTATTTTGCGCAAGATCAGCGTCTAGACTGGCGCTCTTTTCCGGCAAAGCACTGTGAGGAAAAAAAGCAGCAGCCATTTTTATGCTAATGAAGTGGGGGAGATTTAAATCCCCGCTTCATTAGCATTTGGGATACATCTAATTTACATCCCTTTTACGAAAAAGGGATGTAGTCTAGATGTAGCCAGAGTGAGAGGTGGGAGGGAGAGAAGAGAAAGAGAGAGAAGAAGAGAGAGGCAGGAGGCGGACAAGAGCTGAGGCTATGTCTAGTCTGCAAGCCTCTTTCGAAAGAGGCTTTTTCGAAAGATACTTTTGAAAAAGCCTCTTTCGAAAAAGAGCATCTAGACTGCAAGCGGAACTTTCGAAAAAGCAAGCCGCTTTTTCGAAAGGCAGTCTGGATGCTCTCTTTTGAAAAACCCCTGTTTGCATTCAAGAACGCCTTTTTTCAAAAGAGCACTTTCGAAAAAAGGCGTTCTTCCTCGTAAAATGAGGTTTACCACCGTCGAAAGAAAAGCCGCGTTCTTTCGATTTAATTTCGAAAGAACGCGGCTGCAGTCTAGACACAGGTGAAGTTTTTTCGGAAAAAGGCTACTTTTTCGGAAAAAACCCCTGAGTCTGGACACAGCCTGAGAGAGAGAGAGGGTGAGGCAGTAGGAGGAGAAGAGGAAGAGACAGAGAGGCCGTTTGCTCTGCTTGTTCCCGCACAGTGTGAGAGGCAGGAGGAGGAAGGGAAGAGAAAGGGAGAGTGAGAGGCAGCCTCACTTCTTCCACCAGCCACCTGGCCCTTTAAATGGCCCCGTCAGGCAAAATGGCTTCCCAGACCAGAGGTGCCTTCCCTCCCCAAAGCCTGCTCAGGCATTGGCAGCTCACTCGGTCCCCCAGCTCAGGCTCTGGCCCCCAGGGGCACTCTGGGAATGGGGTGAAGCTGCAGTGATGAGATGTCCCTGATCAGTGAGTCTCGAAGGGGGTATGACAACACTGCTCGCGTCTGCCTTAGTGGGGCAAGACCCCAAGTCCCACACGTCACTAAACCAGCCAGGGAGTCAGGCCAGTTTGGCAGGACTCTGTGCCCTATTCCCCAGCCCTGAGCCCACCTGTTCCTCCCTCCACTTGCTCCTACCCTGCTCCCTGTGCCCCCAGGCTGGACTCTGCCATGAGATGCTGACCCCTGGATGTCACCACACCGACCTGCTAAATAAGACATGGCCCTACAGAGGCACCAAGGGTGTGGTGACACCTGGCCAGCCTGTTCCAGCACTTCCCCAGCTTCTGCCTCCTGAATCCCAGCAGCTACCCTGTCAGCTAAAGCCCCATGGACCCCTTGGTGCCATGGTGCACGGCTACACCCTGCCCCAGTACTGTGGCCGTGGCTACATGCAGGTGGTCAGCACCGTGACAGCCAAGCAGACGCATGCGCAGGGCTACCCCATCTATGACCTTGTGGTACAAGAAAACCAACCTGTACAGAGGCTGCAGGAGAGCCAGGGCTTCCAGTGTCAGCCCAGCCTGTGCCACTGTGTTATCCACACCCAGGGAGAGCAACAGCCCCTGCCAGGGCACCCTGGCCCAGCAACTTCTATGGGGCAGTGTTCAAACTATGAGCCTCCTGACCCATATGAGGCTGTGGGGGCATTTTGAAGGTTATTGGGGAGAATGACGGGGGCACTGGCCCTTTAAGGGATAAAACCCATCCTTGGGAGAAGGCTGAGAGCATGTCGGCCACAGCTGAGGCAGATGTAACTAATTAGGGCCCAGCTAGGCCTGTATAAATAAGGGCTCCTAGAGGGAGGACAGCACAGATCTTCCTGCTTTAGCTAGGGGAGCAGGAGGGATCTGGTTCCTGGGGAAGCCGGGGAAAGGCAGGCAGGCAGGCAGGCAGGCAGGCAGGGGAGCTCTGGCCTGATGTCATAATCAGGCTGTAGGGCCTGAGGGTACTAAGCCTGCAGAGAAACAGCCAGGATAGGCAAAGACGGCAGGTCCGTCCCCTCTTGCTAATGCTGAGTGGCCACTTCAGACTGCAGTTTGCCCCTGAGCAGGGCTAGACCGGGGCACTGAACATGAGGCTGTCAGCAGGCTGGATCCAGTCCACCCACCCGCCCTTTCAACTGGCCCAGGGCAACTCCCAGCCCC
Organism: Pelodiscus sinensis; assembly: GCF_052426305.1. Lineage (NCBI taxonomy): Eukaryota > Metazoa > Chordata > Testudines > Trionychidae > Pelodiscus > Pelodiscus sinensis. The sequence goes on along the minus strand of NC_143056.1, from coordinate 128,005,719 downwards.
ACCCTCTAACAAGTTGCCTGGGAGCCACTAGGGAAGCCCACGCTGTTCAGCTCCTGCTATTTAAAAGGCTCATGGGTTCCTGACGGCTGCTAGGCAATGCGTTAGAGGTGGGCTAGGAGTTGTGATCCCAGAAGCTTAGAGGGGGTGTTACGCACCTGGCGTGAATGCAAAATGTGTGCTCCCCATCCCCCACCGCCGTGTGGCAAGGCCCCAAACCTGGTGCACGGCTGAGCCTGGCCCTGGGGGCGGGGAGGAAGCTTGTAGCGCATCTTACCTCACCCCCACTAGTTTGGGGCCACGCCCCGCACGCGCTAGCCCTGCAGGAGAGGTGAAGGAGGGTCAGGCGGGGGGCAGAGAGGTGGGTCTAGCTGATGGCGGTGAGCAGAGGAGCAGCAGGCAAGCAGAGGGATGACCAAGGCAGTGGAGGGGGACTAAATTGGTGCCCCACTAGTGTGCAGCTGGGGGCAATCACCCCCTTCCTCCCCCGGCCTTCCTCACTACACCACTGTAAACAATTCACCTCTTAGGATACTTATTGTTTAATTAATTATTTAGTTTACTAACTACAGACTAATATAAGTTATAACGTTTGTGGTTTCCATTCTGTTAAATCATTTTCTCTCTTTAGGTTCATGTCTTACATAAAAAATGTCAAATTCTTACACTATGTACGTTTTATAAAACACAAGAGAAATGAATGTTATACAATCTAAATATGAATTTCATCATTATATTTCAATCAAGGATTTAAAACCAGTCATAGAAAATGAGTAACTTGTTGCTTTAATGAATAAAAAGTAAAAAAGATTTTGAATAGATCAAATTTATTGTAAGCTTCCTAACTGCCTAGTTACTTACCTTGTTAACCTAATTGTTTTTCATACTATCGCACAGCAATAAACTACACGAGAGTTATGAATGTAAGAAATTAACTTACCTGTTAAAATAACTCAGACAAACTTTTAAATACAACTAACACCCAACACGAGAATCCCCCTGTCACGTTGCTGAATTGGAGGGAAGCAGCCAGACCGCTGCTGCACCCCTAGGTGGGGGTGTTGGCCCCAGAAATTGGTGTGGGGGGAGCCATGTGGGGTATTGAATGGGAGATTATTGTTTGTTGATCTTATGTACGCTATTTATGTGAGTGTATAATGTCTATGTGTGTAGGTAGGAATCTGTAATCTGTGTGGAAGCTGAATATTTCTGTGAATGTGGTTGAGCATTGCTATGGACAGGCTGAGTAGTGAAGCCCTGTGGAACAATGGCCCTTGATGGCCCAAAGACACACCTAAAGCAGGAGGGCGGAGACCCAAGAGCTACCAGCAGAGAGAGGCTGAGGACCAGGTGACCTGCTGCATACTAGAAGAGGCCAGGAAGGGTATAAAGAGGCCATGTGGTCGATGCCATTTTGTTCTCAGCTCAGCACTTCATCCCAGAGGCGCACTGCAGGGATTGAAGAGCCCGGAAGACCTGTGAACCCATCCTGATCGTAGGATGTGCAATAAGAACTTTTAAACCAGCAGCTGCAACATCTCTGCTAGAGCCTGCATCGAGAACTGGGAGATTCGGTGCATGTAACGTACTGTACTTTAATAACCTTACTCTCATGCTTTTCTTTCTTGTAATAATAAACCTTTAGATATAGATTCTAAAGGATTGGCCCAGCGTGATTTGTGGGTAAGGTCCAGAGGGTAAATTGACCAGGGATCTGTGGCTGGTTTCTTGGAACCGGACAGAACTTGTTCGGGGTAGGTGGGATTGGGTGCTAGGACCCCCCACCTGTGTATGAGGCCCGGGGCCATCTGGGGCACGGATATTGCTGGGGTGTCGGAGGGGTTTTGCTCGGGAGGCTTCAGGCAGGTTGCTGAAGCACTCTGTGGGACTGGTTTGTGGCCTGTGTGGAGAGGTCACCAGTCGGGGGCTGTAAGTAGCCCCAGATTTGAGCAATTCGCCCTGAGCGGACGCCCTCAGCTGTGCCCAGACACGGCCCAGTCCGTCACACCCCCTCACTTTCTTGAAGGCACTTGGAGCAGTAAGGCTGAGGATACACTACAAGCGTGGCTTTGTCTGCCACGAGGACTTTTTCCTTCAGACTGCTGTGAGATTCTACCTTGAGTAAAGGAGAGAGGTCTCTCTGAGCTGCTCTTCCTAATTTCACACAAGCCATTTAATGAAAGGCATAGATATCAAGATTCAAGGCCAGTCTTGAGCAGACTGCCTTGCCGGGTATTCACAATCACAACATCCGAACATGTATAAGACTTTTAGTTGAGGATAGCTGGAATGGGATAGGAATCCTGGATGGGGTTATGTTCATTCAGTTTGCTTAGGCCTGCTAGGTATTCAACAGTTAGAATGGCGTGTTGCCCATTGTAACCAATGGATGGTTTGGGGTCACAACTGTGTTAACTTTAAATGCAGGAACTGTAAGATATGGCCACTAATGCAGGCAGTTACTGGGGGGACAGAGAGAAGTCAGACTGTGTTTAACTGAGTTCAGAGGAGAGAGAATCTGTCAGTGCACAGAATCTGGAATGGACGAGCCTTCCTCTGCCAAAACTCAGTCAAGTCTCCTCCCTGTTCCAATGATGGAGCTAGAACAGACACCAGAAGGCAGCTGGTGGGAGCGGATGGTGGGAGCAGTTGGCAGGAACGGCCCATTCAAGCAGCGGGAGGAGGCGGGTGGAGTGTCCTGCGGGAGCAGCAGCAGGCGGCCGGCGCAGCAACTGGTGGGAGCAGTTGGCCGACAACCAGTGGGAGCAGTGGCAGGGGACAGGTGCAGTGGCTGGAGGGAGCAGTGGCAGGGGACAGGTGCAGTGGCTGGTGGGAGCAGTGGCAGGGGACAGGTGCAGTGGCTGGTGGGAGCAGTGGCAGGGGACAGGTGCAGTGGCTGGTGGGAGCAGTGGCAGGGGACAGGTGCAGTGGCCGGCGGGAGCAGTGGCAGGTGGCTGACAGGGGCAGCAGTGGCCGACATTGCCACATGCTCAACAAGGGGAGACATCATGGAGATGTACCTGTGGACTCTGGGTCTGGAGGCAGGTGAGCCCACAGGAGAGGTCAATGTCAGTTTTGTTGGAGATGGAAGCATCATGCACCCAAGGGGGGGGCGAGGCTGAGGGGGTTACAATTGAGCAGCTGTGGGTGGAGCAGGCAGAGGCCGTGTCTACACTGAAAATGCTGCAGCCCCAGTTCTGCCCTCTAGCGCTGTCTGAACGGGGCTTAGCTCAGCGTAACCACGTCCTTCCAAGGGGGGATTTTCACTGGCTCAGTAACTCTGTCCTGTCGCCCAGCCCTTAGTGTCCATCTGCCAGGCCAGCCTCGGGAGCCCCTGTTCAGTGCAGTGCCCTGGCGCAATGTGCGTGGGTGTGTTGTGGGCGTCCTGGGGCATTGCTGCTCCCCTGCACTCTTGGCTCCAGTGGAGTGGAGAGAATGCTGGTGCTGTGTGATCTCTGGTGTGTGTGGCTGGTTCATGGCCCCAAAACTCAGTGGCTATTCATGGTGTGTGTGAAAAGCCTGGTGCATGCTCCCAGGATGGCTACATTCTGCTCCCTGCCAGCGGGACAGGGCTTCCCTGGATGTTGGCTTTCTCTGGGCACAGGGACAGTTGGTCAGATACCCCTGTGATGTAGTGTCAGTATCTTGCTGGGCTGAGGGCTGTGGATGACCCCTACTGGCCTCTGTCTATAAGCACTGTCCAGCAGGGGGTGTTTTCAGGGCCCCCATGGCAGTGACCGAACTGGTTCTACCAATGAAAGGAAGGGATGGAACAAAAGCAGTGAGTGTTGGGGGAAGGGGCAGTTTCTGGCTGGAATCATGAAGGAGAGAGACTATGGAGGGGTCTGGGAGTCTCAGGGCCAAGGCATCCCATCTCTAGGGGTCTGAGGCATCCTGGCCCAGACTCCTGTAGCCACGTCACGTCTAGGCTGCGCTGTATCCTGGAAAAGCAATAAACACTCTATGGGTATGTCTACACTACAGCGCTAGTTCGAACTAACTTAGTTCGAATTAGTTAATTCGAACTAAGCTAATTCGAACTAACGCGTCTAGAACTAAAAACTAGTTCGAATAAGCGTTTTGCTAATTCGAACTAGCAAGTCCACATTGAGTGGACTCTGAACAGGGCTTAAGGATGGCCGGAAGCAGTGCCGGCAGGGCATAAAAGGAGGACTTAGAGCATGGAGATGCTGTCTCAGGCTAGCCGAGGGCTGCGCTTAAAGGGTCCCGACCCCCACCCCGGACACACAGTTCTAAGGGGTGCCCCGCTTACAAAGAAGTTCTGGCTTGGAGTGCCCGGAGTACCCACACTGGGCACATCACACCACTCGGCCATCAGCCCGGCTGCACTTGCCACAGGCTGCCATCTGGGGAGAGGGGGCAATCGGGGGGCTGCAGGAGAGCTTCCACCCCCAGAAGCCCGCAGAGCCAGCCCAGTCCTCCCCATCGGGGGCTCGTACCCCATTCCTCCCTCACCTCCTTCCACTTACCCTTCCCTAGCCCCCCTTCTTATTGATGTTCAAAATAAAGATAACGTTTCTTCCAACATTGACTCTGTCTTTATTGAACAAAACTGGGGGAGACTGGGAAAAGGAGGTGGGAGAGGGGAAGAGAAAGGCTGGGAGAAGGGAGGGCAACTAACATGATCAGGGGTTGGGAACAGGTCCCAGATGAAGAGAGGCTACAGAGACTGGGACTGTTCAGCTTAGAAAAGAGGAGACGGAGCGGGGACAGGATAGAGGTCTCTAAAAGCAGGGGTTGGGTGGAGAGGGTGCATTCAGAAAAGTTCTTCCTGAGTTCCCATAAAGAAGGACTAGAGGACACCAAAGGAAAGGAATGGGTAGCAGGCTTGAAACTAGCAAGAGAAAGTTGTTCTTCTTGACAAAGCAAATAGTTAACCTGCGGAACTCCTTGCTGCAGGAGGCAGTGAAGGCTACAACTAGAACAGAGTTGAAAGGGAAGTGAGATCAAGTCATGGAGGTTGGGTCCATGGAGTGGTATTAGCCAGGGGGTAGGAGTGGTGTCCCTGCCCAAAGTTTGTGGAAGGCTGGAGAGGGATGGCACGAGACAAATGGCTTGGTCACTGTCTTCAGTCCATCCCCTCCAGGGTCCCTAGGGTTGGCCGCTGTTGGCAGACAGGCTACTGGGCTAGATGGACCTTTGGTCTGACCCAGTACGGCCATTGTAAGCTCAGGGCTCAGGGTCGGGGGTCTCAGTGGACCCCCTTGATTTTCATGCACACCTGCTCCTGGGTGGCCAGGCTGGCAGCTCTCCTGCCCTAGCCGGCCACTTTCCTGTGCCTAGTGCGGAGATCATGGACGAGGTCCACGATGTCCGCACTAGCCCAGGAAGGTGCCCGCCTCTTGCAGTCCAGGGCAAGCTCCCGGGAGCCGCCAGCCTGGTCCCGGCAAGAGGGGGTGGTCTGGGGGACATCGGGTGGGTGGCTCTGTGCCGTGCCAGGTGCAGGGTCTGCTAGCTGGGTGCTGGCAGGCTTGCACCTGGCACGGACACCGTAGCCAGCCCGTGCCCCTTTAAGGGGTCCGGGGCCGGGAGGGGGGCATAGAGTTTCCCTGGTGTTGGCCAGAGTGGCCACCAGGGAAACCTGGGGAGGGCTAGCCTCCCACTAGTTCGAACTAAAGGGCTACACAGCCCTTAGTTCGAACTAGCTAGTTCGAACTAGGCTTAGTCCTCGTAAAATGAGGTTTACCTAGTTCGAACTAAGCGCTCCGTTAGTTCGAATTAAGTTTGAACTAACGGAGCGCTAGTGTAGCGCCTAGGAAAGTTAGTTCGAACTAACGTCCGTTAGTTCGAACTAACTTTTCAGTGTAGACATACCCTATTATACTGGCTGGCGGAGTCTGTTCTCTCTGCTACGGGGCTTCATGATCAGGGGGACCCTGAACTTGCTGTCACAACCCCCCAGAGAGGCAACATCCCCCAGATCCCAGGACTCTTGAGGGGAAACAAGACAAGGGGTCAGAAAACACTATAATGTGCCAGGACCTCCAAATCCCGGCACCTGCACAGGGGCGAGGAGAGGGACTCAGAGACCACTTGAGGTAGAGGAGCCCTGGGATTCTAAGGGGAGCATCCAACACTCTCAAAAGGAGCAGGCCTTTGCAATTGTATTGGAAGAGAGAATGTGCATGATACTCCCCCCCCTCGCTGCCACCATCGTATCACCCCTCCCAATACTCAACTTCCTCATCTGATCCCCCTAATGCTTCTGATCTCCCTGTAACACTCCTCCGTGTGCTGCAGTCTCAATCCCCTGCAGCCCTATTCCCCTGCCTCCCAACTCCCTCTCCCCACAAACTCTCACTCATGGCATTTATTTATTGATTACTAGGTTAAGTGTAGCCTGAAGTATTCCCTGTCCTGCAGGTACAGTGTCCCCAAAACATGAGATTAAAAATGCCGTTAGCGGGACAGGACGTCACATCGGGAACAGCTCGTTCTCAGACGTCTGCCAAAGGTCAGAGGTGACCTTAGGGACATTTAACTATTATGGGGCCGTACCACCCCTGAGCCGCAGGGCGTTGTGGCTGGCATAGAGCTGTTTCGGGTGGGACTTGGTTAAAGTTGCTAGGCTGTTTGAAAGATAACGTTGGGTCAGTGAAGGGAAACGGATGCAGAGAACCTGGTAATGGAGCTGTGGGACTTGGCCCCAGGAGTAGGGCCTTAGCAAATTTGTGACTGTAAAAGTGCGCTATGGACCATGAAATCTGGTCTGTTGCATGAGGACTGGCTATTGCAAGGTACTGGCGGATTGTCCCCCTTCGCTTTATGCAGCTGCCGGCAGCAGCGATTCATTTAGAAGGTGAGTGACCAACTGGAGGGAAGCAGCTGCTGGCCAGGAGCCCAGCTCTGAAGTGAAGGCAGATTCCTTGCCAGCAGCAGCCTAGTTAACAGCTCCTCAGAACGGGGGGCGGAGGGGTATCAATCCTATGATCCCACCAATGGCTTTCAATGTGCCCCCACAGCCTAATATTGGTTCATATTGGGCTTCAGAACCATCACATTTCAGATTAAAATGTGTAACACCACGAAGCTGATGATTATTAAAATCTTATGACTGCAATGGACCAAAATGAAGCATGAATTTGTAACGGCCCCAGCCCTGAGCCTGGGACATGTACCAGAGAGGTGCTGGAGTGACGTCTGCTTGGCTGTCACAGGGCTGATCACCTGCATGTAGCCACGCCCACGGTACTGGGGCAGGGTGTAGCCGTGGACCATGGCACCAAAGGGATCCATGAGACTCCGGCTGACGGAGTGGCCGCTTGTAGCCAGGAGGCAGAGACTGGGGAAGTGACAGAGCAGGATGGCCAGGTATCGCCTCTTTGCTCGGTCCCTCTGCAGGGCCACGTCTCGTTCAGCAGATCAGTGTGGTGACGTCCAGGGCTAAGAGCCTCCTGACGGGGTCCAGCCTGAGGGCACCGGGAGCAGGGTGGCAGATAAAGGAGGAAGAACACGCGTGCTCAGGGGTGGGGAATAGGGCTCAGAGCCCATCCATTCTGGCCCTGGACGACTGTCTTGTTTCATGAGGTGTGGACACAGGGCCATGCCCCACTAATGCAGGCGGGAGTGGCGCTGTGTCATATCTCTGATCAACGGCGCTCTGAGGGGGTGTTTGCTTCATCACGACAGCTTCTCCCCATTCCCAAAGCGCTGCCTGGGACCACGGCCTGAGCTGCGGCCCGGAATGAGCAGCCAATCCCTGAACATGCTTTGGGCAGGGAAGGGACCTCTGTCCCAAGTGGCCATTTTCCCTTGGGCAGGAGGCTGGTGGAAGAAGTGAGGCCGGTGGAAGAAGTGAGGCCGGTGTCTGGCTGAGCTCGGCCTGGGCAGCAGTTGGGCAGAGGCATAAATTGCTGTCCCACCAGTTATTCTGCAGCTCAGTTTGCCTGGATTTGCAGGATGGCAAACGGAGCTTTGCCCCCCAGTTCCTCTGAAATGACACAGCTGGTGTTGGGGAATCCAGGAACCCCCCGCTCCAAACGCACTCCTGTGCCTGAGCAGTCCTGTGTCTGCAGGGTCCCTGAGCAGCCAGAGAGCAGGCCACAGGAGCCGGGCCAATCCCGTGGGACCTGCCATGTGCCAGAGGTGGGTGGGAGCAGAACCAAATGGAGAACTGCTGATGGAATCAGGGATCTGCCTGGTCGTCCCCTCTCCACTCAGCCTGGCCTCTGTCCTGGGGCCGGTGAGAGGGAACAAGGCTTCGTGTCCCAATCCCCACTCCCTGAGTCAGTCTGGCCCCACAGGTTCAGTGTGGCTGCTGAGGGGCAGCACCTCTCAGTGCCGATGGTGAGAACAGCTTGGAACTGGGGCCATGTATCCACCTGCACCTTGTGCCCACCCCAGCCGGGTTCCCGTGGTTTCTTTTCATTCCAGGGCTGTGGGTCTGCCAGAGGCAGGGGGCAGATTGAGCAAAATCATAAAACTCTTTCCAAGGGAGCCCTTTGCCAAAGGAGACAAGAGGGGCAGCAGGCGAGGAGTCCTGGGCAGCCCTCCTTAAACCTACACAAACAAGGCCCCAATCACCAGGGCTGGGTGAGGGGCGGCCCAGCTGGCATTTCTCAAAGGGGAGGGCCCAGGCCAGCCTGATGCCAGGCTCTGGGATGAGGCAATAGCTGACACTGAAGGGGCATCAGATTAATGGTTGTGTGCAGGGAAGTTAATCAAAGGGCAGAGCTGAGGGACAGGACTGGGTGTTTCCTTAACTGTGTAACTAGAGCCAGGTGAGTTCTCACTGCCGTGGTCCCCCACTGGATGCTGGTTTCTCCCTCCCCTTCATCTCAGCTCTGCTTGTGTCTTACACACCCAGTGCTTGGGAGCTGGGAAGTGCTTGCTCTTCAAGTGCCCACAGCTGAGCTGTTCAGTGATTCTAGAGCTGGGGCATCTCCAACTGGTCCTCTTGTCTATTTTTCAAAAGGAAGCCCTGGATATTTGACCCAACACTTGTTGCTGCTAAAACCAGTCTCCAGACCATGTTAGGCCCCCAGATCACTGTGGCTTTCAGCCCTTCAGGGGTGGGACACAAAGCCGACACTTTCTGGGAACCAACCAACCCTTTATAGGGAAAATTTCATTTTAAAACCTGGTGGATAAACAGTCAACTGTTGTGTGGCCCTAGCTGTGATTCTGGTGCCCCCCTCACATACATGGTCCCAGCCGTGCCAGGGAGCAAGGCCAGGAAACACTCAAAAGTGTCTGCAACAATCAGTTTAATTGCAGCTGGGATGACAAAGCACAAAATGATTGCTGCTGACAGCCAATGACAATGGGGGTATGTCTACACTACCCCGCTAGTTCGAACTAGTGGGGTAATGTATGCATACCGCACTTGCTAATGAAGCCCGGGATTTGAATTTCCCGGGCTTCATTAGCATAAGCGGGGAGCCGCCATTTTTAAATCCCGAGGAGTAACGGTAGTTCGGAATAGGACCCTAGTCCGAACTACCTAGTTCGAGCCCCGTGTAGCCGCGCTACACGGGGTTCGAAGCAGCGGGGATTTAAAAATGGCGGCTCCCCGCTTATGCTAATGAAGCCCGGGAAATTCAAATCCCGGGCTTCATTAGCAAGTGCGGTATGCATACATTACCCCGCTAGTTCGAACTAGCGGGGTAGTGTAGACATACCCTGGGTGAGGATAAGGGAATGTGGGTGCCTTGGCTGACTGGTGCTGAATTGGACAGGTCTGGGTCCCTTTTGGGTGTAACCTCAGCTCAGGAGTCCTGGGGGTTTGTGAAGTTTGGTTTGCGGATAATCAGCATCCCTGGGAGGAATTTAACTCTTGAGTTACTGAGACAGGCTGTCCCCTGAGGGAGTCCTTGATAAGGACACACTTTGGGGCTGCCTGGTATCCAGAGGGAACAACCACATGGATTCTGTTATAAGCGTTATGGCCAGAACTCACCGCTCAAGGAGGCTGCTACAGGAAGAGATGTGACTGGAGGGTGGAGAGGGAAGGGGTGGTTCAGGAAATCGGGTGAGGTCTCTGGCAGGGTGAGCGGAGGGTGACACAGGGACGATGGAGGAGTTAGCAAGTTAGCAAGGCAGTACATGGAGCAGGCTGCCCCAGGGAATGCAGGGGAGGAAGAGCAGAGCAGGTGCAGGTGAATACTTAGCTTGATTGGCTGGCAGACCATTGAGCTGTTGCTGGGGTGTCCTGCAGGGGAAGTGGAATAGGGAGGTGCTGTGTATGTCCAGGGGCACACAAAGGAGGGCAGGCTATGGAGCTGGGCAGACCCTGTAAAGCTGGGTATGGGGCTGTGGGAGAGGGGCAAGGCCCTGAGGCTGGAGGTGGGAGATGTTAGTGGTTCCACTTGGCCTAACAATGATCCCCAGACTTGCTCACCCCTCTCTTGTCAAGTGCTCTGGGTCGCTAGGCTGGGGACTTACCCGCTGCCCTGGGGGGTAGGGTGGGGGCTCTGTCCACTGCTGCGTTACATTGGATGAGGTAGAACAGGCTGGGCAGGCGCTGGAAGCCCCCTTGCTCCTGCAGCCTCTGCATGTGGAAGTTGTCCACAGCCACATAGCCGTAGCTGGGGTAGCCTAGTGAATGGAGCCGCTTGGCCATCACGTTACTCAGCACCCTGTTGTAGCCGCGCCCCCGGTGCTGTGGCAGAGTGTAGGCAGGCCTCAGGGCACCAAACGCATCTGAAGCTGCCCAGCTGACAGGGCAGCCAGTGGCATCCAGGAAGCAGGCACCGGGGAAGTGGCGGATCAGGCTGGCCAGGTACTTCCTGCTCCTCTCGTTCCCCCCAAAGCGCCACGTCTCATTCAGCAGGTCGACATGGGAGACATCCAGGGACGAGAGCTTCACAGCTGGGTCCAGCCTAGGGGGGCAGAGAGCAGCAGGGCGGAGCCCCAAAGGTCAGGGATGGGGACTGAGACCCCCAGAATGATGAGACTGGCCCGATGATCTTGGGGCTTTAAAAAAATATGATGCTGTATTGCTGGTCTCCCTTGAGAGCTGATCTCCCCTGGCCCCAACCCTGCTAGTGCTCTATGATTTATTATGGTGATAGCCACCCTCGTCTCCTACCTCCTCATAGGGGCATACCCCACCCCTCCCCCAGCTAATCATTCTGCCCCAGATGTTCTGCCCCTGTACAGGAACTCTCAGCCCTGTGCCCACCCCACAGCCTGCCCTTGGCACCTCCTGGGTTCTTCCTCCCTTCCCTGTCCTGTGGGGGCACCTGCTGGCTCCCCTCTGCTGTTCCTAGGCCAGCTGGCCTAGAGATGGGGGAGCAGGCACACTGTGCTGTCCCATCACTCACAATGGGAGGAAAAGGAAGGAGAGGAACTGCCCTGGGATACTGAGCAATTTCTGTTCCCATGAGAAGGTGTCATGCTACTGCGGACCCTCTTACTGCAGCAGCTTTGATTGGCTGCTTTTCCCCAGTATGTCCTGTGGGAGAGGCGGCCAGTCAGACTGGGCTTTCACACACACACCCGCCCAAGCGGTGCGGAATTCGGATGATAGTATTTGTAAGCTGGTTTCAGACCTGGCCAGACTTGTGGGACTCAGGAGGGGAAAGACAGAATCAAGTGATGAGGTGAGGAGCTACCTTGCTTGGGGGATAGAAATGGGACCCAGAGTCTTTCTCTCCTGGGGGGCAGCTCTGATCTGGCCCCAGCACATGGGATATCCACTGGGCCAGGGGTGGGGAATGGGATGTGGGGACTTTCCCTTTATACCCACATGACGGCAACACTGCCAAATGTCCCTTCTTGTTAGAACTGAGCACTTCCTTCCTCCTTTTGGGAGAGACCCCCCCCCCACTGCCCACATCACCCCCTGGGTACCTGCCCCTCCCTGGGTCCAGGTGAAAAGCCAAGTTCTGAACAGGCTGTGGGCAGGGCAGGCTCCTCTCTACCCTGGGCCGGGTGAGACGTGGTGCAGGGATGTGAGGAGCATGGCCACTCAGCGCCTTCTGGGTTTCCTGGCAGAGGGCAGTGCCCTGTGCAGGTGCTGAAGGGATCTTGCCACCAATGGGTGGTCCCAGCCCATGGCCACACTCCCCAGTCCCTGCGGGGTCCCTGAGGGAGGCTGGACTCAGCGCCAGTCCCACTGGGATTCTGCTGGTGGCAACAGAACCCCAGTGCTCCAGGCCCTTCATGGAGAGCAGCCTGACAGAGCTTGGACATCCAAGTAGCCTGCTGGCCAATGCCCCCACCTCTCAGCCTGCTCCCTACTCCACCATGCTCCACTCCTCCCCCAGTGCCTGGCTATGGAGCCCTGTGGTGCAGGGAGTTACTGACCGGATCTCAGGCATGGAGCTGGGATCGGGGTGGAAGTAGATGAAGTAGCGGTGCACGTCCAGCTGGGACCCCTTGGTCTGGGCGATGTCCCTGGAGGCCTCGTACACACCGTCACGGAGCCCTGCAGGGGGCAGTGATGGGCCGTGAGCCGTGTGGACCATAAGAGAATGGTTATGAGAAAAGGGCCCATACATGTGGGGAGCCCAGCCTGGCACAGGGGGCAGGGGTCTGAGCTACCAAATCCACCTGCCCCAGGCTTGGGTTTCAGAACAGGACAGGACAGATGCTCAGTATCTGGGGGGCTCTCCCCGGTGGTGTGGGCCCCAAATTACCGTGGCTGCGGAAGGCCTGGTCCCAGTTGATGGCGCTGCCCAGCAGGGTGTGGCAGGCGCCCAGGTCCCGGTAGTGCACTGCATACGTGTTGGTGTAGAAATCAGAGTCGTCCGATGCCACCTGCCGGGGGACACATGGAGCCAAAAGGGGAACTCCTATGGAATAACTGATCTGCCTGCCCCCCTTTGCAATCTTGGCCCCTTCTCCGCGGTTCCTTAGAGGTGAAGGGCTGCAAATCTCAATCCCAGCCCCCAAGCCAGCCTTCCCCCTGAGGGCCCTAGAAGAGTAAAGATCTAAATCAAATTCCTGTCCCCTCCCTGAGCCAACCTGTCTCCCATTCTAGGGCCCCTACAGAGGAAACACCCCAGGTCCCATTCCATGCTGTTCCCCCAGGTCAGGTGCAGCATGGTGGTCCCATTCCAAGCCGTTCTCCCAGATGCAGAGCTGTGGCTGTGGGGCTGCACCTCTCTGTGTGGCCGGATAAGGACAGCTTTGAATTCGGGCCATGAATCCATCAGCACCTCATGCCCAGCCAGGTTCCCACGGTTTATGTTCATCACGGCACCATGGACCTGTGAGAGACAGAGACAATCCTGCGCTCCCAGAACTGGAAGGCACCCTGAGAGGCCATTAAGCCCAGTCCCCTTCATTCATGGCAGGATCGAGCACCACTTGGAGGTGTTGGGAGCCAGAGGCAGGGCAGCAGTTCCAGCTTTTACAGCTCTGTCAGGAGCCTCCCGATATTTACTGAGGGGTTTCAGCATCTCGTGAGCCCCTGCACATTGGGGGAGATTTTGCCCTTTTGAAAAATGTCTGTTGTCTTCCATTACTGCCTATGGGGCTGACACCACAGGCTGCCTTTAGTGAAGATGGTCGCCACCCGGGTTCCCTGTAAGATGTGCATTTGTGCAGCTCCACAGGAGTAATTCAAATGCTTCCTAGATATTTAGCAGGGAGCCCACGGCTAGGGTTTTTTTTTCTACAGGTGGTGACATTCCCACATGCCTCAGTGCACATAGAAATTATTTTACACTTGGATGGAAAAAATCTGCAAATTAGCCGCCACCTCACAATGATTTCAGTGGGCCAAGGCCAGGGAAGCTGGTTGTCCCAGGTTCTGAGAGCCAGAGATGGGGGATCTGGGGATTGTGAATAGCAGCGAGGAGACGAGGCTGTGAGGGGTGGGGAGGGACAGCGGAAGGCACTAGGGGTTTGGCTGAAGGACAAGGAGGGAAAAGGGAGGTGGGGACATGGGCCGCGCTGTTTCTAGTCACCCTGGGTTTACTTTCCTAATTTTTGGGTCGGATCCTGCTGTGTGGCCCTTGGGCTTATATCGCAGAGGAGATCCTGAGTGTGTGTGAGCGTGGGGGCAAATGGACTGTGACCCCTCCTATGCACTCACACACATTTGAACCATGTGAAGGGCCTGGAGTCATGAAGGGAGCCAGAGTGACCAGCTTGGTAAATGTTTGGCAAGGAATCCGCCTGTGCAAAGATTGCTTCATATGGCAAGAATCTACCGCGTGATTGGTTGTGGGTGTCCCACTGGCTATGCTGTGTGAGCAGGAGGAATAGGTGATGGGTTTGGACTTTGAGAGACAGGAGATGTGGGTGGGGATGGGGTAATCGAAAGAGCAGCCAGAGCGGGAGAGGGTCCTGCCTGCAGCCAGCCAATCCCTGCCCCATCCCTGGGGAGAGAGAACTTTCTGCCTCACTCCCATTACTATCCCAAGAGGTGCTGTGTGTGGGGACGGAAGGTCCATTTCACCAGCAGAGTCTCAGGCAGGCTCCTCCGCAATGTCCCCTCCAGCAGCTGCAGCTTGGAAGAGCAGCTCAGGAGCAGCATCTCCGGTGGGGACGGGCCCTCTGCAGCTTCCAGCAATGACTGCGCGGGGGACGCCCTGGGGGGCAGAGACGCATCAGTTCCCTGCAACCTCCCTGCTCCCACCTCCCTGGAGACTCACAGGGTGTCTGCAGCCTCCCAGATCTGCCAAAATAGCCAGTCCTATTTGCTGACCCCACCATAAACGAGGCGGATGCAGCTCCTGTGCCTGGGTGTTGTTCACACTATTACACCAATAGTTGTTTTCTCAGAGCAGCATTTCCTGAGGGTTTTCCTCTTCCCTACGTATCAGAGGATAGCTCAGTGGTTTGTACATTGGCCTGCTAAACCTGGGATTGTGAATTAAATCCTTTCAGAGGTGATTTGGGGCAAAAATTTGTTAGGGATGGTACTTGATCCTGCTGTGAAGGTAGGGGACCGCACTTGATGACCTTTGAAGGTCCCTTCCAGTTCTAGGAGATAGGCAATCTCTATTAATGTATAGCTTCCCTGGAGCTTTTCACTTTAAAAATCCCTTTTCATGAGAATTTGCACAAGTGTCACTTGGACGTTTCCAGATACAAGCAGTGGTGGGTCAGCACCTCGACTGGACAATTCTCTTTGAAGAGAGAACAAACCTTCCCACTATTTCCCCCACTTTTTTGAGCCTCTCATAACGCACCAGTCTGGGTGCAGTGCCCTGCTCACCATCGACTCTACAACAATAATACCCCAGGGCAGGACTGGGCAGGCCTAGGGTATCCCTAGTAGCTCCCACTCACCTGGGCAGTCTCAGCACTGGGATAAAATGCAGCGCCAAAGAAGTTGGAGGACCCGGGAGCTCGTGGCGCAGTGAGGTTCCTGCTGGAGAGCAGCTGGTTCTGTCCCTGCTGGTCTCTCTCTCGGGGGCTGATCCAGCCTCTCTCGGGGGCTGTTCTGACATTTTATACCCGACAAATGAACCATTAACAGAGTCTGTGCCTGGCTGGGAGCTGGGCCAGTCATGTCCCTACACTAGCACGGCAGGGTCAGGCTCCTTCCATGGGCAGAGGGGGAGAGGTGATTTCCTGGGGCCAGTGGAAAAGAATGTTGAGGAGACATGAGCATGGCCAGGAGTGGGGCGCAGCTGGTTCCTTTTGAATCCTGACCCACGTCCCCGGCGATCTCAGCTCTGGGCTCTCCCATGGCAGCTTCTGCCTCACTCTGTCTCTCTTAAACAGAAGCCTTCGCTTTCGTAACCGTAGCCAACCTGGTGCTCAGCTGGCGTATTGTATGAAATTATTCAGCAGCTGCTTTGCTGTCTCCAGATCCCTGGCCTGGGACAATCCTGCAAGTACGGGGCCCCTGAGCAGCGTGACGGGTCCATGGATCTCGGTGGGTTGGCATCCGCAGGAGTGCACCCATGTCGAAGATGCAGCTTGGGACAATAGCTGCAAACACCTCAGTGGGTGCACCCAGCTCCCCTCATCTGACCAGTACTCAGGAGCCTGTGCCATGCACCGAGCCTGCCTGTTCTCAGCTCCTCACCCTACTCTAGTGGTGTGATTTAGGCGCATGCTGCCAGAATGTCTGCGCTTGGCTCCCTGCCAGCAGCACAAGGCTTCCCTAAATGTTGGCTCGCACTGGGGGCAGGGAAAGTAGATCACACACCCCCTAGAGGGCAGGGTCCCCCAGATCCCAGCACATATGAGGGGAGACAAGTGTTCAGACACCCTGTAAAGAGCAATGGAACTGCAGATTCTGGCACCTGCGTATGAGCATAGAGAGCGACTCACATCCCCCTTAAGTTATAGGGACCACAGGATTCTGAATGGGGCCTCAGACACCCTCAAAAGGCCAGAACCTCCCAATCCCAGAGCACATATTAGAAGAAAGAAGGTGGCTGATACTCCCGCCCCTTCCTTGCCATTATCATATCACCCCTCCCGATATCCAACTCCCTCACCTGAACCCCCTAATGCCTCTGATCTCCCCATATACCCTAACCTTTGCTTCAGCCCCAGATTGCTGTACCCCTATTCCCTCTGCCTGCTAATTCCCCCACCCCTCACTCACGTTACTAGATTAAGCGTTGCCTGCGTAATTTGCTGTCCTGCAGGTACAGTTTCCCCAAAGGACAAGATTAGAACTCCTTTTAGCAGGGGCAGTATGTCACAGCGGGAACAGCTCATTCTCAGACTTCTGCCAAGGGTCAGAGGTGACCTTACAGCCATTTAACCACCATGGGGCAGTAACACCTCTGAGCCACAGGGCACTAAGTCTGGCATAAACTAGTATTGGATGGGAGGTTGTTATAGTTGCTCAGCTGGCTGAGAACCAAGGACGGGACAGTGAAGAGGAACTAGGATGCAGGACACCATGGCTGTGTCTAGACTGGCATGATTTTCCGGAAATGCTTTTAACAGACAAATTTTCCATTAAAAGCATTTTCCGAAAAGCGTGTCTAGATTGGCCACGGACGCTTTTCCGTAAAAAAGCCCCAATCGCCATTTTTGCGATCAGGGTTTTTTTTTTTTTTTTGCAGAAAACAAATCTCAGCTGTCTACACTGGCCCTTTTGCGTAATAGTTTTGCGCAAAAGGGACTTTTGCCCGAACAGGAGCAGTATAGTATTTCCGCAAAAAGCACTGATTTCTTACAGTAGGAAGTCAGTGCTTTTGCGGAAATTCAAGCGGCCAGTGTAGACAGCTTTTCTGGAAAAGAAGCTGATTTTCCTGAAAAATTGGCCAGTCTATACATAGCCCATGGATACATCTACACTGTGAGAGAAAGTTGAGTTTACAAAGGCAACTTCAGTTACGCTAATTGCATAGCGTTGCTGAATTTGAAGTAGCTTGACTTGACATTTGACAGTATCTTTGACTTTCCTTACTACTCACGAAATGAGTTACAGACGTCAGAGTTAGAAACCCTTTATTAAAAATTAGATTGAAATAACATGAGTGTAGATTCGCACTCGCTCATTTCAAAATAACACGAGTTATTGAAATAAGCATGCAGTGTAGACCTAGGCTATGTGTTTAGGACTTAGGGTAGGTTCCGCCCCGGGAGGCTGGCCTCAAGAGTAAGGGATTAGCAAATTCGTGGCTGTGAAAATTAGTTTGGGAGCATGAATTCTGGTCTCCTCCATGAGGCCCGGCTGTTGTAGGGAGGTTGCAGGATTGTCACCCTTAGCTTTCTGTAGCTGCTGGAGCCAGCACTTCATTTAGAAGGTGGGTAACCGACTTTGAGAGAAGCAGCTGCTGGCTGGGAGCCCAGCTCTGAAGGCAGGATCCCTGCCAGGAGCAGCCCCGTTAGCACCTCCTCAACTAAGGGTGCCAATTACATGATTTCCCCCCCACTCCCATCACAGGGCGGGCACTCACCCTCCCCTCCCCCCCCCCCCCCCCCGCCGGCTCCTTCCATTGGTTGCTCCAGGAATCGGCACTCCTGCCTCGGAGCATCCTTTGCTGGTTGGTGCCCCAGGCTCTGGTGCAGGTCTCCTGCCGGTTCAGCTCCGAGTTCTTTCCTGGCTATGGTAGCGGACATACTTGATCTCAGATGGCGGGAGGAATGGGGGGTCTGGCCAGGAGAGGGGCGGGAGAGAGGGGCCAGCCAGGAGAGCGTTGGTGGTGTAGGGAGGGAAGCAGCCAGCGGGAATGAGGGCTGGCCGGGGGAGAACCAGCTGCTGGGGAGAGGGGAGCGAGAGGGGGATGAGGTTTACCGGGGCTGCCGACAAAGGGCTTTGATGTCGGCAGAGGAGCGTCCAGACTAGCGCGCTGAGCGGACAAAACGCTGATCACCTGTTTGTCAGCTCAGCGCGGCAGCCATGTAAATGTAAATGAAGCCGCGATCATTTAAATCGCGGCTTCATTTACCTTTGCGAAAACAACAAATCTACGGAGCCATGTAGTTCAGACATACCCTAACTGTCTATCTCTACCTCAGCTGTGGCTGACATGCTCTCAGCCTTCTGCCAAGGATGGGCTTCATCCTTAAAGGGCCAGTGTCCCCATCAATTCTCTCCCCCCCCGCCCCCATAGCCTTCAACCTGCCCCCACAGCCTCATAGTGGGTCAGGAGATTCATAGTTTGGACACTACCCAATTTAAGATTAAAATGTGTGAAACCATGAAGCTGACGATTATGAAAATCCTGTGAGCGTGCAAGGGACCAACATGAAGCATGAATTTGTTGGAGCCCCGCCCCTGTGGCTGGCACATGTGATGGAGAGGTGCTGGAGAGATGGGAGATGTTTCTAGCTTCATTGAGCCATGTGCTGAGACTGAAGTTTCCCTGGCCACCCTGCTGGCCTTCAGCCCTGCCCCATAGAAGTTCCAGGAAGGGGACTTAGGTGACATGGTGGCAGCTGCAAGGCCAGGGTGCCCTGGCAGGGGCCATTGCTCTCCCTGGGTGTGGATAACACAGTGGCACAGGCTGGGCTGACACTGGAAGCCCTGGCTCTCCTGCAGCCTCTGTATAGGTTGGTTTTCTTGTACCACAAGGTCATAGATGGGGTAGCCCTGCGCATGCGTCTGCTTGAACATCATGGTGCTGACCACCTGCATGAAGCCGCACCCATGGTATTGGGGCAGGGTGTCGCCATGCACCATGGCACTAAAGGGGTCCAGAAGTCTCCAGCTGATGGGGTGGCTGCCGGAATCCAGGAGACAGAAGTTGGGGAAGTGGAGAACCAGGTTGGCCAGGTATCGCTTTTTTGCTCAGTACCTCTGTAGGGCCATGTCTTATTTAGCAGGTCGGTGTGGGGATGTCCAGGGGACAGAATCTCTTGGCAGAGTCCAGCCTGGGGGCACAGGGAGCAGGGTAGGAGCAAGTGGAGGGAGGAACAGGTGGGCTCAGGGGATGGGGAATAGGGCACAGAGGCCTTCCACTCTGGCCCTGGCTCAGGGGGCCTGGCTGGTTTAGTGACGTGTGAAACATGGGCTTTTGCCCCACTAATGCAGATGGGAGCAGCACTGAGTCATGTCCCTGGTCAGTGGGTCTCAAAGGGTATGTCTAGACTACATGGCTCGTGAAATGAGGTTTACCGGAGCGGTCGACAAGGGCTTCCCAGACTACCGCGCTGTGCTGCCAAACAGCTGATAGCACAGCGCGGCGGCCATTTTGATGTAAACGAAGCGGTGATTGTTCAAATCGCCGCTTCATTCTCCTATGTCTGGTCAACTCATCTACAAGGCTCCGTCAACAGGGCCATGTCGTCCAGACACACCCAAAGGGGATATCTCATGGTGGCTTCTCCCCATTTCCAAAGCACCTCCTGGAGCCAGAGCCTGATCTGGGGGCTGGAATGAGCTGCCAATGCTACAGGTCTGGGGAGGGAAGGCACCTCTGGTCCGGGCAGCCATTGTGCCTGGTGGGGCCATGTAACGGGGCAGGTGGCTGGTGGAAGAAGTGAGGCTGGTGTCCATCTGCGCTCAGCCTGGGCAGCTTGCCAAGGTGCAGCCTGCGGAACAGTTGGGCAGAGGCATAATCAGCTGTGGAGCAAGGCCCCCCTCCCATGACATGATCCCCCGACAGGTTTATCTGCGGCGCTGTTTGCCGTACCTGGCTTTGCAGGATGGAATGTCAAACAGAGCTTTGCCCCCCGAGTTCTTCTGAAATGACACCTCTGGTGCCAGGGAAGCCAAGAACCTCCCTCCCACCGCACCCCTGTGCCTGAGCTGTGTCGTGTCTGCAGGGTCCCTGAGCAGCCAGAGAGCAGACCGCAGGGACAGGCCATTCCCAGCGGGATCTGCCATGTGCCTGGGAGTCAGCGTGAGGACAGACGGCCAGTCCATGGACCTTCCACTACGGGAGAGGCCCTTAGCAGTGGGAGCCCCGAAGGGGAACGTGGCTGTGGGGGGCTGAGCCTGCCATGCGGGGACTTGAGGAGGCCAAACTGACCCACTGACGCTCTGGTCTCACAAATGGGGGCCTGCATCAGTCGAGCCCGGTCCTGAGCTTTGGGGCTCTTAGGTGCAGCTTGGTGGGGACTGGAGATACCTGTAGACTCGCAGGCTGGTGCTGCAGGGGAGTGCAGAAGGTGGAGGGCGGAAAAGACTTTACATATACCTTGCTGCTACAGTCACTGGTTACACAAACTTCCCCCGGAATCACAATACTTAGATTTGGGGAGGGAGGGGTTTCTCCCCCCATCAAGTGATTTTTATCCGTAAAACCAGGGTGAACTCTTGAACGAGAAGTAACAGTAGTTCGAACTAGGAAGCCTAGTTCGAACTACCTAGTTCGTGCCGCGTGTAGCCGCGCGGCACAGGGTTCGAACAAGCGGGGATTTAAAAATGGCGGAGCCCCGCTTATGCAAATGAAGCCCGGGAAATTCAAATCCCGGGCTTCATTTGCAAGTGCGGTATGTCTACATTACCCCGCTAGTTCGAACTAGTGGGGTAGTGTAGACATACCCCCAGTGCTTGGGAGCTGGGAAGTGTTTCCCTTCAAGTGCCCACAGCTGAGCTGTTCAGTGATTCTAGAGGTGGGGCATCTCCAACTGGTCCCCTTGTGTATTTTTCAAAAGGAAGCCCTGGATATTTGACCCAACACTTGTTGCTGCTAAAACCAGTCTCCAGACCATGTTATGCCCCCAGATCACTGTGGCTTTCAGCCCTTCAGGGGTGGGACACAAAGCCGACACTTTCTGGGAACCAACCAACCCTTTATAGGGAAAATTTCATTTTAAACTTTGGTGGATAAATGGTCAACCGCTGTGTGGCCCTAGCTGTGATTCTGGTGCCCCCCTCACATACATGGTCCCAGCCGTGCCAGGGAGCAAGGCCAGGAAACACTCAAAAGTGTCTGCAACAATCAGTTTAATTGCAGCTGGGATGACAAAGCACAAAATGATTGCTGCTGACAGCCAATGACAGTGGGTGAAGAGAAGGGAATGTGGGTGCCTTGGCTGACTGGTGCTGAATTGAACAGGTCTAGGTCCCTTTTGGGGGTTTGTGAAGTTTGGTTTGAGGATAATCAGCATCCCTGGGAGGAATTTAACCCTTGAGTTACTGAGACAGGCTGTCCCCTGAGAGAGTCCTCGATAAGGGATCACTCTGGGACTGGCTGGTATCCAGAGGGAACAACCACATGGATCCTGTTACAAGCGTTATGGCCAGAACGCACCACTCAAGGAGGCCGATTGTGCAGCCCCTACCACCCCGTCTAAAGCTGCTGTTTGTCCCCTCCTAAGAAGGGTAAAATGCTGAGGAGAGCAGGCTGCTGCGGGCAGAGATGTGACTGGAGGGTGGAGAGGGAAGGGGCGGTGCAGGAAATCGGGTGAGGTCTCTGGCAGGGTGAGGGGAAGGTGACACAGGGACGATGGAGGAGTTAGCAAGTTAGCAAGGCAATACACCGAGCAGGCTGCCCCAGAGAATGCAGGGGAGGAAGAGCAGAGAAGGTGCAGGTGAATACTTAGCTTAATTGGCTGGAAGATCATTGAGCTGTTGCTGGGGTGTCCCGCAGGGGAAGTGGAATAGGGAGGTGCTGTGTATGTCCGGGGGCACACAAAGGAGGGCAGGCTATGGAGCTGGGCAGACCCTGTAAAGCTGGGCATGGGGCTGTGGGAGAGGGGCAAGGCCCTGAGGCTGGAGGTGGGAGATGTTAGTGGTTCCACTTGGCCTAACAATGATCCCCAGACTTACCCACCCCTCTCTTGTCTAGTGCTCTGGGTCGCTAGGCTGGGGACTCACCCGCTGCCCTGGGGGGCAGGTTGGGGGCTCTGTCCACTGCTGTGTTACATTGGATAAGATAGAACAGGCTGGGCAGCCGCTGGAAGCCCTGTCGCTCCTGCAGCCTTTGCATGGGGTAGTTGTCCACGGCCACGTGGCCGTAGCTGGGGTAGCCTAGTGAATGGAGCCGCTTGGCCATCACGTTACTCAGCACCGTGTTGTAGCCGCGCCCCCGGTGCTGTGGCAGAGTGTAGGCATGTCTCAGGGCACCAAATTCATCTGAAGCCATCCAACTGACAGGGCGGCCGGTGGCATCCAGGAGGCAGGCACTGGGTAAGTGGCGGATGACGTTCACCACGTATTTCCTGCTCCTCTCGTTCCCCCCAAAGCGCCACATCTCATTCAGCAGGTCGACATGGGAGACATCCAGGGATGAGAGCTTCACAGCCGGATCCAGCCTAGGGGGACAGAGAGCAGCAGGGCGGAGCCCCAAAGGTCAGGGATGGGGACTGATACCCCAGAATGTTGAGACTAACCCGATGATCTTGAGGCTTTACCAAAATACGATGCTGCATTGCTAGTGTGCCCTGAGAGCTGATCTCCCCTGGCTCCAACCCTGCTAGTGCTCTATGATTTATTATGGCGATAGCCACCCCAGTCTCCTACCTCCTCATTGGGGCATATCCCCCCCAGCTAATCATTCTGCCCCAGCCGTTCTGCCCCTGTACAGGAACTCTCAGCCCTGTGCACAGCCCCACAGCCCCCCCTTGGCACCTCCTGGGTTCTTCCTCCCCTCCCTGTCCTGTGGGGGCTGCTGCAGACTCCCCTCTGCTGTTCCTAGGCCAGCTGTCCTAGAGATGGGGGAGCAGGCACACTGTGCTGTCCCATCGCTAAAAACAGGGAAGGAAAAGGAAGGAGAGGAACTGCCCTGGGATACTGAGCAATTTCTGTTCCCATGAGAAGGTGTCACGCTACTGCCGAGCCTCTTACTACAGCAGCTTTGATTGGCTGCTTTTCCCCAGTATGTCC
The DNA here is from genome assembly GCF_052426305.1 of Pelodiscus sinensis. Lineage (NCBI taxonomy): Eukaryota > Metazoa > Chordata > Testudines > Trionychidae > Pelodiscus > Pelodiscus sinensis. The sequence goes on along the minus strand of NC_143056.1, from coordinate 127,982,615 downwards.
TGTGGGAGAGGCGGCCAGTCAGACTGGGCTTTCACACACACACCCGCCCAAGCGGTGCGGAATTCTCATGATGGTATTTGTAAGTCGGTTTCAGACCTGGCCAGACTTGTGGCACTTGGGAGGGGAAAGAAGAATCAAGTGATGAGGTGAGGAGCTACCTTGCTTGGTGGATAAAAATGGGACCCAGAGCCTTTCTCTCCTGGGGGGCAGCTCTGATCTGGTCCCAGCACATGGGATATCCATTGGGCCAGGGGTGGGGAATGGGACGCAGGGACTTTCCCTTTATACCCACATGACGGCAACACTGCCAAATGTCCCTTCTTGTTAGAACTGAGCACTTCCTTCCTCCTTTTGGGAGAGACACCCCCCCCAATGCCCACATCACCCCCTGGGTACCTGCCCCTCCCTGGGTCCAGGTGAAAAGCCAAGTTCTGAACAGGCTGTGGGCAGGGCAGGCTCCTCTCTACCCTGGGCCAGGTGAGACGTGGTGCAGGGATGTGCGGAGCGTGGCCACTCAGCGCCTTTTGGGTTTCCTGGCAGAGGGCAGGGCCCTGTGCAGGTGCTGAAGGGATCTTGCCACCAATGGGTGGTCCCAACCCATGGCCACACTCTCCAGTCCCTGCGGGTCCCTGAGGGAGGCTGGGCTCAGCGCCAGTCCCACTGGGATTCTGCTGGTGGCAACAGAACCCCAGTGCTCCAGGCCCTTCATGGAGAGCAGCCTGACAGAGCTTGAACATCCAAGTAGCCTGCGGGCCAATGCCCCCACCTCTCAGCCTGCTCCCTGCTCTACCACGCTCCACTCCTCCCCCAGTGCCTGGCTATGGAGCCCTGCGGCACAGGCAGTTACTGATCTCAGGCATGGAGCTGGGATCGGGGTGGAAGTAGATGAAGTAGAGGTACACGTCCAACTTGGCCCCCTTGGTCTCGGCGATCTCCCTTGAGGCCTCGTACACACCGTCACAGAGCCCTGCAGGGGGCAGTGATGGGCCGTGAGCCGTGTGGACCATAGGGGAATGGTTATGAGAAAGCGATGAGGAGTCCTGTGGCACCTTATAGACTAACTGAAGTGTAGGAGCATAAGCTTTCGTGGGCAAAGACCCACTTCCTCAGATCTGACGAAGTGGGTCTTTGCCCACGAAAGCTTATGCTCCTACACTTCAGTTAGTCTATAAGGTGCCACAGGACTCCTCATCGCTTTTGCGGGTTATGAGAAAAGGGCCCATACATGTGGGGAGCCCAGCCTGGCTCAGGGGGGCAGGAGTCTGAGCTACCAAATCCACCTGCCCCAGGCTTGGGGCTTGGAGCATGACAGGACAGATGCTCAGTATCTGGGGGGCTCTCCCCGGTGGAGTGGGCCCCACGTTACCGTGGATGCAGAAGGCCTGGTCCCAGTTGATGGCGCTGCCCAGCAGGGCCCGGCAGGCGCCCAGGTCCCGGTAGTACACTGCATACGTGTTGGTGTAGAAATCAGAGTCGTCCGATGCCACCTGCCGGGAGGAAATATGGAGCCAAAAGGGAAACTCCTATGCAATAACTGATCTGCCTGCCCCCCTTTGCAATCCTGGCCCCTTCTCCGCGGTTCCCTAGAGGTGAAGGGCTGCACATCTCAATCCCAGCCTCAAAGCCAGCCTTCCCCCTGAGGGCCCTAGAAGAGTAAAGATCTAAATCAAATTCCTGTCCCCTCCCTGAGCCAACCTGTCTCCCATTCTAGGGCCCCTACAGAGGAAACACCCCAGGTCCCATTCCATGCTGTTCTCCCAGATGCAGAGCTCTGGCAGTGGGGCTGCACCTCTCTGTGTGGCCGGATAAGGACAGCTTTGAATTCGGGCCATGAATCCATCAGCACCTCATGCCCAGCCAGGTTCCCGCGGTTTATGTTCATCACGGCACCATGGACCTGTGAGAGACAGAGACAATCCTGCGCTCCCAGAACTGGAAGGCACCCTGAGAGGCCATTAAGCCCAGTCCCCTTCACTCATGGAGGGATTGAGCACCACTTGGATGTATTGGGGGTCACAGGCACGGGAGAGGCTTCAGTTCCAGCTTTTACTGCTCTGTCAGGAGCCTCCCAATGTTTACTGAAGGGTTTCAGCATCTCGTGAGCCTCTGCACATTGGGGGAGATTTTGCCCTTTTGAAAAATATCCTTTGTCTTCCATTACTGCGTATGGGGCTGACACCACAGGCTGCCCTTAGTGAAGATGGTCACCACCCGTGTTCCCTGTAAGCTGTGCATTTGGGAACAGCCACTCAGGAGTAATTCAAATGCTTCCCAGATGGTTAGCAGACAGCCCGCAGATAGGGGCTTGTTTCTACGGGTGTTGACATTCCCACATGCCTCAGTGCACATAGAAATTATTTCACACTTGGATGGAAAAAATCTGCACTTGGAAAATATTAGAGGGCACATTGGCCGCCACCTCACAATGATTTCAGTGGGCTAAGGTCAGGGAAGCTGGTTGTCCCAGGCTCTGAGAGCCAGAGGTGGGAGATCTGGGAATCGTGAATAGCAGCGTGGAGAAGGGGCAGTGAGGGGTGGGGAGGGACAGCGGAAGGCACTAGGGGTTTGGCTGAAGGAGAATGAGGGAAAAGGGGGATGGGGACATGGGCCGCGCTGTTTCTAGCCACCCTGGGTTCACTCTCCTAATTTTTGGGTCGGATCCTGCTGTGTGGCCCCTGGGCTTATACTGCAGGGGAGACCCTGAGTGTGTGTGAGCGCGGGGACAAATGGACTGTGACCACCCCCCCCACGCACTCACACACATTTGAACCATGTGAAGGGCCTGGAGTCAAGGAGGGAGCCAGAGTGACCAGCTTGCTAAGTGTTTGGCAAGGAATCCGCCTGTGCAGTGATTGCTTCATATGGCAAGAATCTACCTCGTGATTGGTTGTGGGTGTCCCACTGGCTATGCTGGGTGAGCAGCAGGAATAGGTGATGAGTTTGGACTTTGGGAGACAGGAGATGTGGGTGGGGATGGGGTAATCGAAAGAGCAGCCAGAGCGGGAGAGGGTCCTGCCTGCAGCCAGCCAACCCCTGCCCCATCCCTGGCAAGAGAGAACTTTCTGCCCCACTCCCATTACTATCCCAGGAGGTGCCGCGTGGGGGGAAGGCAGGTCCATTTCACCAGCAGAGTCTCCGGCAGGCTCCTCCACAATGTCCCCTCCAGCAGCCGCAGCTTGGAGGAGCAGCTCAGGAGCAGCATCTCCGGTGGGGACGGGTCCTCGGCAGCTTCCAGCAATGACTGCGCAGGGGATGCCCTGGTGGACACAGACACATCAGTTCCCTGCAACCTCCCTGCTCCCACCTCTCTGGATACTCACAGCGTGTCTGCAAACACCCAGACCTGCCCAAATAGCCAATCCTATTTGCTGACCCCACCATAAGAAACCAGGCGGATGCAGCTCCGGTGCCTGGGCGTTGTTCACGCTATTGCACCAATGGCTGTTTTCTCAGAGCAGCATTTCCTGAGGGTTTTCCTCTCCCCTACGTATCAGAACTTCCCTGCAGTTAATCCTGGAGCTTTTCACTTTAAAAACCCCTTTTCCTGAGAATTTGTCACTTGGACGTTCCCAGACCCAAGCAGTGGTGGGTCAGCACCTCGATGGGACAATTCTCTTTGAAGAGAGAACAAACCTTCCCACTATTTCCCCCACTTTTTTGAGCTGTGTTTGTCAGGGTTAGGACCCTCCCAGAACACACTAGTCTGGGTGCAGCGCCCTGCTCACCATAGACCCTACAACAATAACACCCCAGGGCAGGACTGGGCAGGCCTAGGGTATACCTAGTAGCTCCCACTCACCTGGGCAGTCTCAACACTGGGATAAAATGCAGCTCCAAAGAAGTTGGAGGGACAGGGAGCTCATGGCGCAGTGAGGTTCCTGCTGGACAGAAGCTGGTTCTGTCCCTGCTGGTCTCTCTCTCGGGGGCTGTTCTGACATTTTATACCCGACAAATGAACCATTAACAGAGTCTGTGCCTGGCTGGGAGCTGGCCCAGTCATGTCCCTACACTAGCAAGGCAGGGTCAGGCTCCTTCCATGGGCAGAGGGGGAGAGGTGATTTCCTGGGGCTAGTGGAAAAGAATGCTGAGGAGACATGAGCACGGCCAGGAGTGGGGCGCAGCTGGTTCCTTTTGAATCCTGACCCACGTCCCCGGCGATCTCAGCTCTGGGCTCTCCCATGGCAGCTCCTGCCTCACTCTGTGTCTCTTAAACAGAAGCCTTCGCTATCGTAACCGTAGCCAACCTGGTGCTCAGCTGGCGTATTGTATAAAATCATTCAGCAGCTGCTTTGCTGTCTCCAGATCCCTGGCCTGGGACAATCCTGCAAGTACGGGGCCCCTGAGCAGCGTGACGGGTCCATGGATCGCGGTGGGTTGGCATCCGCAGGAGTGCACCCATGTCGATGATGCAGCTTGGGACAATAGCTGCATACACCTCAATGGGTGCTCCCAGCGCCCGTCATCTGACCAGTACTCAGGCGCCTGTGCCATGCACCGAGCCTGCCTGTTCTCAGCTCCACACCCTACTCTAGTGGTGTGATTTAGGCGCATGCTGCCAGAACATCTGTGCTCTGTTCCCTGCCAGGGGCACAAGGCTTCCCTAGATGTTGGCTCGCACGAGGGGCAGGGAAAGCAGATTGGACACCCCCTAGAGGGCAGTGTCCCCCAGATCCCAGCACACATGAGGGGAGACAAGTGTTCAGACACCGCTGTAAAGAGCAATGGAACTGCAGGTTCTGGCACCTGCATACAAGCATGGAGAGCGGCTCACATCCCCCTTAAGCTGGAGGGACCGCAGGATTCTGAGTGAGGCCTCAGACACCCCCAAAGGCCAGAACCTCCCAATCCCAGAGCACATATTAGAAGAAAGAAAGTGGCTGATACTCCCGCCCCTTCCTTGCCATTATCATATCACCCCTCCCAATATCCAACTCCCTCACCTGAACCCCCTAATGCCTCTGATCTCCCCATATACCCTAACCTTTGCTTCAGCCCCAGATTGCTGTACCCCTATTCCCTCTGCCTGCTAATTCTCCCACCCCTCACTCACGTTACTAGATTAAGCGTTGCCTGCGTAATTCTCTCTCCTGCAGGTACAGTTTCCCCAAAGGACAAGATTAGAACTCCTTTTAGCAGGGGCAGTATGTCACAGCGGGAACAGCTCATTCTCAGACTTCTGCCAAGGGTCAGAGGTGACCTTACAGCCATTTAACCACCATGGGGCTGTAACACCTCTGAGCTACAGGGCGCTATGGCATAAACTAGTATTGGATGGGAGGTTGTTATAGTTGCTCGGCTGTCTGAGAACCAAGGACGGAACAGTGAAGAGGAACTAGGACAGAGGACACCATGGCTGTGTCTAGACTGGCATGATTATCTGGAAATGCTTTTAACGGAAAAGTTTTCAGTTAAAAGCATTTTTGGAACAGAGCATCTAGATTGGCAGGACGATTTCTGCAAAAGCACTTTTTGCGGAAAAGTGTCCGTGCCAATCTAGATGCGCTTTTGGCAAAAAAGCCCCGATCGCCATTTTCGCCATCGGGGTTTTTTTTGTGGAAAACAAATCTCAGCTGTCTACATTGGCCCTTTTGCGAAAAAGTTTTGTGCAAAAGGGACTTTTGCCCGAACGGGAGCAGCATAGTATTTCCGCAAAAAGCACTGATTTCTTACAGTAGGAAGGCAGTGCTTTTGCGGAAATTCAAGCGGCAAGTGTAGACAGCTGGAAAGTTTTTCCGGAAAAGCAGCTGATTTTCCAGAAAAACTGGCCAGTCTAGACACAGCCCATGGATACATCTACACTGTGAGAGAAAGCTGAGTTTACATAGGCAACTTCAGTTACGCTAATTGCATAGCGTTGCTGAATTTGAAGTAGCTTGACTTGACATTTGACAGTATCTTTGACTTTCCTTACTACTCACGAAATGAGTTACAGACGTCAGAGTTAGAAACCCTTTATTAAAAATTAGATTGAAATAACATGAGTGTAGATTCGCACTCGCTCATTTCAAAATAACACGAGTTATTGAAATAAGCATGCAGTGTAGACCTAGGCTATGTGTTTAGGAGTTAGGGTAGGTTCTATCCAGGGAGGCTGGTTATGGAACTGCAGTAGCTGGCCCCAAGAGTAAGGGCTTAGCAAATTCATGGCTGTGAAAAATGAATTTGGGAGCATGAATTCTGGTCTCCTCCATGAGGCCCGGCTGTTGTAGGGAGGTTGCAGGATTGTCACCCTTAGCTTTCTGTAGCTGCTGGCGCCAGCACTTCATTTAGAAGGTGGGCAACCGACTTGGAGAGAAGCAGCTGCTGACCAGGAGCCCAGCTCTGAAGGCAGGATCCCTGCCAGGAGCAGCCTCGTTAGCACCTCCTCAACTAAGGGTGCCAATTTCATGATTCCCCCCCTGACTCCCATCACAGGGCGGGCACTCCCCCTCCCCCTCCTCCTCCTTCCCTCTGGCACCTTCCACTGGTTGCTCCAGGAATTGGCACTCCTGCCTCGGAGTGCCCTTTGCTGGTTGGTGTCCCAGGCTCTGGGGCAGGTCTCCTGCTGGTTCAGCTCCGAGTCCCTCCTGACCACGGTAGTGGACACACTTGATCTCAGATGGCGGGAGGGGTGAGGGGGCAGGGCTGGCCAGGGGAGCGTTGGTGGTGTGAGGAGGGAAGCATCCAGCGGGAATGAGGGCTGGCCGGAGGAGAACCAGCTGCCAGGGAGCGGGGCTAGCCGGGGATAGAGGGGAGCGAGAGGGGGAGAACTGGCCAGCGAGAAGCGGGACTGGCCTGGCCGCAGGCAGATCCCCAGGTGCTGCCCATCTGGCGCATGGTCCCGGCAGGGCGTATGGGCGAGTCTGGCCCCAGGAATTCCATACCGCCCCAGCCCTATCCCACCCCACCCCTCTCTTCTCTACTGTGCAGTTGCGTACTGTCTGGCTGGTAGCGTGTCTAACCGACAGTCAGTACAAAACTCCGTACTGATACTCATGATAATAATAAAACCTTAATTAGAAAATCCTGGACATTTATATGTCTGGTATTTTCTCAATTTGTTTCCCGGACAGAAAGCTCAAATACTGGACTGTCCGGTTCAAAACCAGACACCTGGCAACCCTAGTGTCAGCCTCATACTCAGTACCCTGGACTAGCCCCTGCTCAGGGGCAAACTGCAGCCTGAAATGGTGTGACGTAGTGGGGGTACCTGGCTGGTTTCTATGCTGCTGGCTCTGGGGTAACCCCCACTGGCTGTCGTGGGGACCATGACCCAGCAAAACAGGATGAGTCACTATGCAAACCAGTGGCCAGACACCCCCCATGGAGAGGAACAAAGGAAGGTGGATGCTGCCTTGGCTGGGGGGCAGGGCTGGAAGTGAGTGAGTTGGTTGCTGGCTGTCGGAGGGCATGGAGGAGAGCCTAGGGGAAGGGGCTGGAGTTTAGGGGCCCAGTCTCCCCCATCTCAAGGGGGCCTGAGGCATCCTAGCCCAGTTCCTGTGACCAGACTACATCTGTGCTGCGCTGTGCTGGAGGAGCAATAAACCACCCTCAATTCCACTGGCTGGTGCAGTCTGTTTGTGCCATCTCGGGGTGCAGGAGACGGGGAACCCCCAACGCGCCGTCACACTGGTGTCAGGAGCGGGATCCACTGCACCCCGTGGATGGAGCTTCCAGCGGTGAGCAACAAGGCGCTGTAGAAGCAAGAGCCCTGGAGCCAGGCGTGCTGGAGACAGAGCGAAGCGGTTCCTGGGAATCGTGGGGCGCTGCAGCACTAGACTGGTGAGTCTGCACCGAGGGGACCAGCGGGCAGATGGCCTACGCCCAACTCTTGAAGGCAGAGCTGGTGGGGCTGTGCAGAGAGAGGGGCTTGCCTGTGCAGAAAGCAACCAAGGCCCAGCTGATTGCCCAGCTGGAAGATAATGACCAGCCACAGGGCCAGGATCTTGTCCCCAGGGGAAGCAGCCAGACCCCCCCTGAGAGTGTGTCAGGCTCAGAGAGGGGGAGGAGCGCTGGAACCCAACGGAGAGATGAGACAGCGTCTCCCGGGAGGCCTGCAAGCCGTAGCCCATCTAGGGCAGGGGCCAGCCAAGCGGAGCTGCGGCGCCTGGAGATCCAGCTGCGGATCAGGGAATTGGAAGTAGAGGACCGAGAGAAGGAGCGCCAAGATCGAGAGAGGGACCGCCAGGATCGAGAGAAGGAGCGCCAAGATCGAGAGAGGCAGCGGCAGCATGAGCTGGCCATGGCAGAGCGGAGAACCGGCGGGGCACCGGCTGCGCCAAGTGCGGATGGGCCCCAGGGTCCCAGGACTGCCAAATGCTTGGAGAGGCTCGTGGTGGCCCAACTGAAGGACATGGGTGACATAGACGGGTTCCTCAGTGCCTTTGAGAGGGCCTGTGGACTGCAACGGGTCCCCCCAGCTGACTGGCTGCAGGAGCTCATCCCCGCACTGAACCAGGAGGCGGCCGGAGTGCTCAGCCAGCTGGAGGACCTACAGCCAGGGGATTACAACCGAGTCAAGGAGGCCCTGCTGCACAAGTTCGGGCTGACCCCCGAGATGTACAGGAAGAAGTTCCGGGGGGTACAGAAAGGGCCACGGGAGACCTATGTGGACCTGGCCTCCCGCCTGGCGCAATACTGCCGCAAGTGGGTGTCTGGAGTCGGAGCCCAGACCGCAGAGGAGCTGCTCAAGCTGGTCATGATGGAGCAGTTCTATGAAGCGTGCCCACCCAAACTGAGGCTGTGGCTCAAGGACCGGAGACCAGAGAACCCCCAGGAGGCCGGGAGACTGGCGGATGAGTTCACGGAGAGCCGGTCCGGGTGTGAACGGGAGTCCCGGAGAGAGAGGGAACCGCGCAGAGACCGGATCTCGGCTGAGCGACGGAGGGAGTCAACTATGGGGCGAGACCAAGGAACAGGTCGTCTGCGCCCCAGAGAACCAGCCAGGGCCTGGACAGAGACAGCCCAAAGCCTAACTTGCCATCGCTGTGGGCAAAAAGGCCACAAGAGGGCTCAGTGCACCAGGTCCCAGGACCGGGGACTTTCCAGGGTTAACTGGCTGGGGCGGGAGGAAGGGCAGGCTGCCCCAGAGGCAGGGGCTGGCAGGCAAACCTCAGCTCAGAGAGAGGGGAAGGATGCTCAGTGCACCTCCCCTGGGAGGTCTGATTCTCGGGAGGCGGATTTCTCCGTGTACCGGGTGGGGGCAGGACGGCCCCTGCGGAGCGAGTGCCTCATACCCCTGGAGGTGGATGGTAGGAAGGTGACGGGCTTCTGGGACACGGGGGCGGAGGTGACTCTGGCCCGATCCGACATAGTGGCCCCGGAGCGGATACTACCCCACGCACAGCTGACCCTGAAGGGCATAGACGGGTCCCCGTTTAAGGTGCCTGTAGCCAGGGTGCATCTGAAATGGGGGGCGAAGGAAGGCCTCAAGGAAGTGGGGGTGCACCCGCACTTGCCCACCGAGGTGCTGATGGGGAATGACCTAGAGGAGTGGCCCCATGAATCCCAGCGGGCTCTAGTCACTACCTGGAGCCAGAGCCAGCGGGGGGCTGACAACGTGGGTCCAGGGAAGGACTCCTGGCAGCATCCTCAGGGTCCCATCCCAGTGGACACGGGGTCCAGCCAGGCTGGGACTCCGGACCTAGGCAGAGGTGGGGGACAGGTCCCGATCCCTGCCTCAGCAGCTGAATTCCAGGCTGAGGTGCAGGCAGACCCTTCCTTGCAGAGGCTGAGGGACCAGGCTGGCCTCCATGCAGCTCAGCCCCGGGGGAGAGGTGGCCAGGAGAGATTCCTGCGGGAGCGTGGGCTCCTGTTCCGTGAGTGGCTCCCCCCCAGGAAGGTGAGGGCATGGAGGGTAGAGCGGCAGCTGGTCGTCCCCCGAAAGTATCGCCTCAAGCTGCTGTATTTGGCCCACGATTCCCCCGTTGGGGGCCACCGGGGAATCCGGAGCACCCGGCTGAAGCTGCTCCAGCACTTCTATTGGCCGGGAATCTTTACAGCCGTGCAGCGGTACTGCCGGTCCTGTGACTCCTGCCAGAGGGGCGGGAAGGCCCAAGACAGTAGGAAAGCGGCTTGGGGGTCTCTACCCCAGATAGACCCTCTGGGCTGGCTGAGAGAGTTATGGGAGGGGAAGTCCTCCCTGGATGGAGCATCGGGGGTGGAAGCCGCCCTGGCTGTCCAGAGAAGGCTCGCTGGGCTCATGGCCCCAGCCCGAGAGACCCTGGCCAGAGATCAAGGCCAGTGGAAGGGTGGGTGTGACCCCCGAGGACAGGCCTGTGCCAGTCGCCCTGGAGCGGGGCGGCGAGTGGACAGAGGGAAGCCAATTCATGTGGGGCCTCGCCACGGCCGGCCCGAGTCAAGGGGAGCACCCATGTCCCCAGGGCGGGTTCCCACGCAGAGGACCCGAACTTCCCTAGGTCACGAGCGGAGTGACCCTGCTCAGTTCGCTCTCGGAGGGGGGAGAACTGTGACGTAGTGGGGGTACCTGGCTGGTTTCTATGCTGCTGGCTCTGGGGTAACCCCCACTGGCTGTCGTGGGGACCATGACCCAGCAAAACAGGATGAGTCACTATGCAAACCAGTGGCCAGACACCCCCCATGGAGAGGAACAAAGGAAGGTGGATGCTGCCTTGGCTGGGGGGCAGGGCTGGAAGTGAGTGAGTTGGTTGCTGGCTGTCGGAGGGCATGGAGGAGAGCCTAGGGGAAGGGGCTGGAGTTTAGGGGCCCAGTCTCCCCCATCTCAAGGGGGCCTGAGGCATCCTAGCCCAGTTCCTGTGACCAGACTACATCTGTGCTGCGCTGTGCTGGAGGAGCAATAAACCACCCTCAATTCCACTGGCTGGTGCAGTCTGTTTGTGCCATCTCGGGGTGCAGGAGACGGGGAACCCCCAACGCGCCGTCACAAATGGCCACTCAGCATTAGCCAAACGGATGGACCTGCTGCCTTTGCCTATCCTGGCTGTTTCTCTGCAGCCTTAGTACCCTCAGGCCCTGCAGCCTAGGAGTGAGGTAAGGCCAGACCTCCCCAGCTCTGCCTGCCTCTCCCCAGCACTATGTCTCGGGAAGCCCCCAGCAGCTAGGCCCCTCCTGCTCCCGCAACTAGAGCAGGAATATCTGTGCTGTCCTCCCTCCTGGAACCCTCATTTATACAGCCCTAGCTGGGCCCTAACTGTCTATCTCTACCTCAGCTGTGGCCGACATGCTCTCGGCCTTCTCCTAAGGATGGGCTTCATCCTTAAAGGGCCAGTGCCCCCGTCAACCGCTCCCAAAAGCCTGCATCCTGCCTCATAGTGGGTCAGGAGATTCATAGTTTGGACACTACCCAATTTAAGATTAAAATGTGTGAAACCATGAAGCTGACGAATATGAAAATCCTGTGAGTGGGCAATGGACCAACAAGAAGCATGAATTGGTTAGAGCCCCGCTCCTGAGGCTGGCACATGTGACAGAGAGGTGCAGGTATCGCTTTTTTTCTCTGTAGGGCCACATTTCATTTAGCAGGTCAGTGTGGTGATGTCCAGGGATCAGAATGTCTTGGCAGAGTCCAGTCTTGTTGACCGCAGTGCATCCAGACTACCGCGCTGTGCCGCCAGACAGCTGATAGCACAGCACGACGGCCATTTTGATGTAAACGAAGTGGTGATTATTTAAATTGCCGCTTCATTCTCCTATGTCTGGTCAACTCATCTACATGGCTCCGTCGACAGGGCCATGTCGTCCAGACACACCCAAAGGGGGTATCTCACCATGGCAGCTTCTCCCCATTCCCAAAGCACCTCCTGGAGCCAGAGCCTGATCTGGGGGCTGGAATGAGCTGCCAATGCTACAGGTCTGGGGAGGGAAGGCACCTCTGGTCCGGGCAGGCATTGTGCCTGGTGGGGCCATGTAACGGGGCAGGTGGCTGGTGGAAGAAGTGAGGCTGGTGTCCGTCTGCGCTCAGCCTGGGCAGCTTGCCAAGGTGCAGCCTGGGGAACAGTTGGGCAGAGGCATAATCAGCTGTGGAGCAAGGGCCCCTCTAGACACTGATCCCCCGACAGGTTTATCTGCGGCGCTGTTTGCCGTACCTGGCTTTGCAGGATGGAATGTCAAACAGAGCTTTGCCCCCAGAGTTCTTCTGAAATGACACCTCTGGTGCTGGGGAAGCCAGGAACCCCCCTCCCACCGCACCCCTGTGCCTGAGCTGTGTCGTGTCTGCAGGGTCCCTGAGCAGCCAGAGAGCAGACCGCAGGGACAGGCCATTCCCAGCGGGATCTGCCATGTGCCTGGGGCTCAGCGTGAGGCCAGATGGCCAGTCCATGGACCTTCCACTAAGGGAGAGGCCCTTAGCAGTGGGAGCCCCGAAGGGGAACGTGGCTGTGGGGGGCTGAGCTTGCTGTGCGGGGACTTGAGGAGGCCAAACTGACCCACTGACGCTCTGGTCTCACAAATGGGGGCCTGCATCAGTCGAGCCCGGTCCTGAGCTTTGGGGCTCTTAGGTGCAGCTTGGTGGGGACTGGAGACACCTGTAGACTCGCAGGCTGGCGCTGCAGGGGAGCATTAGAGAGAGTGGCCCCACATACTGATGGGACACGCGGTGGCTGTGGGACTTAGGAGGAGGCAGCCCCCGATGTAGCTGTGGATACGGAAGGCCTGATGTCAGTTGATTGTGCCCAGCAGGCCTGGGAGAACTCTGTGTCCATGTGGGTGTAGCAGTCAGAGGTGTGTGATGCTGCGGCGGGGGCCTGTCAGGGCTATTCTCCACTCTGACACTCTAGAGGCTACATCTACACTGGCATGATTTTCCGGAAATTCTTTAAACGCAAAAGTTTTCCGTTAAAAGCATTTTCGGAAAAGCGCGTCAAGATTGGTAGGACGCTTTTCTGCAAAAGCACTTTTTGCGGAAATCATCCGTTGCCAATCTAGACGCGGTTTTGCGCAAAAAAGCCACTATCGCCATTTTAGTCATTGGGGCTTTTTTGCGGAAAACAGTACTGTGCTGTCTACACTGGCCCTCTTGCTCAAATGATTTGCGCAAGAGGGCTTTTGCCTGAACGGGAGCAGCACAGTATTTCCGCAAGAACACTGACGATCTTACATGAGATCGTCAGTGTTCTTGAGGAAATTCAAGCGGCCAGCGTAGACAGCTGGCAAGTTTTTCCGCAAAAGCAGATGATTTTGCGGAAAAACTTGCCAGTCTAGACACAGCCTCTGAGTGCAGAAGGTGAAGGCGGAAAAGACTTTACATATACCTTGCTGCTACAATCACTGGATACACAAACTTCCCCCAGAATCACAATACTTAGATTTGGGAGGAGGGGTTGCTCCCACCATCAAGTGATTTTTATCCGTAAAACCAGGGTGAACTCTTGCACCCATCCCCAGGATACCCCAAGATCTTCTGCCAAAAAAAGAGCTTGAAAAAAAATAAAGAGAGAGCGGTTAGAGATAACCCCACTCCAGCCAGGTTCCCACTGTTAAGAAGAGCTATTGGAACCCGGCTGGAATGGTTTTTTTTTCTTTTACCTCCCTCTCTCTCTCTTTTTTAAGCTCTCTTGCTTTTCAAGTTCATCCTAGCACTGTGGATCCACCAGACGTAGGGGGCAGATTGAGCAAAGTCAGAAAACTCTTCCAAGGGAGCCCTTTGCCAAAGCAGCCAAGCATGGCAGCAGGTGAGGAGGCCTTGGCAGCTCTCCCTCACCCTACATAAACAAGGCCCAAATCACCAGACCTGGGTGGTGGGCGGCCCAGCTGGCATTTCTCAAAGGGTAGGGCCCAGGCCAGCCTGATGCCAGGCTCTGGGATGAGTGTCATGTTACCGAATTTGAGGGAAGCAGCCAGATCACAGCTGCACCCATAGGAGGGGGTGTTGGCCCCAAAAATGGTATAAAAGGGGGCCATGTGAGGTGCTGAATAGAAGCTCACTGTCTGCCAATCCTATGTACGCTAGTCATGTGATTGTATAATGTTTGTGTGTGAAATTATAAGCATGCACTTTGTATGGATACTGAATATTTCCCTGCATGTGGTTGAGCACTGGGCAGAACCCGGCCTATGGACATGCTAATTAGCGAGGCCCTGTGGGACAATGGCACTCAATGGGCCAAGGACACACCTAAAGAATGAGGGCTGACACCTAAGGGCTGCCAGCAGGGAACACAGGGATAGGCTGCTTGTCAGGTGACCTGCTGCAGCCAAGAAGAGACCATGAAGGATGTATAAAGAGGCCATGTGGTCAACTCCATCTTGGGACTCAGCTCAGCACTTCATCCCAGATGCAGCAGTGCAGGGATCGAAGAGCCGGAAAGAACTGTGGACCCATCCTAACCGAGGATGTGCCACAAGGACTTTTAAGCCAGCAGCTATAACATCTCTGCTAGAGCCTGCATCGAGACCTGGGAGATTCGATGCATGTAATGTATGATTCTTTAGCAACCTTACTATCATGCTCTTCTTTCTGGTAGCAATAATCCTTTAGATGTTAGATGCTAAAAGATTGGCTCAGCATGATTTGTGGGTACAATCCGGAGGGTAAATTGACCAGGGATCTGTGGCTGGTTTCTTGGAACCGGACAGAACTTGTTCGGGGTAGGTGGGATTGGGTTCTAAGACCCCCCACCTGTGTATGAGGCCTGGGGCCATCTGGGGCACGGATATTGCTGGGGTGTCGGAAGGGTGTTGCTCGTGAGGCTTCAGGCAGGCAGCTGAAGCGCTCTGTGGGACTAGTTTGTGGGCCTCTTTGGGAAGGTCTCCAGTCTGGGGGCTGTAAGGAGTCCCGAATTTGAGCAATTTGCCCTGAGCGGACGCCCTCTGCTGTGCCCAGACCAGCTCGGTCTGTCACAATGAGGCAACAGCTGGCACTGTTGGGGCATCGGATTAATGGCTGTGTGCGGGGGAGTGAATCAAAGGGCAGAGCTGGGGACACTGAAGGGCAGGACTGGGAGTTTCCATATTGTATAACTAGAGCCAGGTGAGTTCTCACTGCCGTGCTCCCCCACTGCGTGCTGGTTTCCTCTTCCCCTCTAACCCAGCTCTGCTTGTGTCATACACACCCGGTGCTTGGGAGCTGGGAGGTGCTTGCTCTTCAAGTGCCCCCAGCGGAGCTATTTAGTGATTCTAGAAATGAGTTGGGGCAGCTACCTTGGGTGATTTTCAAAAGGAAGCCCTGAATATCTGACCTGACTCTTGTTGCTGCAGACACCAAGCTCCGGATCAGGTCACCCCCCCAGGCCACTGTGAGTTTCAGCCCTTTGGTGGTGGGACACAAAGCCGACACTTTCTGGGAGCAAACATCCCCTTTACAGGGAACATTTTATTTTAAAAGCTGGTGGATAAATGCAAAACTCTTGTGTGGCCCTAGCTGTGATTCTGGTGCCCCCTCACATACATGGTCCCAGCCGTGCCAGGGAGCAAGGTCGAGAAACACACAAAGGTGTCTGCAACAATCAGTTTAATTGTAGCAGGGATCACAAATCAGGAAATGGTTCCTGCTATCAGCCAATGACAGACAGTGGGTGGAGTTAAGTGGACAGCACTTGTCTTGGTGGTGCTGAATCTACCAAGTCTGGGTCACTTTTGGGTGTAACCTCAGGCCAGGAGACTTGGGGGATTGTGAAGTTTGATTTGAGGCTAATCAACATCACTGGGAGCTATTTAAACCTTGAGTTACTGCGACAGGCTGTCCCTTGAGGGAGTCCATAATAAGGGAACAGTCTCAGGCTGGCTGCTATCCAGGGGGAAGAACCACATGGATCCCGTGCTAATGTGTTATGGCCAGAACTCACAGCGCAAGGAGGCTGATTTTGCAGCCACTACCACATGTTTAAAGCTCCTGTTTGTCCGGATCAGGAGAAGGGAAATGAGCTGAGGAGAGCAGGCTGACCGGGGCAGAGATGTGATGGGGGGTGGAGAGGGACAGGGTGAGAGGGAGATCGGGGTGATGTCTCTGGCAGTTTGGGGAGAGGATGACACATTGCAGATGGAGGGGTTAGAGTGGCAATACACAGAGGAAGTTGCCCCAAGGGAAGCAGGGGAGAAGGAGCGGAGCAGATGCAGGGGCAGGTGGACACTTAGCTTGATTGGCTGCAAGAACATTGAGTCACTACTGGGATGTCTGGCAGAGGAAGCGAGCTGGAGCAGTGTAGGGGAAGTGGGGTGGGGGTGCTGTGTGTATGGGGTGGAGAGTTGGGTCCACCAAGGAGGGCAGGATATGGGGTTCAGAAGTGTAGGACAGACCCTGTAAGGCTGGGCATGGGGCTATGGGGGAGGGGCAAGGTCTGTGAGGCTGGAGGTGGGAGATGTTAGTGGTTCCACTTGGCCTAACAGTGATCCCCAGACTTGTCTGCCCTTCCCATGTGAGCTGCCCTGGGACACTAGGCTGGGGACTCACCTGCTGGCCTGGGGGTTAGCGTGGGGGTTCTGTTCAGTACTGCATTGTGGAGGATGAAGTAGCACAGGCTGGGCTGGCGCTGGAAGCCCTGTCGCTCCATCAGCCTCTGCATGTTGAAATTCTCCACCAGCACGTTGGCGTAGCTGGGGTAGCCCAGTGAATGGAGCCGCTTGGCCATCATGTTAGTCAGCACTGTATTGTAGCCACGCCCCCGGTGCTGGGGCAGAGTGTAGGCAGGCCCCAGGGCACCAAACGCATCTGAAGCCAACCAGCTGACAGGGCGGCCGGTGGCATCCAGGAGGCAGGCACTGGGGTAGTGGCGGATCAGGCTGGCCAGGTTCTTCCTGCTCCTCTCGTTCCCCCCAAAGATCCACGTCTCATTCAGCAGGTCGACATGGGAGACATCCAGGGACGAGAGCCTCACAGCCGGGTCCAGCCTAGGGGGGCAGAGAGCAGCAGGGCGGAGCCCCAAAGGTCAGGGATGGGGACTGAGACCCCTGAATGATGACTGGGCCAAAGGTCAGGAGGTTTTTAAAACAATACGATGCTGCATTGCTGGTCTCCCTTGAGAGCTGATCTTCCCTGGCCCCAACCCTGCTAGTGCTCTATGATTTATTATGGTGATAGCCACCCCCCATCTCCTCGCCAGCGTATCTTTCTGCACCATCCATTCTATCCCTGCACAGGCACCCTCGGCCCTATATCCAGCCCCACAGCCCCCCCTTGGCACCTCCTGGATTCTTCCTCCCCTCCCTGCCCTGTGGGGGCTGCTGGGGCCTCCCCTTTGCCCTTACTAGGTGTTCCTGTGGTGGGGGAGCAGGCACATTGTGCTGTCTCTTCACTCACAGCAGGGGAGGGGAAGGAGGGACAGGAACTGCCCTGGGATGCTAAGGAATTTCTGCTCCCATGAGAAGGTGTCACGCTACTGCAGGAAGGAGAGGGGCAGGGACCTCTCAATGCAGCAGCTTTGATTGGCTCCTCTGCAAGACATTGTGTGGGAGAGGCAGCCAATCAGACTGGGCTGCCCCACTCCAACCCCAGGTGGGGCAATTCCTTTGATGGGCTTTGGAAATCCGGCTCTAGACCAGGCCAGACTTAGGGGGCTTCAGAGGGGTTCATGACAGAACCAAACAGAGAGGTGAGCGGTTGCCTTTGGGGGGATGGAAATTGCAGGGCATTTCTCCCAAGGGGGGTTAGTTCTCATCTGGCCCGAGCACAGGGAGATCTGCTGGCCCAGGGGTGGGGAATGGGACATGGGCGGGGCTTATCCCCTCTTACACACACGGTGGCAGTGCTGCCCAATGTCCCCTCTTGCTAGAACGGGGCACTTCCTCCTCTTGAGAGAGACCCTCCCCGCAACTCCCCAATTCACCCCCAGGTACCTCCCTGGGTCTAGGGTGAAAATCCAAGCTCTGAACGGGCTGAAGGCAGGGCAGACTCCTCTCTAGCCTGGGCCAGGCACAATGTGGTGCAGGAATGGGGGGAGCTTGGCCTCTCAGTACCCAGGTGCTGCGAGGGGTGTCAGGTGCCTGGTGCCACTGGCAGGGCCCTATTGGTGCCACAGAAGCCATTTGGATGTGGGTCTCCTGGAGGAGGGTAGAGGTCCTGTGCAGGTGCTGAAGGGATCTCCCCAGTCCATGGCTACTCTCCCCTGAACCTGCGGGCTCCGTGCCAGTCCCACTGGGAATCTGTGGGTACCACCATGACCCCAGTGCCCCAGGCTCCAAAGGGGGAACAGCCAGCCAGAGCTTGAACATCCCAGTGCCCTGCTGGCCAGTGCCCCTGCCTCTCAGACTGTTTCCTGCTCCAACATCCCCCCTCCTCCCCTCGCTGTGGGGCCCAGCAGCGCAGGCAGACACTGACTGTATCTCGGGCAAGGAGCTGGGATCCGAGTGGAGGTAGGTGAAGCAGCGGAGCACGTCCAGCTTGGCCCCTTTGCTCCTGGCGATGTCCCTGGAGGCTTCGTACAGCCCGTCATGGAGCCCTGAGGACAGGGGAGTGAAGGGTGATGTGAAAAGGGCCCATGTATGTGGGGAGCCCAGCCTGGCACAGGGGGCAGGAGTCTGAACTTCTAAACCCACCTGCCCCAGGCCTCATGGAAGGGAATGTTGACAGGTGAACCAATTTGAGCCCATATCTGGTAAGGGGCTGCCCCACGTACGCCAGCCCCTATACTGCTCTTGGGAACATCCTTAGAATTTTGGGGGAACTGTGGGTTCGAGGCTGGTAAGATCGTGTGGTTTGGAACAGGACAGCACAGATACTCAGTTCCTGGGGGGCTCTCCCTGGTGGTGTGGGCCCCAAGTTACCGTGGATGCGGAAGGCCTTGTCCCAGTTGACAACACTGCCCAGCAGGGTGCGGCAGGCGCCCAGGTCCCGGTAGTGCACTGCATACGTGTTGGTGTAGAAATCAGAGTCGTCCGATGGCACCTGCCGGGGGGAAACATGGAGCCAAAAGAGGAACTCCTATGGAATAACTGATCTGCCTGCCCCCCTTTGCAATCTTGGCCCCTTCTCCGTGGTTCCCTAGAGGTGAAGGGCTGCATGTCCCAGTCCCAGCCCCCAAACCAGCCTTCCCCCGAGGGCTCCAGGGGAGTAAAGGTCTAAATCAAATTCCTGTTCCCTCCCTGAGCCAACCTGTTTCCCATTCTAGGGTCCCTACAGAGGAAACACCCCAGGTCCCATTTCACACTGTTCCCCCGGGTCAGGTGCAGCATGGTGGCTGTGGGGCAGACCTCTCTGTGTGGCCGGATAAGGACAGCTTTGAATTTGGGCCATGAATCCATCAGCACCTCGTGTCCAGCCAGGTTCCCGCGGTTTATGTTCATCACGGCACCATGGACCTGTGAGAGACAGAGACAATCCTGGGCTCCCAGAACTGGAAGGCACCTCAAGGGGTCATTAAGCCCAGTCCCCTTCACTCATGGCAGGATCGAGCACCACTTGGAGGTGTTGGGGGTCAGAGGCAGGGCAGCAGTTCCAGCTTTTACAGCTCTGTCAGGAGCCTCCTGATGTTTACTGAGGGGTTTCAGCATCTCGTGAGCCCCTGCACATTGGGGGAGATTTTGCCCTTTTGAAAAATGTCTGTTGTCTTCCATTACTGCCTATGGGGCTGACACCACAGGCTGCGCTTAGTGAAGATGGTCGCCACCCGTGTTCCCTGTAAGCTGTGGTCTTGTGCGGCAGCTCAGGAGTAATTCAAATGCTTCCCAGATGTTTAGCAGAGAGCCCACGGCTAGGGGCTTGTTTCTACAGGTGGTGACATTCCCACATGCCTCAGTGCACATAGTAATTATTTTACACTTGGATAGAAATAATCTGCCCTTTTAAGGAAAAGATTAGAGGGCACATTGGCTGCCACCTCACAATGATTTCAGTGGGCCAAGGCCAGGGAAGCTGGTTGTCCCAGGCTCTGAGAGCCAGAGATTGGGGATCTGGGGATCGTGACCCCAGTGAGGTCGTGACCCCAGTGAGCAGCATGGAGAAGGGGCAGTGAGGGGTGGGGAGGGACAGTGGAAGGCACTAGCGCTTGGGCTGAAGGACAAGGAGGGAAAAGGGGGATGGGGACATGGGCCGCGCTGTTTCTAGCCACCCTGGGTTCACTCTCCTAATTTTTGGGTCAGATCCTGCTGTGTGGCCCCCGGGCTTATACCGCAGGGCAGACCCTGAGTGTGTGTGTGAGCGCGGGGACAAATGGACTCTGACCCCCGCCCCCCCCCCGTCTCCACTCACACACATTTGAACCATGTGATGGGCCTGGGGTCATGGAGGGAGCCAGAGTGATCAGTTTGCTAAGTGTTTGGCAAGGAATCCGCCTGTGCAATGATTGGTTCCTGTGGCACGAATCTGCCGTATGATTGGCTGGGGGGGGGTGTCCCACTGGCCATGCTGGGTGAGCAGCAGCAGGAATAGGTGCTGGGTTTGGACTTTGGGAGACAGGAGATGTGGGTGGGGATGGGGTAATCGAAAGAGCAGCCAGAGCGGGAGAGGGTCCTGCCTGCAGCCAGCCAATCCCTGCCCCATCCCTGGCAAGAGAGAACTTTCTGCCCCACTCCCATTACTATCCCAGGAGGTGCCGCGTGGTGGGGGAAGGCAGGTCCATTTCACCAGCAGAGTCTCAGGCAGGCTTTTCCGCAATGTCCCCTCCAGCAGCCGCAGCTTGGAGGAGCAGCTCAGGAGCAGCATCTCCGGTGGGAACGGGCCCTCGGCAGTAGGGGACGCCCTGGGGGGCAGAGACGCATCAGTTCCCTGCAACCTCCCTGCTCCCACCTCCCTGGAGACTCACAGGGGGTATGTCTACAGTACCCCGCTAGTTCGAACTAGCGGGGTAATGTAGGCATACCGCACTTGCAAATGAAGCCCGGGATTTGAATTTCCCGGGCTTCATTTGCATAAACTGGGCGCCGCCATTTTTAAATCCCTGCTCGTTCGAACCCCGTGCAGCGTGGCTATATGGGGCACGAACTAGGTAGTTCGGACTAGGCTTCCTAGTCTGAACTACCGTTACTCCTCATTCCACGAAAAATGGAAAAATGGCGGCGCCCAGTTTATGCAAATGAAGCCCGGGAAATTCAAATCCCGGGCTTCATTTGCAAGTGCGGTACGCCTACATTACCCTCCTAGTTCGAACTAGGAGGGTAGTGTAGACATACCCAGGGTGTCTGCAACCTCCCAGAACTGCCCAAATAGCAAATCCTATTGGCTGTAACAAACCAGGCGGATGCAGCTCCTGTGTCTGGGCATTATTCACACTATTGCACCAATAGTTGTTTTCTCAGAGCAGTATTTCCTGTGGGTTTTCCTCTCCCCTACGTATCAGAACTTCCCTGCAGTTAATCCTGGAGCTTTTCACTTTAAAAATCCCTTTGCATGAGTATTTCCACAAGTGTCACTTGGACGTTCCAAGCGGTGGGTCAGGACGTCAAGTGGAAGACCCACCAGTTTGGGTGCAGCGTTCTGCTCTCCAGGCACCCTACAACAATAATACATCCTGTCTGTCCCTGTGTGGCTCCTGCCATGCCTGGGCAGGTTTGTGCAGGCCTAGGGTTGCCCCAGTAGCTCCCACTCATCTGGGCAGTCTCAGTGGTGGGAGAAGAAGCAGCCCCAACGACGTTGGAGGGACAGGGAGGTCATGGAGTTGTGAGGTTCCTGCTGGACAATAGCTGGTCTCTCTTGGGGGCTGTTCTAGCATCTTATACCTGAGCAAATGAACCATTAACAGAGTCTGTGCCTGGCCAGTCATGTCCCTACAGTAGCAAGGCAGGGTCAGGCTCCTTCCATGGGCAGAGGGGGCGACACGATCTCCTGGAGCCAGTGAATAAGAATTTTGAGGAGACATGAGCACTGCCACAAGTGGGGTGCAGGCAACCAGGTCAGCTGGTTCCTTTTGAATCCTGACCCACGTCCCCGGCGATCTCAGCTCTGGGCTCTCCCATGGCAGGTCCTGCCTCACTCTGTCTCTCTTAAACAGAAGCCTTCGCTATCGTAACCGTAGCCAACCTGGTGCTCAGCTGGCGTATTGTATGAAATCATTCAGCAGCTGTTTTTCTGTCTCCAGATCCCTGGCCTGGGACAATCCTGCAAGTACGGGGCCCCTGAGCAGCGTGACGGGTCCATGGATCTCGGTGGGTTGGCATCCGCAGGAGTGCACCCATGTCGATGATGCAGCTTGGGACAATAGCTGCATACACCTCAGTGGGTGCTCCCAGCCCCCCTCATCTAACCAGTACTCAGGAGCCTGTGCCATGCACTGAGCCTGCCTGTTCTCAGCTCCTCACCCTACTCTAGTGGTGTGATTTAGGCGCATCTGGTCTGCGCTCTGCTCCCTGCCAGCCTCACAAGGCTTCCCTGGATGCTGGCTCACACTGGGGGAAGGGAAAGTAGATCAGACACCCCCTAAAGGGTAGGGTCCCCCAGATCCCAGCACACATGAGGGGAGAGAAGTGTTCAGACACCCCTGTAAAGGGCCAGGGAACAGGAGATTCTGGCACCTGTATAGCGGCATGGAGAGCAGGTCAGATCCCCCTTAAGGCAGAGGGACCGCGGGATTCTGAGTGTGGCCCCAGACACCCCCAAAGCCCAGAACCTCCCAAACTCAGAGCACATATTAGAAGAAAGATACTCCTGCCCCTTCCTTGCCACTATCATATCACCCCTCCCGATATCAAGCTCCCTCACCTGAACCCCCTAATGCCACTTATATCCCCATATTCCCCCAACCTTTGCTTCAGCCCCAGGTCACTGCAACCCTATTTCCTCTGCCTGCGAATTCCCCCCCCCCCTCAAACCCTCACTCACGGAATTTATTTCGTTGTTACTGGTTTAAGCGTTGCCTGAATAATTTGCTGTCCTTCAGGTACAGTTTCCTCAAACCATAAGAGTTAGCAGGTGCAGTTTGTCACAGCGGGAACAGCTCGTTCTTCTTTGAGTGATGTCCCCGTGGGTGCTCCACTCTTGGTGGTTGGTTTGCCCCGGCGCCGGAGGATGGAGATTTTTCGCAGCAGTAGTCCGGCCGGACCACACGTGTGAGGGGAGTGTCTCACGGCGTTCGCACCCTTTCACGCTGCTCGGTCTGGTCTGAACCAGTTCCTCTGAACCGCCTCAGGCTGCAGGCGGAGGAAACCTCTCTCCTTGGAACTCTCCTGTTTGTGAGGAATTCAAGCTTGTTTCTTATCTCTGGTTCGCTCAGTTTATACTTACCTTCTCCTTCCATTCCTAGTTTAAAAAAATCACATTAAAGTTAAAAGTTACAGTTTAAAGTAGTTACCAGACGTTACTTGCCCTTACTTGCTAAGCTTCAGTTTTCTTCCCTCTTACTCATCACCTTCTCCCTGGTTAAAAAGAAAAAAAAAGAGACGAAGTTAAAAGTGAAGTTTAGTGAAGTCGAAGTTACGTTACAATAATGCCTTGTTCACCAAGAATCAAAAAACGTGAGGCCTGCTGCGAGGCCTTGGATGGCCATTCCTCCTGTATTCGTTGTTTGGGGGAGGGCCATGTTCCATAAAAATGCCCTCACTGCTCTAAGCTTACAGCTAGAGCGATGAGGCTCAGGATGTTCCTCTTCGATAAGGCCCTTCAGCCTCAAGGATCTGCCTCCCCCCGAGACCATCAAGAGAGCCACAAAAAAGAAGGGCGTCCTCTCCAACTGCCGCCCCACCAAGAAAGAGGAAGCCGTCTCCGACCCGTGTTATCAGATTTTTCCAATACTCTGGGGTATGCTCATGTATTAGGGTTACTCTTATGGGACTGGGGGAAGGTTAACAATTCTATCAGTGTGCTGCTTGTGCTTACTTGTGCTCTCATATGGAGCTGAATTCTCCCTGCTGCCAATTCCCCCTCCCACTGGAGCTTTCCTGCAGGAACTAGATTCCTCAGGATGGGGTTCTTCCCACCTTAGCAACACACACAGACACTTACACCCACTAACAGAGCACGTCTGAGAGGACTGGGTAGTCAGCACTCACAAGCTGACCCCCTCATATGTCCCTGGACTCAGCTGGCTGGGTTTGACAGCAATGCCACACTGCACCCTCATCTGCCTGTGGACTCAATGGGCTGAATTAAACAGCACTTTAAGCTGCCATCCTCATACACCCCCAGGTTCAGCACTTCCCTATCTCCACTTTCCCACCACAATCATTCACTGGTAAATCAGTCAGGCCACATCTGGAGTATTGTGTCCAGTTCTGGACCCCCCACTGCAAAAAGGATGTGGACGCATTGGAGAGGGTCCAGCAGAGGGCAACCAAAATGATTAGAGGCCTGGAGCATATGACCTATGAGGAGAGGCTAAGGGCGTTGGGTCTGTTTAGTCTGCAGAAGCGAAGAGTGAGGGGGGATTTGATAGCAGCCTTCAACTTCCTGAAGGGAGGTTCCAAAGAGGATGGAGAGAGGCTGTTCTCAGTTGTGACAGATGGCAGAACAAGGAGCAATGGTCTCAAGTTGTGGTGGGAGAGGTCCAGGTTGGATATTAGGAAAAACTATTTCAGTAGGAGAGTGGTGAAGCACTGGAATGGGTTACCTAGGGATGTAGTGGAGTCTCCATCCCTAGAAGTGTTTAAGTCTTGGCTTGACAAAGCCCAGGCTGGGTTGATTTAGTTGGAATTGGTCCTGCCTAGAGCAGGAGGCTGGACTTGATGACCTCCTGAGGTCTTTTCCTGCTCTATGATTCTATGAACCACACGATGAGCAAACCCCACAGGATTTTGAGCACTACAGGGATCTTTAGCTTGGGTACAAGAAGCGTTGTTGCAGAGCGAATGGGGAAGCCAAAACACCCCTTGAGGAAAACTGAGCAAAAGAGAAAGAGAGAGAAGCAACCAGCTTAACAATGAAAGTTATTTATTTCTGAGTAGTGAATAGATATCAAACAGTTAGAATCATAGAATCATAGAATCATAGGACTGGAAGGGACCTCGAGAGGTCATCGAGTCCAGCCCCCCGCCCTCAAGGCAGGACCAAGCTCCGTCTACACCGTCCCTGACAGATGTCTATCTAACCTGTTCTTAAATATCTCCAGAGAGGGAGATTCCACCACCTCCCTTGGCAATTTATTCCAATATTTGACCACCCTGACAGTTAGGAATTTTTTCCTAATGTCCAATCTAAACCTCCCCTGCTGCACTTTAAGCCCATTACTCCTTGTCCTGTCCTCAGAAACCAAGAGGAACAAATTTTCTCCTTCCTCCTTGTGACACCCTTTTAGATATTTGAAAACCGCTATCATGTCCCCCCTTAATCTTCTTTTTTCCAAACTAAACAAGCCCAGTTCATGAAGTCAGTTACAATATTAAATCTCAATTGAAACTGATCACAAATGTTAGGTAACCATATAACAGTTTAGACAGGGCAGGGTCAGGAGGCTATGCCTAGAGAGGTAGTTGATGGGGGGGGGAGAGAGAGAGAGAGAGAGAGAGAGAGAGAGAGAGAGAGAGAGAGAGCTCACCACTCCGTGGAGCTTGCACTGATCGGGGTTCCCAGCTGATGATGGTAGCTGGGGATCCAGAGGGCAGGAGACAAGCAGAGCAGAGCCCCCAGCATGATCAGACAGGAGATGAAGAAGTCTCAATGGGACTAATGCAGTTTAAATCCAGGATCAGAACAGTTTTTCTTGGGGCAAGGATACGAGTTTTATAGGGATAGGACAATAGTTCAAAGAGCAAGAGGAGAGACAATAGAAACTGGTCATCCCTCCTTATGGGTGATGTTCCCTGAAGGAGCTCACAATGAAACTAGGCAGTTTCAGCATTTGGGATGTCAATAGGATCGTTACTAGAATTGGTCTGATAATGACTAATTTGGGTGTGAGTAGGCCGAGGTTCATTAGCATCTGGAGAAGAGATTTCCCATCAGGCAGTGCTTCTCTGCTTTCAGTATCCCATAGTTCACTGCGGTTCCTGCAGTGGAAGAGCTGATCTCCATTCTGTATGCTAATCGGTTCTATCTTCAATGCAGATGAGCTTGGGGTGTTTCCTTAATTAGTTGAGGTGTGTCTTCCCTGGCCTTTTCATTGCTTTGTCTGATTCTAGCAAAGGCTTAGGGGAAGGGGGGGAGGATGGTTTTCCATAAATGTCACTCCCTGGCTCCCAAGAGCACAGGGCTGGTAGGTAAAACCTGCTCTCTACCTGCTACTTCGCATGGAAGATTGAGCATTGGCAGTAAACCGGGCACTTCAGGTGTGTCTACGGTGCACACAGCACGTCCAAATCAGTGAAATCCAGCTCTTCGGTGCCAACCACATACCATTTATTGGCACTGACGTCTCTGGCACAGTCAAATCCCATTCCCGGTATGTCAGCGCTGTCGGCACCAACAAGTTCCGCTCGAGCCAAACCTGCACCAATGCCAAGGGCGGCACCGACCGCTTGCCATCTTGTTCCTCCTATAATTATCAGGAGCCATACAAGAACTGTACGTGCTATAGAACTCATTTGCCATACCACGGCTCCTATCATTGCTCGTCCAGATCACTTCCTAGATCTAGGACACATGATTCCTCTGTGAGATACTCACCAGTGACTGACCCGCCCTGTTCCCGACGTGACTCAAGGTCCCCGCTCCTCCACCCAGACTTACGTAAAAGAAGGGCAGCCCCTACTGGAGGAAACACACCAGCCTGAGATATCGCCTACTGATCCATCGTCATCCTGACCGGACGAGGTGGTTATACCAGGGGATACCTCTCCCCCGATGATCTCAGGCAATTTAAAGAGCTTTTCAAAAGAGTAGCTCTCTCTCAGGAGATGCAGCTCACTGAAATCTAAGGGAAACACCACCGCATTCAAGAATCTCGAGACATCTCATTCTCCTAAACTGTCGATTCCCCTACATAAGGCCATATTGGAAGTCGCCAATGAGTTGTGGCAGACCCCAGAATCAGTACTGCCTACTAACAAGAAGGCGGACAAGAAATATTTTGTCCCCCCAAGGGATCAGAGTTCTTATTCATCCACCCGCTCCCCAACTCCTTGGTGGTTGATGCGGAACGACAAAGAGCATGGGTGGCACAATATAGAGGCCAAACATCAGATAAAGATTCAAAGAGGCTGGATTTATTTGGAAGGAAGGTGTGTACATCATCAACACTTCTTCTCCCAATAGCCAACTATTTGGCACATTGATCTAAGCATAATTTCGACAACTGCTCAGAACTGACAACCCTCATGGAGTCTCTACCTGAATCTGAGACCCATTCTGAAGGCTATTGTTCAGGATGGTTACGCTGCCACCAGGACCAGCTTACAGATAGCGGCTGACATAGCAGACACTGCAGCCAGGGCCACTGTCACTGCAGTTGTCATGTGAAGGGCATCATTCCTCCAGGTTGCAGCAGGCATCAGAATCAGAATAATTATCCACAAAACCAACCCAATACCAGGCAGCAGGTTTGACTGCTTGGTTGGGAGCACTCAACCAGTCTGACCGGTTACCATCCCGCTGTTTCACCGTCGCCTACGCCTATTTTACCAGCACTGGACAAACATTACCAGCGACAGATGGGTCCTAGAGATAATCAGAACCGGTTATGTCATACCCTTCCTCTCTATCCCACCTACAACCCCCCCAAACCATGCAAAATAAATCATCTGCTGTATATCGGCGTGGTAGAAAGAGTGCTGCACGAATTCAGAGGGAAAGGCTTCTATTCCCTTATTTCCTGATTCACAAGAAAACCGAGGGTTGGAGACCGATCTTGGATCTCAGGCAACTAAACAAATATCTTCAAAAACAGCGTTTCAAAATGGTGACCCTTGCATCAGTTATCCCAGCCTTAGAGCAGAATGACTGGTTCGTTGCTCTCGACCTACAGGAGGCTTATTTCCCTGTTACGATCCACCCCGCACACAGGTGGTTTCTCAGGTTTGTTGTCAGCAAAAATCACTATCAATACAGGGTCCTTCCATTCGGACTTCGAGTGTTCACAATAGTGCTCTCAGTTATCAGTGCTCATCTGCAACTCAACGGGGTGATCATATTCCCCTAACTAGACGACTATCTTATGAAGGCCCGATCGCCTTCGAAGGTAGGCAGAGAGCTAGCCACCGCCACACAAACTTTCCAGTCTCTCGGACTAGTAGGGAATGAGGGCAAATCAATATTGCTCCCTACCCAATACTTAGAGTTCATTGTGGCGAGGTTGGACTCCAAGGCAGAAAGAGCGTTTCTACCTGTGGTCAGGTTTCAGTCAATACCGCTGCGAATAGATACCTGTCGGGGCAATCACAGGATTCGAGTACTCTTAGCCCTCAAGCTCATAGGCCATATTGCCACAACTACATTCGTATATGAACACTTGTCTCCCCCATGTGTGCTGGGATCTGGGGGACCCTGCCCTCTAGGGGGTGTCTGATCTACTTTCCCTGCCCCCAGTGTGAGCCAGCATCCAGAGAAGCCTTGTGCTGCTGGCAGGGAGCAGAGCGCAGACCAGATGCGCCTAAATCACACCACTAGAGTAGGGTGAGGAGCTGAGAACAGGCAGGCTCAGTGCATGGCACAGGCTCCTGAGTACTGGTCAGATGAGGGGGGCTGTGAGCACCCACTGAGGTGTATGCAGCTATTGTCCCAAGCTGCATCATCGACATGGGTGCACTCCTGCGGATGCCAACCCACCGAGATCCATGGACCCGTCACGCTGCTCAGGGGCCCCGTACTTGCAGGATTGTCCCAGGCCGGAGATCTGGAGACAGCAAAGCAGCTGCTGAATGATTTCATACAATACGCCAGCTGAGCACCAGGTTGGCTACGGTTACGATAGCGAAGGCTTCTGTTTGAGAGAGACAGAGTGAGGCAGGAGCTGCCATGGGGGAGCCCAGAGCTGAGATCGCCGAGGACGTGGGTCAGGATTCAAGAGGAGCCAGCTGAGCTGGTCGCCTGCGCCCCACTCCTGGCCGTACTCACGTCTCCTCAGAATTCCTTTCCACCGGCCCCAGGAAATCACCTCTCCCCCTCTGCCCATGGAAGGAGCCTGACCCTGCCTTGCTACGGCAGGGACGTGACTGTCCCGGCTCCCAGCCAGGCACAGACTCTGTTAATGGTTCATTTGCTCAGGGATAAAATATTACAACAGCCCCCAAGAGAGAGACCAGCAGGGACAGAACCAGCTGCTGTCCAGCAGGAACCTCTCTGCTCCTCCAGCTCTCTGTATCTCCAACTTCTTTGGGGCTGCACCTTATCCCAGCGCTAAGACTGCCCAGGTGAGTGGGAGCTACTGGGGCCACCCTAGGCCTGCCTAGTCCTGCCCTGGGGTCACACAGGACGTATTATTGTTGTAGGGTCTATGGTGAGCAGGGCGCTGCACCCAGACTGGTGCGTTATGGGAGGGTCCTGACCCAGGCAAACACAGCTCAAAAAAGTGGGGGAAATAGTGGGAAGGTTTGTTCTCTCTTCAAAGGGAATTGTCCAGTCGAGGTCCTGACCCACCACTGCTTGGGTCTGGGAACGTCCAAGTGACACTTGTGCAAATTCTCATGTAACGGGGTTTTTAAAGTGAAAAGCTCCAGGATTAACTGCAGGGAAGTTCTGATCCGTAGGGGAGAGGAAAACCCTCAGGAAATGCTGCTCTGAGAAAACAGCCATTGGTGCAATAGTGTGAACAACACCCAGGCACAGGAGCTGCATCCGCCTGGTTTGTTATGGTGGGGTCAGCCAATAGGATTTGCTATTTGGGCAGGTCTGGGAGGCTGCAGACACCCTGTGAGTCTCCAGGGAGGTGGGAGCAGGGAGGTTGCAGGGAACTGATGTCTCCCTGCCTCCCAGGGCGTCCCCTGCGCAGTCATTGCTGGAAGCTGCCGAGGGCCCGTCCCCACCGGAGATGCTGCTCCGGAGCTGCTCCTCCAAGCTGCAGCTGCTGGAGGGGACATTGCGGAGGAGCCTGCCTGAGACTCTGCTGGTGAAATGGACCTGCCTTCCCCCCACATGGCACCTCCTGGGATAGTAATGGGAGTGAGGCAGAAAGTTCTCTCTTGCCAGGGATGGGGCAGGGATTGGCTGGCAGCAGGCAGGACCCTCTCCCGCTCTGGCTGCTCTTTCGATTACCCCATCCCCACCCACACCTCCTGTCTCCCAAAACCCAAACCCAGAACCTATTTCTGCTGCTCACCCAGCATAGCCAGCGGGACGTCCCCCCCAGTCAATCATACGGTAGATTCTTGCCATATGAAGCAATCATTGCACAGGCGGATTCAGTGCCAAACGCTTAGCAAGCTGGTCACTCTGGCTCCCTTCATGACTCCAGGCCCTTCACATGGTTCAAATGTGTGTGTGTGTGTGTGGAGGCGGGGGGGGGGGGGCTTAACAGTCCATTTGTCCCCCCCCCACACACACACACACACACTCAGGATTTCCCCTGTGATATAAGCCACACAGCAGGGTCTGACCCAAAAATTAGGAGAGTGAACCCAGGGTGACTAGAAACAGCGCGGCCCATGTCCCCATCCCCCTTTTCCCTTCTTGTCCTTCAGCCCAACCCCTAGTGCCTTCCACTGTCCCTCCCCACCCCTCACAGCCTCGTCTCCTCACTGCTATTCACATTCCCCACACCGAGGGCTGGCCCAAGGTATTCTGGCACCCTGGGCACGGGTGCATGGCACCGCCCCCGGGTGCACAGCACATACGCGGCCCCGCCCGTGGTGAGCGGGCCCGCCCCCCTTGGGAGCACAGGTCCGCCCCCCTAGGGTGCGCGAGCCCGCACCCAGGGCGCAAGGTGTATGCGCGGCCCGGCTACAGCAGCTGGTGCGCAATTCGGGCCATTCCCGGTGCACTGAGCCCCTACCTGTGGGCTCTCTGCTAACCATATGGGACGCATTTCCATTACTCCTGAGTGGCTGCACAAATGCACAGCTTACAGGGAACACGGGTGGCGACCATCTTCACTAAAGGCAGCCTGTGGTGTCAGCCCCATAGGCAGTAATGGAAGACAAAGGATATTTTTCAAAAGGGCAAAATCTCCCCCAATTTGTAGGGGCTCACAAGATGCTGAAACCCCTCAATAAACATCGGGAGGCTCTTCACAGAGCTGGGAAAGCTGGAACTGCAGCCCCTCCCCTGCCTCTGACCCCCAATACCTCCAAGCGGTGCTCGATCCTGCCATGAGTGAAGGAGACTGGGCTTCCAGTTCTGGGAGCGCAGGATTGTCTCTGTCTCTCACAGGTCCATAGTGCCGTGATGAACATAAACCGCGGGAACCTGGCTGGACACGAGGTGCTGATGGATTCATGGCCCGAATTCAAAGC
This sequence comes from Pelodiscus sinensis, assembly GCF_052426305.1. Classification (NCBI taxonomy): domain Eukaryota; kingdom Metazoa; phylum Chordata; order Testudines; family Trionychidae; genus Pelodiscus; species Pelodiscus sinensis. The sequence goes on along the minus strand of NC_143056.1, from coordinate 127,951,541 downwards.
TGTCCTTATCCGGCCACACAGAGAGGTGCAGCCCCACAGCCACAGCTCTGCATCTGGGAGAACACCTTGGAATGGGACCTGGGATTTTGCCTCTATAGGGGCCCAGAATGGGATGCAGGTTGGCTCAGGGAGGGGACAGGAATGTGATTTAGACCCTTCCTCTTCTAGGGCCCTCAGGGGGAAGACTGGTTTGGGGGCTGGGATTGAGATATGCAGCCCTTCACCTCTAGGGAACCCCAGAGAAGGGGCCAGGATTGCAAAGGCACGGAGGCAGATCAGTTATTCCATAGGAGTTCCCCTTTTGGCTCCATGTGTCCCCCGGCAGGTGGCATCGGATGACTCTGATTTCTACACCAACACGTATGCAGTGCACTACCGGGACCTGGGCGCCTGCCATGCCCTACTGGGCAGTGCCATCAACTGGAACCAGGCCTTCTGCATCCATGGTAACGTGGGGCCCACACCACCAGGGAGAGCCCCCCAGCTACTGAGCATCTGTCCTGTCCTGTTCCAAGCCCCAAGCCTGGGGCAGGTGGATTTGGTAGCTCAGACTCCGGCCCCCTGTGCCAGGCTGGGCTCCCCACATGTATGGGCCCTTTTCTCATAACCATTCCCCTATGGTCCACATGGCTCACGGCCCATCACTGCCCCCTACAGGGTTCTGTGACGGGTTGTACGAGGCCTCCAGGGACATCGCCCAGACCAAGGGGGCCAAGTTGGACGTGTACCGCTACTTCACCTACTTCCACCCCGATCCCAGCTCCATGCCTGAGATCCGGTCAGTAACTGCCTGTGCCTCAGGGCTCCATAGCCAGGCACTGGGGGAGGAGTGGAGCGTGGTGGAGCAGGGAGCAGGCTGAGAGGTGGGGGCATTGGCCAGCAGGCTACTTGGATGCTCAAGCTCTGTCTGGCAGCTCCCCATGCAGGGCCTGGAGCACTGGGGTCCTGTTGCCACCAGCAGAATCCCAGTGGGACTGGCGCTGAGCCCAGCCTCCCTCAGGGACCCCGCAGGGACTGGGGAGTGTGGCCATGGGCTGGGACCTCCCATTGGTGGCAAGATCCTTTCAGCACCTGCACAGGGCCCTGCCCTCTGCCAGGAAACCCAGAAGGCGCTGAGTGGCCACGCTCCTCACATCCCTGCACCACGTCTCACCTGGCCCAGGGTAGAGAGGAGCCTGCCCTGCCCACAGCCTGTTCAGAACTTGGCTTTTCACCTGGACCCAGGGAGGGGCAGGTACCCAGGGGGTGATGTGGGCAGTGGGGGGGGGGTCTCTCCCAAAAGGAGGAAGGAAGTGCTCAGTTCTAACAAGAAGGGACATTTGGCAGTGTTGCCGTCATGTGGGTATAAAGGGAAAGTCCCCACATCCCATTTCCCACCCCTGGCCCAGTAGATATCCCATGTGCTGGGGCCAGATCAGAGCTGCCCCCCAGGAGAGAAAGACTCTGGGTCCCATTTCTATCCCCCAAGCAAGGTAGCGCCTCACCTCATCACTTGATTCTGTCTTTCCCCTCCCGAGTCCCACAAGTCTGGCCAGGTCTGAAACCGGCTTACAAATACCATCATGAGAATTCCGCACCGCTTGGGCGGGTGTGTGTGTGAAAGCCCAGTCTGACTGGCCGCCTCTCCCACAGGACATACTGGGGAAAAGCAGCCAATCAAAGCTGCTGTAGTAAGAGGCCCGGCAGTAGCATGACACCTTCTCATGGGAACAGAAATTGCTCAGTATCCCAGGGCAGTTCCTCTCCTTCCTTTTCCTCCCCTGTTGTGAGCAATGGGACAGCACAGTGTGCCTGCTCCCCCATCTCTAGGACAGCTGGCCTAGGAACAGCAGAGGGGAGCCTGCAGCAGCCCCCACAGGACAGGGAGGGGAGGAAGAACCCAGGAGGTGCCAAGGGGGGGTTGTGAGGCTGGGCACAGGGCTGAGATTTCTGTACGGGGGCAGAATGATTGGCTGGGGCAGAATGATTATATGGGGGGGATATGCCCCGATGAGGAGGTAGGAGACGGGGGTGGCTATCACCATAATAAATCATAGAGCACTGGCAGGGTTGGGGCCAGGGGAGATCAGCTCTCAAGGGAGACCAGCAATACAGAATCATACTTTTTTAAAGCCTCAAGATCGTCGGACCAGTGTCGTCATTCTGGGGTCTCAGTCCCCATCCCTGACCTTTCGGGCTCCGCCCTGTTGCTCTCTGCCCCCCTAGGGTCGACCCGGCTGTGAAACTCTCGTCCCTGGATGTCTCCCATGTCGACCTGCTGAATGAGACGTGGCTCTTGGGGGGAACGAGAAGAGCAGGAAATACCTGGCCAGCCTGATTCACCACTTCCCCAGTGCCTGCCTCCTGGATGCCACCGGCCGCCCTGTCAGCTGGTTGGCTTCAGATGCATTTGGTGCCCTGATGCATGGCTACACTCTGCCCCAACACCCGGGGCGCGGCTACAACAGGGTGCTGAGTAACGTGATGGCCAAGCGGCTCCATTCACTAGGCTACCCCAGCTACTGCAACGTGGCCGTGGACAACTTCCACATGCAAAGGCTGCAGGAACAAGAGGGCTTTCAGCGCCAGCCCAGCCTTTGCCACTACATCCAATGTAACACAGCAGTGGACAGAGCCCCCATGCTAACCCCCAGGGCAGCAGGTGACTCCCCAGCCTAGCGGCCCAGAGCACTAGATAAGGGAGGGGTGAGCAAGTCTGTGGATCACTGCTAGGCCAAGTGGAACCACTAACATCTCCCATCTCCAGCCTCAGGGACTTGCCCCTCTCCCACAGCCCCACACCCAGCTTTACAGGGTCTGTCCAGCTCCATAGCCTGCCCTCCTTTGTAGACTCCTGCCCCCAAACACACACAGCACCACCCTACCCCACTTTCCCTGCGGGACACCCCAGCAACAGCTCAATGATCTAAGTATTCACCTGCACCTGCTCTGCTCTTCCTCCCCTGCATTCCCTGGGGCAGCCTGCTCCGTGTATTGCCTTGCTAACTTGCTAACTCCTCCATCGTCCCTGTGTCACCCTCCCCTCACTCTGCCAGAGACCTCACCCAATTTCCTGCACCGCCCCTTCCCTCTCCACCCTCCAGTCATATCTCTGCCCACAGCAGCCTGCTCTCCTCAGCATTTTACCCTTCTTCTGGAGGGGACAAACAGCAGCTTTAAACAGAGTGGTAGGGGCTGCACAATCGGCCTCCTTGAGTGGTGCGTTCTGGCCATAACGCTTGTAACAGGATCCATGTGGTTGTTCCCTCTGGATACCAGCCAGCCCCAGAGTGATCCCTTATCGAGGACTCTCTCAGGGGACAGCCTGTCTCAGTAACTCAAGGGTTAAATTCCTCCCAGGGATGTTGATTATCCGCAAACCAAACTTCACAAACCCCCAGGACTCCTGACCTGAGGTTATACCCAAAAGGGTCCAGACCTGTTCAATTCAGCACCAGTCAGCCAAGGCACCCACATTCCCTTCTCTTCACCCACTGTCATTGGCTGCCAGCAGCAATCATTTTGTGCTTTGTCATCCCAGCTGCAATTAAACTGATTGTTGCAGACACTTTTGAGTGTTTCCTGGCCTTGCTCCCTGGCACGGCTGGGACCATGTATGTGAGGGGGGCACCAGAATCACAGCTAGGGCCACACAGCAGTTGACTGTTTATCCACCAGGTTTTAAAATGAATTTTCCCTATAGAGGGTTGGTTGGTTCCCAGAAAGTGTCGGCTTTGTGTCCCACCCCTGAAGGGCTGAAAGCCACAGTGATCTGGGGGCATAACATGGTCTGGAGACTGGTTTTAGCAGCAACAAGTGTTGGGTCAAATATCCAGGGCCTCCTTTTGAAAAATAGACAAAGGGACCAGTTGGAGATGCCCCACCTCTAGAATCACTGAACAGCTCTGCTGTGGGCACTTGAAGGGAAACACTTCCCAGCTCCCAAGCACTGCGGCTATGTCTAGACTGGCATGATTTTCCGGAAATGCTTTTAACGGAAAAATTTCAGAACAGAGCATCTAGATTGGCACAGACGCTTTTCCGCAAAAGCACTTTTTGCGGAAAAGTGTCCGTGCCAATCTAGACGCGCTTTTCCGCAAAAAAGCCCCGATCGCCATTTTCGCGACTGGGGCTTTTTTGCGCAAAAGAAATCTAAGCTGTCTACAGTGGCCCTTTTGCGCAAAAGTTTTGCCCTTTTGCCTGAATGGGAGCAGCATAGTATTTCTGCAAGAACACTGACAATCTTACATGTGATCGTCAGTGCTTTTGCTGAAATTCAATCGGCCAGTGTAGACAGCTGGCAAGTTTTTCCGGAAAAGCGGCTGATTTTCCAGAAAAACTGGCCAGTCTAGACACAGCCTGCGTGTGTATGACACAAGCAGAGCTGAGATGGAGGGGGAGGAAAAACCAGCATCCAGTGGGGGACCACGGCAGTGAGAACTCACCTGGCTCTAGTTACACACTAAGGAAACACCCAGTCCTGCCCCTCAGTGTCCCCAGCTCTGCCCTTTGATTCACTCCCCTGCACACAACCATTAATCTGATGCCCCTTCAGTGCCAGCTGTTGCCTCATCCCAGAGCCTGGCATCAGGCTGGCCTGGGCCCTCCCCTTTGAGAGATGCCAGCTGGGCTGCCCGCCATTTAGGTCTGGTGATTGGATCCTTGTTTGCGTAGGTTTAAGGAGGGCTGCCCAGGACTCCTCACCTGCTGCCCCTCTTGTCTCCTTTGGCAAAGGGCTCCCTTGGGAAGAGTTTTATGATTTTGCTCAATCTGCCCCCTGCCTCTGGCAGACCCACAGCCCTGGAATGAAAAGAAACCACGGGAACCCGGCTGGGGCGGGCACGAGGTGCAGGTGGATACATGGCCCCAGTTCCAAGCTGTTCTCACCATCGGCACAGAGAGGTGCTGCCCCGTAGTTACCGTACTGCACCCGCAGGGCCAGGGTGGTTCGGGGAGTGGGGGTTGGGACACGGGGCCTTTTCTCTCTCACCAGCCCCAGGCCAGAGGCAGGGCTGAGTGGGGAGGGGACAACCAGGCAGATCCCTGATTCCATCAGTAGTTCCCTATTAGTCTCTGTCCCCCTCTCCCTTCCGGCAGGGGGCATCGCCCAGCTCTGCCTGCTCCAGCCACAGGGACACAGAGTTCTCCTGGGCTGTGCTGGGCATGATCAACTGAGGTCAGGCCTTCCGTTTCCATGGCAACCTCTTCCTGAACCCCACAACCACTGCATGTCCCCCACCCAGCCTCTGGGGCCACACTCCAGTGCTCCCCTGCAGCGCCAACCTGTCAGTCCCCAGGTCCCACCTGATGTAGGCTCCTGTTTGTGAGACCAGCACGGCAGTAGGTCGATTTGGCCACCTCAGGTCCCCGCATGGCAGGCTCAGCCCCCCACAGCCACGTCCCCCTTCAGGACTCCCACAGCTCAGGGCCTCTCACCGCAACCACCCTGCTACAGGACGGGGTGAACGAGAGACATTGCCCGGGTCGGCGGGGGGCAGTTTGAGGCATCCAACAACTTCACTTTCCTCCTCCTACATCCCAGTGCCAGGCTGAGATCCACTTGGTGTCTGCCCTCGAGGTGGGCACAGGGGTGGGCAGCTCCGTGAAAGGTCCATGAACTGTCCGGCTGGCCCCGCTCCTCACGCCGCCTGGGGCCAGGCACATGACAGGTCCCACTGGGACTAGCCTGGCCCCTGTGGCCTGCTCTCTGGCTGCTCAGGGACCCTGCAGACACAGGACCGCTCAGGCACAGGAGTGCGGTTGGAGCGGGGGGTTCCTGGATTCCCCAACACCAGCTGTGTCATTTCAGAGGAACTGGGGGGCAAAGCTCCGTTTGCCATCCTGCAAATCCAGGCAAACTGAGCTGCAGAATAACCGGTGGGACAGCAATTTATGCCTCTGCCCAACTGCTGCCCAGGCCGAGCTCAGCCAGACACCGGCCTCACTTCTTCCACCGGCCTCACTTCTTCCACCAGCCTCCTGCCCAAGGGAAAACGGCCACTTGGGACAGAGGTCCCTTCCCTGCCCAAAGCCTGTTCAGGGATTGGCTGCTCATTCCGGGCCCCAGCTCAGGCCGTGGTCCCAGGCAGCGCTTTGGGAATGGGGAGAAGCTGCCGTGATGAAGCAAACACCCCCTCAGAGCGCCGTTGATCAGAGATATGACACAGCGCCACTCCCGCCTGCATTAGTGGGGCATGGCCCTGTGTCCACACCTCACGAAACAAGACAGTCGCCCAGGGCCAGAGTGGATGGGCTCTGAGCCCTATTCCCCACCCCTGAGCACGCGTGTTCTTCCTCCTCTATCTGCCACCCTGCTCCCGGTGCCCTCAGACTGGACTCCGTCAGGAGGCTCTTAGCCCTGGACGTCACCACACTGATCTGCTGAACGAGACGTGGCCCTACAGAGGGACCGAGCAAAGAGGCGATACCTGGCCATCCTGCTCTGTCACTTCCCCAGTCTCTGCCTCCTGGCTACAAGCGGCCACTCCGTCAGCCGGAGTCTCATGGACCGCTTTGGTGCCATGGTTCACGGCTACACCCTGCCCCAGTACCGTGGGCGTGGCTACATGCAGGTGATCAGCCCCATGACAGCCAAGCAGACGTCACTCCAGCACCTCTCTGGTACATGTCCCAGGCTCAGGGCTGGGGCTGTTACAAATTCACGCTTCATTTTGGTCCATTGCAGTCATAAGATTTTAATAATCATCAGCTTCGTGGTGTTACACATTTTAATCTGAAATGTGATGGTTCTGAAGCCCAATATGAACCAATATGAGGCTGTGGGGGCACATTGAAAGCCATTGGTGGGATCATAGGATTGATACCCCTCCGCCCCCCGTTCTGAGGACCTGTTAACTAGGCTGCTGCTGGCAAGGAATCTGCCTTCACTTCAGAGCTGGGCTCCTGGCCAGCAGCTGCTCCCCTCCAGTTGGTCACTCACCTTCTAAATGAATCGTTGCTGCCGGCAGCTGCATAAAGCGAAGGGGGACAATCCGCCAGTACCTTGCAATAGCCAGTCCTCATGCAACAGACCAGATTTCATGGTCCATAGCGCACTTTTACAGTCACAAATTTGCTAAGGCCCTACTGCTGGGGCCAAGTCCCACAGCTCCATTACCAGGTTCTCTGCATCCGTTTCCCTTCACTGACCCAACGTTATCTTTCAAACAGCCTAGCAACTTTAACCAAGTCCCACCCGAAACAGCTCTATGCCAGCCACAACGCCCTGCGGCTCAGGGGTGGTACGGCCCCATAATAGTTAAATGTCCCTAAGGTCACCTCTGACCTTTGGCAGACGTCTGAGAACGAGCTGTTCCCGATGTGACGTCCTGCCCCGCTAAAGGCATTTTTAATCTTATGTTTTGGGGACACTGTACCTGCAGGACAGGGAATACTTCAGGCTACACTTAACCTGGTAATCAATAAATAAATGCCATGAGGGAGAGTTTGTGGGGGGAGGGAGTTGGGAGGCAGGGGGAATAGGGCTGCAGGGGATTGAGTCTGCAGCACACACGAAGAGTATTACAGGGAGATCAGAAGCTTTAGGGGGTTCAGATGAGGAAGTTGAGTATTGGGAGGGGTGATACGATGGTGGCAGCGAGGGGGGGGGGAGTATCAGGCACATTCTCTCTTCCAATACAATTGCAAAGGCCTGCTCCTTTTGAGAGTGCTGGATGCTCCCCTTAGAATCCCAGGGCTCCTCTACCTCAAGTGGTCTCTGAGTCCCTCTCCTCGCCCCTGTGCAGGTGCCGGGATTTGGAGGTCCTGGCACATTATAGTGTTTTCTGACCCCTTGTCTTGTTTCCCCTCAAGAGTCCTGGGATCTGGGGGATGTTGCCTCTCTGGGGGGTTGTGACAGCAAGTTCAGGGTCCCCCTGATCATGAAGCCCCGTAGCAGCGAGAACAGACTCCGCCAGCCAGTACAATAGAGTGTTTATTGCTTTTCCAGGATACAGCGCAGCCTAGACGTGACGTGGCTCCAGGAGTCTGGGCCAGGACGCCTCAGACCCCTAGAGATGGGATGCCTTGGCCCTGAGACTCCCAGCCCCCTCCATAGTCTCTCTCCTTCATGATTCCAGCCAGAAACTGCCCCTTCCCCCAACACTCACTGCCTTTGTTCCATCCCTTCCTTTAACTGGTAGAACCAGTTCGGTCACTGCCATGGGGGCCCTCAAAACACCCCCTGCTGGACAGTGCTTACAGACAGAGGCCAGTAGGGGTCATCCACAGCCCTCAGCCCAGCAAGATACTGACACTACATCACAGGGGTATCTGACCAACTGTCCCTGTGCCCAGAGAAAGCCAACATCCAGGGAAGCCCTGTCCCGCTGGCAGGGAGCAGAATTGAGCCATCCTGGGAGCATGCACCAGGCTTTTCACACACACCATGAATAGCCACTGAGTTTTTGGGGCCATGAACCAGCCACACACACCAGAGATCACACAGCACCAGCATTCTCTCCACTCCACTGGAGCCAAGAGTGCAGGGGAGCAGCAATGCCCCAGGACGCCCACAACACACCCACGCACATTGCGCCAGGGCACTGCACTGAACAGGGGCTCCCGAGGCTGGCCTGGCAGATGGACACTAAGGGCTGGGCGACAGGACAGAGTTACTGGGCCAGTGAAAATCCCCCCTTGGAAGGACGTGGTTACGCTGAGCTAAGCCCCGTGCAGACAGCGCTAGAGGGCAGAACTGGGGCTGCAGCATTTTCAGTGTAGACACGGCCCCTGCCTGCTCCACCCACAGCTGCTCAATTGTACCCCCCTCAGCCTCGCCCCCTCTTGGGTGCATGATGCTGCCATCTCCAACAAAACTGACATTGACCTCTCCTGTGGGCTCACCTGCCTCCTGACAGTCCCCACTCACGGCTCTGTCCACTCAGGGCAGACCCAGAGTCCACAGGTACATCTCCATGATGTCTCCCCTTGTTGAGCATGTGGCAATGTCGGCCACTGCTGCCCCTGTCAGCCACCTGCCACTGCTCCCTCCAGCCACTGCACCTGTCCCCTGCCACTGCTCCCACCAGCCACTGCACCTGTCCCCTGCCACTGCTCCCACCAGCCACTGCACCTGTCCCCTGCCACTGCTCCCACTGACAGTCGGCCAACTGCTCCCACCAGTTGCTGCGCCGGCCACCTGCTGCTGCTCCCGCAGGACACTCCACCCGCCTCCTCCCACTGCTTGAATGGGCCCTTCCTGCCAGCTGCTCCCACCATCCGCTCCCGCCAGCTGCCTTCTGGTGTCTGTTCTAGCTCCATCATTGGAACGGGGAGGAGACTTGACTGAGTTTTGGCAGAGGAAGGCTCGTCCATTCCAGATTCTGTGCACTGACAGATTCTCTCTCCTCTGAACTCAGTTAAACACAGTCTGACTTCTCTCTGTCCCCCCAGTAACTGCCTGCATTAGTGGCCATATCTTACAGTTCCTGCATTTAAAGTTAACACAGTTGTGACCCCACACCATCCATTGGTTACAATGGGCAACACGCCATTCTAACTGTTGAATACCTAGCAGGCCTAAGCAAACTGAATGAACATAACCCCATCCAGGATTCCTATCCCATTCCAGCTATCTGTATGGAACCACTGATTCAGACCCTGCTTGCAGACAGCACCTTCCCCCCATGTTCTGGCTTCTCTCTCAGCCGCCCCATCCCCACCCACATCTCCTGTCTCCCAAACTCCAAACCCAGCATCAATTCCTGCTGCTCACCCACTACAGCCAGGGGGACCCCCCAGCAAATCAAAGGGCAGGTAGGCTCTATATCAACCAATTACAGCACAGGCGGACTCTGTGAGCCAATCACTGCACAGGGAGGCTCTGTGCCAGACAATGACGGAGCTGGGTTGCCCTGGCTCCCTCCATGTCCCTGTGCAGTCACATGGCTCCAGTGTGTGAGAGTGGTCACAGTGCATTGGTCCCCACAACACTCACACTCAGGGTCTCCGCTGTGATACAAGCCCATGGGCCACTAGGCAGGGACAAACATGAAAACTGAGAGAGAAGATCCAGGGTGGTTAGAAACAGGCCCAGCGCACGTCCATCATTCTCCTTTCCTCCTCCCTGACCTTCACCCTAACCGCTTGTGCATGCCACATCCTCCATACCCAGCCTCTCCACTGTTCTCCTTGCTGCTACTTCCTTTCCCCAGGACAACCCTTCTGTAGCTCACAGAGCATTGAGATTCTGCACCTCATAGCATGGATGCTCGCTGGTTTAGCGATTCTCAACAACTCTGATTCCTCCTCTCTATTCGCTCATCCTACCACAAAGAGATTCCTGAAGGGGCTCACAAACCTTGATCCTCCTCCGAGACCCCCTCCACCTCCGTGGAATCTGGCTCTAGTATTAGAAACTTTGACTCGCTCTCCTTTTGAGCCGTTAGCCACGATTCCAATTCACATACTTACCGTCAAACTTTTGTTTCTCCTAGCCCTTACCTCAGCTCATAGAGTAAGTGAGATAGCAGCCTTCATGGCTTCGCCTCCTAATACGGTCTTTTCTAAAGGCTCAGTGACGCTGAGATTTCACCCAGCTTTTATTCCAAAGGTCTACTCCGATTTTCACATCAATGAACCGGTGGTCCTAACACGCTTCTTTCCTAAACCCCATGCCTCAGTACAAGAAGCGACATTACACGCACTGGATGTAAGGAGAGCCTTGGTGTTCTACGTTGATAGGATGAGGGACTTTAGGAAAATGGATCGTTTAATAATATCATTAGCGGACCGTTCAAAAGAGCAACCACTGACTTCTCAGTGCATTTCAAGACTGATAGTTTCATGCATATCTATGTGTCATTCTATACATGGAAAACCTCTGCTGTGCCCTCCTAAGGCCCATTCCACCAGAGCGGTATCTACTACTACAGCCTTTCTAAGAGGAGTTCCATTTTGTGACATTTGCAGGGCAGCAACTTGGTCCTCTAATGTTACCTTTATGAAACATTATGCCATAGTTGAGCATTTTGCTTCAGACTCCTCGGTGGCTATGGCAATACTCAATTATGATCATAAACTTTAATTCCGGAGCCCTCGAGCAATTTGGGTACTGCTCTAAAGTCACCAAGAGTGGAGCACCCACGGGGCCACTCGAAGAAGAAGAAGTTACTCACCCTGTGAAGTAACGATTGTTCTTCGAGATGTGCCCCGTGGGTGCTCCACGACCCGCCCTTCCTCCCCGCTCCGGAATTGTTTCTTTTCTCTTTCAGACGAGTGGGTGAGAGGAACTGACGGTTGCTGGTCCGCGCGCGGCTGATCAAAGGTGCGATCAGCGCTTCAGAGAACCCGCACATGCGCGGTCCGGTGGAGCACGGCTTTGAGAATTCTCCGAACCGCAGCACCGGGACGGGACCCGACACCAAGAGATACAAGAGTGGAGCACATCTCGAAGAACAATTGTTACTTCACAGGGTGAGTAACTTCTTCATTCCTCCCAGCAGCCACCTAGTTAGCACCTCCTCAGAACTAATTGTGTGGGAATTGTGTGACTCTCTTCTCCCCCTGCGCCTCTGCATCAAAGGGTGTGGCAATCCCTTAAACATATGTTTCCAATGTTCAAGATAACTATTTTAACCGGGAGTGTGAGCCATTTAAAGGCTATTATATTTAAGTTTTAGAATTGAAGCAGGATTTTTTTCTGGAAATTCTTTTGTTAAAATGGACACTGCTAATCTTCAAAAAGCAGCAGTAGATTTGAGTTTTAAGTGACAGTGATTTGAATGCCTCGGAAATTTCATCAGATTGAGAGTTTTAAACATCAGGCGTTAGCCTTGTTACCATACATTTCATCTGAGACTAGTTTGGACCTTCTACCATTAATTCATGACTATAATCTAACTGAATCTTATCCAAATTTGGAAATTGCCCTGCGAATATTTCTCTGCTTGCCACTGACTGTGGCTTCTTGCAAAAGAAGTTTTAATAAACTAAAATTAATTGTTATTTATGTATGTTCCCTTTTTCTATGAAATAACCACTATGAAGGGGGTGCAATTTTATAGTCTTGCCTCAGGTACAAAATTAGCTGGTTATGGCACTGGCTGGGAGCGCCTGGCAGGCCATGTACTGCCTCCCTGTACAAACTGTGATCAAGCCAAGGCAGCCAGGCCAGGTGGCAGGAGCGGCCACTTTAAAGGTAGGGTGACCTTACCCGTCCCGTCCCTCCAGTGCCTGGCTCTGAGAAACACTGCTCTATACCATTCCTTTTGGCCTCCCTGTTTCTTTTCTCCTTTGGAGAGTTGGGCAGGCAGGAGTTTTGGTAAAAATATATCAGACATGTGCACACAGTGCCCGCTCTACCTCAGCTGGTGCTGGATAATCAGAGCCTCAATTCTAAAGGAGTTGGCATTAATGAGGTGATAGATCTCCCCTCCACGTTTTGTTGTGGATTTTCCAAAGAAAATGTTGGTGTTTTCTATAGGTCAGCCACATCTGCCAGTCATAGCAGAGACTTGGGATTAACATGGCTCGCTCAACTAAAAGTCTTATACACGTTCGGATGTTGTGATTGTGAATACCCGGCAAGGCAGTCTGCTCAAGGCAAGACTGGCCTTGAATCTGGATATCTATGCCTTTCCTTAAATGGCTTGTGTGAAATTAGGAAGAGCAGCTCAGAGAGACCTCTCTCCTTTACTCAAGGTAGAATCTCACGGCAGCCTGAAGGAAAAAGTCCTCGTGGCAGACAAAGCCACGCTTGTAGTGTATCCTCAGCCTTACTGCTCCAAGTGCCTTCAAGAAAGTGAGGGGGATTCTCGTGTTGGGTGTTAGTTGTATTTAAAAGTTTGTCTGAGTTATTTTAACAGGTAAGTTAATTTCTTACATTCATAACTCTCGTGTAGTTTATTGCTGTGCGATAGTATGAAAAACAATTAGGTTAACAAGGTAAGTAACTAGGCAGTTAGGAAGCTTACAGTAAATTTGATCTATTCAAAATCTTTTTTACTTTTTATTCATTAAAGCAACGAGTTACTCATTTTCTATAAGTGGTTTTAAATGCTTGATTGAAATATAACGATGAAATTCATATTTAGATTGTATAACATTCATTTCTCTTGTGTTTTATAAAACGTACATAGTGTAAGAATTTGACATTTTTTATGTAAGACATGAACCTAAAGAGAGAAAATGATTTAACAGAATGTAAACCACAAACGTTATAACTTATATTAGTCTGTAGTTAGTAAACTAAATAATTAATTAAACAATAAGTATCCTAAGAGGTGAATTGTTTACAGTGGTGTAGTGAGGAAGGCCGGGGGAGGGAGGGGGTGATTGCCCCCAGCTGCACACTAGTGGGGCACCAATTTAGTCCCCCTCCACTGCCTTGGTCATCCCTCTGCTTGCCTGCTGCTCCTCTGCTCACCGCCATCAGCTAGACCCGCCTCTCTGCCCCCCGCCTGACCCTCCTTCACCTCTCCTGCAGGGTTAGTGCGTGCGGGGCGTGGCCCCAAACTAGTGGGGGTGAGGTAAGATGAGCTACAAGCTTCCCCCCTGCCCCCAGGGCCAGGCTCAGCCGTGCACCAGGTTTGGGGCCTTGCCACACGGCAGTGGGGGATGGGGAGCACACATTTTGCATTCAGGCCGGGTGCGTAACACCCCCTCTAAGCTTCTGGGATCACAGCTCCTAGCCCACCTCTAACGCATTGCCTAGCAGCCGTCAGGAACCCATGAGCCTTTTAAATAGCAGGAGCTGAACAGCGTGGGCTTCCCTAGTGGCTCCCAGGCAACTTGTTAGAGGGTGGGGCTGGGAGTTGCCCATGGCCAGATGAAAGGACGGGTGGGCGGACTGGATCCAGCCTGCTGACATGTTCAGTACCCTGGTCTAGCCCTGCTCAGGGGCAAACTGCAGTCTGAAGTGGCCACTCAGCATTAGCAAGAGGGGACGGACCTGCTGCCTTTGCCTATCCTGGCTGTTTCTCTTCAGGCTTAGTACCCTCAGGCCCTACAGCCTGATTGTGACATCAGGCCAGAGCTCCCCTGCTCTGCCTGCCTGCCTTTCCCCGGCTTCCCCAGGAGCCAGATCCCTCCTGCTCCCCCAGATAAAGCAGGAAGATCTGTGCTGTCCTCCCTCTAGGAGCCCTTATTTATATAGGCCTAGCTGGGCCCTAATTAGTTACATCTGCCTCAGCTGTGGCCGACATGCTCTCAGCCTTCTCCCAAGGATGGGTTTTATCCCTTAAAGGGCCAGTGCCCCCGTCATTCTCCCCAATAACCTTCAAAATGCCCCCACAGCCTCATATGGGTCAGGAGGCTCATAGTTTGAACACTGCCCCATAGAAGTTGCTGGGCCAGGGTGCCCTGGCAGGGGCTGTTGCTCTCCCTGGGTGTGGATAACACAGTGGCACAGGCTGGGCTGACACTGGAAGCCCTGGCTCTCCTGCAGCCTCTGTACAGGTTGGTTTTCTTGTACCACAAGGTCATAGATGGGGTAGTCCTGCGCATGCGTCTGCTTGGCTGTCACGGTGCTGACCACCTGCATGTAGCCACGGCCACAGTACTGGGGCAGGGTGTAGCCGTGCACCATGGCACCAAGGGGTCCATGGGGCTTTAGCTGACAGGGTGGCTGCTGGGATTCAGGAGGCAGAAGCTGGGGAAGTGCTGGAACAGGCTGGCCAGGTGTCACCACACCCTTGGTGCCTCTGTAGGGCCATGTCTTATTTAGCAGGTCGGTGTGGTGACATCCAGGGGTCAGCATCTCATGGCAGAGTCCAGCCTGGGGGCACAGGGAGCAGGGTAGGAGCAAGTGGAGGGAGGAACAGGTGGGCTCAGGGGCTGGGGAATAGGGCACAGAGTCCTGCCAAACTGGCCTGACTCCCTGGCTGGTTTAGTGACGTGTGGGACTTGGGGTCTTGCCCCACTAAGGCAGATGCGAGCAGCGTTGTCACACCCCCTTCGAGACTCACTGATCAGGGACATCTCATCACTGCAGCTTCACCCCATTCCCAGAGTGCCTCCGGGGGCCAGAACCTGAGCTGGGGGACCGAGTGAGCTGCCAATGCCTGAGCAGGCTCTGGGGAGGGAAGGCACCTCTGGTCTGGGCAGGCATTTTGCCTGACGGGGCCATTTAAAGGGCCAGGTGGCTGGTGGAAGAAGTGAGGCTGCCTCTCACTCTCCCTTTCTCTTCCCTTCCTCCTCCTGCCTCTCACACTCTCTCTGCTCTCCTCTGTCTCCATCGGGGATGCGCACTCGTCCAGGCCCCACCCCCTGGGCGAGTACGTCACCACCCCGCACCCCCCTTCGCCTCCCACTCTGGTGCTCGGCTGACTTCTGTGCCTTTCAGTTGGGTCGCTGTGCGGGAACAAGCAGAGCAAACGGCCTCTCTGTCTCTTCCTCTTCTCCTCCTACTGCCTCACCCTCTCTCTCTCTCTCAGCTCTTGCTCGCCTCCTGCCTCTCTCTCCTTCTCTCTCTTCCTCTTCTCTGGCTACATCTAGACTACATCCCTTTTTCGTAAAAGGGATGTAAAGTAGACGTATCACAATTGCTAATGAAGCGGGGATTTAAATCTCCCCCGCTTCATTAGCATAAAAATAGCTGCCGCTTCTTTTCTGCATGGAGCTTTGCCGGAAAAGAGCGCCAGTCTAGACGCTGATCTTGCGCAAAATAAAGCCTTTTCCGAAAGATTCCTTATCCCTTATTTCATAGAGATTTAAATCCCCGCTTCATTAGCAATTGCGATACGTCTAATTTACATCCCTTTTACGACAAAGGGACGTAGTCTAGATGTAGCCTCTATGTTTCTCTTCTCCTTCTCCTGCTGTGTGTCTCTCACTCTGTTTCTCGCTGTCCTCCACCTCCTCCATTCTCCTCTCTGTCTCCTCCGCATCTTTTGTGTCTCTTCCGCTCAGCGGTGGATTTAGGGCAGGACGAGCGGGGCGGATGCTCCGGGCCCTGCGCTTCCTGAGGCCCCATGCATGCGCCATGGCGCCACAGTGCATGTGCTGTGTCAAAGGAGGGCCCTGCGAAATTTCGCTGCCCGGGGCCCCGCGGCACTTTCCTCCGCCCCTGCTTCCACTTTCCTCCTTTTGAATCTGGCACCCTTTCCTGATGTCAGAGATGCACGCGCATCCAGGCCCCATCCCCTGGCTGTTCCCTCTGGACGGCATTATTGCCTCCCGCCGTGGCACTCAGCCATGGGCCACTCAGATGGGCCGCTGCGCGGCAGCAAGCGGCCGTTTGGGCCCCGCGTTCCCCATGCAGCACACTTGTGCTGCTTGTTCCCATGTAGTGGCCCGGCTGAGCGGCCACAGCGGGAGGCAACAGCGCCGCCCAGAGGGAACAGCCAGCGTTTCAGCATTACGGAGTCACAGACATTGGGCTACTATATAGACGACTAGAGCAAGATCAGCTCTCACTGCCGTGCTCCTCCCGCTACCGTGCTGGTTGAGGGTTTCCCCTTCCCCGCTAACGCAGCTCTGCTCGTGTCATACACACCTGGTGCTTGGGAGGGAGGAAGATAAAGGCTCCCACAAGAAGGAGATTTAGTGACACTCTAATGAGGTGGATCAGTTCCAAGCAGTGTTATTGGTTAGTTTTCAGAAGGAAGCCCTGACCCTGGTTGCTGCAGACCCCAGTCCCCAGACCAGGTCGCACCTCCAGCCCACTGTGGCTTTCAGCCCTTCAGGGGTTGCACACAAAGCTGACACTTTCTGGGAGCAAACGGCCCCTTTTCAGGGAAATTTTCATTTCAGAAGCTGGTGGAGAAAAGGGAAACTCTTGTGTGGTCCTAGCTGTGAATCTGGTGCCCTGCTTGCCCACTCAAAGGTGTCCGCAACAATCGGTTTAATTTCAGCTGGGATCACAAAGCACAAAATGTTTCCTAGTCCACCCCCCAATGACAGGGGTGGAGTAAAGGGGATGTGGGTGCCTTGGCTGACTGGTGCTGAATTAAGCGGGTCTGGGTCTATTTGGGTTCAACCTCACATCAGGAGTCCTTGGGGATTGTGAAGTTTGGTCTGAGGGAGGCATTTAACCCTGGAGTTACTGAGACAGGCTGTCCCTTCAGGTTGTCCTTGATAAGGGAACACTCTCAGGTTGGCTGCTATCCAGGGGGAACAGCCACATGGATCCTGTGTTACAATCTTTATGGCCAGAACTCCCTGCTCAAGGGGATGTTGCTGAATGGGGACTGATTTTGCACAGATCCTATCACCCTCTTTAAAGCTGCTGTGTTTGTCCCATCCAGGAGAGGGGAAAAGAGCTGAGGAGAGCAGGCTGTGTCGGACAGAGATGTGGGGGGGGGGGGGGGGGGGTAGAGGGCATGGAGAGGGAAGGGGTGGAGCAGGAGATCAGGTGAGGTGTCTGGCAGGTGAGGGGAGGGTGACACACGGATGATGGAGGAGTTAGAGGCACAATACACAGAACAGGTTGCCCCAGGGAATGCAGGGGAGGAGGAGTAGATGCGGGTGGACACTTAGATTGACAGGATGGAAGATCATTGAGCTGTTGCTGGGGTGCCCGGCAGGGGATGTGGAATAGGGAGATGCTGTGTGTGTCTGTGGGCAGGTGTCCACCATAGAGGGCAGCTTATGGTGCTGGGCAGAGAAGGACAGACCCTGTAAAGCTGGGTACGGGGCTATAGAAGAGGGACAAGGCCTTGAGGCTGGAGGTGGGAGATGTTAGTGGTTCCACTTGGCCTAACAATGATCCCCAGACTTGTCCACCCCTCTCTTGTCAAGTGACCTGGGCCGCTAGGCTTGGGACTCGCCCTTTGCTCTGGGGGTTTGCATGGTGGCTCTTTCCAGTGCTGTGTTACATTGGACGAGGTAGAACAGGCTGGGCAGGCGCTGGAAGCCCTGTAGGTCCTGCAACCGCTGCATCTGGAAGTTCTCCACAGCCACGTTGCCGTAGATGGGGTAACCTAGTGAATGGAGCCGCTTGGCCATCACGCTAGTCAGCACCCTGTTGTAGCCGCGCCCCCGGTGCTGGGGCAGAGTGTAGGCAGCCCCCAGGGCACCAAACACGTCTGAAGTGTCCCAGCTGACAGGGCGGCCGGTGGCATCCAGGAGGCAGGCACTGGGAAAGTGGCGAATCAGGCTGGCCAGGTACTTCCTGCTCCTCTCGTTCCCCCCAAAGCGCCACGTCTCATTCAGCAGGTCGACATGGGAGACATCCAGGGACGAGAGCCTCACAGCCGGGTCCAGCCTAGGGGGGCAGAGAGCAGCAGGGTGGAGCCCCAAAGGTCAGGGATGGGGACTGGGACCCCAGATAGTGAAGACTGGCCCGACGCTCATGAGGCTTTAAAAAAAATACGATGCTGCATGGCTGGTCTCCCCTGAGACCTGGTCTCCTCTTGCCCCAACCCTGCCAGTGCTCTCTGATATATTATGGTGATAGGCCCCCTCCCCCATCATCTGCTACCTTCTCACCTGCCCATCTCGTCCCCAGCTAGTCATCCTGCCCCATCCGTCCTGCCCTTGCACAGACATCCTCAGCCCTGTGCCCTACCCCATAGCCTCCCGTTAGCACCTCCTGGGTTCTTCCTCCCCTCCCTGCCCTGTGGGGGTTGCCATAGGCTTCCCTCTGTGCTTTCTATGCCAGGTGGCCTAGAGTTGTGGGGTCACTGTGCTTCCCCATTGCTCACAGCAGGGGAGGGGAAGGAGGGAGAAGAACTGAAGTGGCATGCTGAGTAATTTCTGCAGCCATGAGAAGGTGTCACGCTACTGCAGGATGCAGAGGAAGACAGATCTCTTACTGAAGCAGTGTTGATTGGCTGCTTTCCCCCAGTATGTCGTGTAGGAGAGGCAGCCAATCAGACTGGGCTTTCACACACATACCCCTGCCCAAGCAGAGGGTAATTCTGATGACTGTCTTTGTAAGCCGGACTCCAAATCTGTCCAGACTTGTAGGGTGGGGGGAATGGCAGAGCCAAATGATGAGGCGAGGGGCTGTCTTGCTCTGGGGATGGAAAGGGGTCCCAGGGCCCTTCTCTCCTGGGGGGCGCTCTGACCTGGCCCCAGCACATGGGATATCCATTGGGCCAGGGCTGGAGAATGGGACGCGGGGACTTTCCCTTTATACCCACATGACGGCAACACTGCCAAATGTCCCTTCTTGTTAGAACTGAGCACTTCCTTCCTCCTTTTGGGAGAGATCCCCCCCCACTGCCCACATCACGCCCTGGGTACCTGCCCCTCCCTGGGTCCAGGTGAAAAGCCAAGTTCTGAACAGGCTGTGGGCAGGGCAGGCTCCTGTCTACCCTGGGCCGGGTGAGACGTGGTGCAGGGATGTGAGGAGCGTGGCCACTCAGCGCCTTCTGGGTTGCCTGGCAGAGGGCAGGGCCCTGTGCAGGTGCTGAAAGGATCTTGCCACCAATGGGTGGTCCCAGCCCATGGCCACACTCCCCAGTCCCTGCGGGGTCCCTGAGGGAGGCTGGGCTCAGCGCCAGTCCCACTGGGATTCTGCTGGTGGCAACAGGACCCCAGTGCTCCAGGCCCTGCATGGGGAGCAGCCAGACAGAGCTTGGACATCCAAGTAGCCTGCTGGCCAATGCCCCCACCTCTCAGCCTGCTCCCTGCTCCACCACGCTCCACTCCTCCCCCAGTGCCTGGCTATGGAGCCCTGCGGCGCAGGCAGTTACTCACCGGATCTCAGGCATGGAGCTGGGATCGGGGTGGAAGTACATGAAGTAGCGGTGCACGTCCAGCTGGGACCCCTTGGTCTGGGCGATCTCCCTGGAGGCCTCGTACAGCCCGTCACGGAGCCCTGCAGGGGGCAGTGATGGGCCGTGAGCCATGTGGACCATAGGGGAATGGTTATGAGAAAAGGGCCCATACATGTGGGGAGCCCAGCCTGGCACAGGGGGCTGGAGTCTGGGCTACCAAACCCAACTGCCCCAGTGTGACGAGGCCCAGAGACGGGGCCCCCAGGCCTGGTCCCGGTTCATGAAAGCTCTCGGGTCCCTTAGTTGTTCCTTATTGGTCCCGCCACTTCACCCCCAGCCCAGTCATACGATGGCCTCTTTAGCCTGCCAGGCAGAGAAGGATGAGGGTGGCTTCTCCTCCAGCTAGCTCTACGCACCCTTCTCCGAGGGCACAGGAGGGAGAGAGGGGCCCGGGCCCACCCGCACTCACGGGCCCCAGCCCAGGGCCCTAAGGACAGGGACCTTTAGCGGTCCCATCTGGCTGGCGGGATATCTGCCACAACTTGCCAATCCGCGGGCTCTGAAATGCCCTGCCCTGGGCTGCTTCCTCTCCCCCTCTGGTGCTTTACCTCCCGACCGTCCTGGGTTGTAGTTGCTCACGCTGGCTCGTGCTCCGGGACCCAGTTCCCTCACCAGCGCCCCTCCGACCACTATCCACTCCCGGGCAAGCTGCCCCCACTTGCCCGGTGGCCAGCATCTTTTCAATCCAGTGCCACCGCAGCGTCCCATGTGATGCCACTCTGACGTCCTGCGGGTGGCTCTCCCCCACCCCCGTCACTTTGGGGCCATGCCAGGGCCACGGTGCCTACAACCGCAAGGCGCTCCGTGGCCCGTGAGCACTCAGCACAATGCCAGTGCCCCATTCCTGGTGCCGCGAACTGAGCGCTCGTGGTGGTGGTTACAGTGAACGGCTGCAGGGCCCCGTCACACCCAGGCTTGGGGTTTGGAGCAGGACAGGACAGATGCTCAGTAGCTGGGGGGCTCTTCCCAGTGGTGTGGGCCCCATGGTACCGTGGATGCGGAAGGCCTGGTCCCAGTTGATAGCGCTGACCAGCAGGGTGCAGCAGGCGCCCAGGTCCCGGTAGTACACTGCATACGTGTTGGTGTAGAAATCAGAGTCGTCCGATGCCACCTGCCGGGGGGACACATGGAGCCAAAAGGGGAACTCCTATGGAATAACTGATCTGCCTCCCCCATTATGGAATCTTGGACCTTTCTCTGGGGTTCCCTAGAGGTGAAGGGCTGCATATCTCAATCCCAGCCCCCAAACTGGCGTTTCTCCTGTGGGCCCTATAAGAGGAAGGGTCTGAATCAAATTCCTGTCCCCTCCCTGAGCCAACCTGTCTCCCGCTGTGGGCCCCTAAAGAGGCAATACCCCAGGTCCCATTCGATGATGTTCCCCCAGATGCAGAGCGGTGGGGCAGCACCTCTCTGTTTGGCCGGATAAGGACAGCTTTGAATTCGGGCCATGAATCCATCAGCACTTCATGTCCAGCCACGTTCCCGCGGTTTATGTTCATCACGGCACTGTGGACCTGTGAGAGACAGAGACAATCCTGCGCTCCCAGAACTGGAGGGCACCTCGAGGGGTCATTAAGCCCAGTCCCCTTCACTCATGGCCAGATTGAGCACCACTTGGAGGTATTGGGGGTCAGAGGCAGGGGAGGGGCAGCAGTTCCAGCTTTTACAGCTCTGTCAGGAGCCTTCTGATGTTTACTGAGGGGTTTCAGCATCTCGTGAGCCCCTGCACATTGGGGGAGATTTTGCCCTTTTGAAAAATATCCTTTGTCTTCCATTACTGCCTATGGGGCTGACACCACAGGCTGCCCTTAGTGAAGATGGTCACCACCCGTGTTCCCTGTAAGCTGTGCATTTGTGCGGCCACTCAGGAGTAATTCAAATGCTTCCCAGATGGTTAGCAGAGAGCCCATGGCTAGGGGCTTGTTTCTACAGGTGGTGACATTCCCACATGCCTCAGTGCACAAAGAAATTATTTTACACTTAGATGGAAAAAATCTGCACTTGGAAAATATTAGAGGGCACATTGGCCGCTACCTCACAATGATTTCAGTGGGCCAAGGCCAGGGAAGCTGAGATATGGAGATGGGGGGAGTGGGGAACGTGAATAGCAGTGAGGAGATGAGGCTGTGAGGGGTGGGGAGGGACAGTGGAAGGCATTAGAGGTTGGGCTGAAGGACAAGGAGGGAAAAGGGGGATGGGGACATGGGCCGCGCTGTTTCTAGCCACCCTGGGTTCACTCTCCTAATTTTTGGATCAGACCCTGCTGTGTGGCCCCTGGGCTTATATCAAAGGGGAGATCCTGAATGGACTGTGACCCCTCCCACCTCCACACACACACTTTTGAACTATGTGATGGGCCTGGAGCCATGGAAGGAGTCAGAGTGACCAGCTTCCTAATTGTTTGGCATGGAGTCCATCTGTGCAATGATTGGTTCCTATGGCGCGAACCTGCCATATGATTGGCTGGGGTGGAGGGTCCTGCTGGCTATGCTGGGTGAGCAGCAGGAATAGGTGCTGGGTTTAGACTTTGGGAGACAGGAGATGTGGGTGGGGATGGGGTAATCGAAAGAGCAGCCAGAGCGGGAGAGGGTCCTGCCTGCAGCCAGCCAATCCCTGCCCCATCCCTGGCAAGAGAGAACTTTCTGCCCCACTCCCATTACTATCCCAGGAGGTGCCAAGTGGGGGGAAGGCAGGTCCATTTCACCGGCAGAGTCTCAGGCAGGCTCCTCCGCAATGTCCCCTCCAGCAGCCGCAGCTTGGAGGAGCAGCTCAGGAGCAGCATCTCCGGTGGGGACGGGCCCTCGGCAGCTTCCAGCAATGACTGCGCAGGGGACGCCCTGGGGGGCAGAGACGCATCAGTTCCCTGCAACCTCCCTGCTCCCACCTCCCTGGAGACTCACAGTGTGTCTGCAGCCTCCCAGACCTGCCAAAATAGCAAATCCTATTGGCTGACCCCACCGTAACAAACCAGGTGGATGCAGCTCCTGTGTCTGGGCGTTGTTCATGCTATTGCACCAATGGCTGTTTCTCAGAGCAGCATTTCCTGAGGGTTTTCCTCTCCCCTACGGATCAGAACTTCCCTGCAGTTAATCCTGGAGCTTTTCACTTTAAAAATCCCTTTTCATAGGAATTTGCACAAGTGTCACTTGGACGTTCCCAGACCCAAGCAGTGGTGGGTCAGCACCTCGACGGGACAATTCTCTTTGAAGAGAGAACAAACCTTCCCACTATTTCCCCCACTTTTTGGAGCTGTGGTTTTCTCAGTCAAGACCCTCCCATAACGCACCAGTCTGGGTGCAGGGCCCTGCTCACCATCGACCCTACAACAATAATGCGTCCTGTGTGGGCCTGTGTGGCCCCAGGGCAGGACTGAACAGGCCTGGGTGTCCCCAGTAGCTTCCACTCACCTGGGCAGTCTCAGCACTGGGATAAAATGCAGCCCCAAAGAAGTTGGAGGGACAGGGAGCTCGTGGCGCAGTGAGGTTCCTGCTGGACAGCAGCTGGTTCTGTCCCTGCTGGTTTCTCTCTTGACAACTGTTCCATCTTATACCTGCGTGAATGAACCATTAACAGAGTCTGTGTCTGGCTGGGAGTTGGGCAAATCATGTCCCTGCAGTAGCAACACAGGGTCAGGATCCCTCCAGGGACAGAGGGGGGCGAGGTGATTTCCTGGGGCTGATGAAGAAGAATGTTGAGGAGACACAAGCACGGCCGGGAGTGCGGCTCAGACAGCCAGCTGAGCTGGTCCCCTTCAGTACTAACCCACATCCCTGGGCTCCCCATGGCGCTTTCGGTCTCTCTTAAACAGAAGCCTTCACTACTGTAACCGTTGCTGACCTGATGCTCAGCTGGCGTATTGTATGAAAAAGAATTTTGAGGAGTCATGAGCACGGCCAGGAGTGGGGCGCAGGCGACCAGCTCAGCTGGCTCCTCTTGAATCCTGACCCACGTCCCCGGCGATCTCAGCTCTGGGCTCTCCCATGGCAGCTCCTGCCTCACTCTGTCTCTCTTAAACAGAAGCCTTCGCTATCGTAACCGTAGCCAACCTGGTGCTCAGCTGGCGTATTGTATGAAATCAATCAAGCTGCTTTGCTGTCTCCAGATCCCTGGCCTGGGACAATCCTGCAAGTACGGGGCCCCTGAGCAGCGTGACGGGTCCATGGATCTCGGTGGGTTGGCATCCGCAGGAGTGCACCCATGTCGATGATGCAGCTTGGGACAATAGCTGCATACACCTCAGTGGGTGCTCCCAGCCCCCCTCATCTGACCAGTACGCAGGAGCCTGTGCCATGCACCGAGCCTGCCTGTTCTCAGCTCCTCACCCTACTCTAGTGGTGTGATTTAGGTGCATGATCCCAGAATGGCTGCTCTCTGCTCCCTTCCAGCGGCACTGGGCTTCCTTGCGTGCTGGCTCGCAGGGGCAGGGAAAGTGGGTCAGACGCCTTCTAGGGGGTCCCCCAGATCCCAGCACACATGAGGGGAGACAAGTGTTCAGACACCCCTGTAAAGGGCCATGAAACTACAGATCCCAGGACCTGCATAGGGGCATGGAGAGGGGCTCACAACCCCCTTGTAGAGGGGGGTAGAGATACCCCAGGATTCTGAGGGGGGCCTCAGACACCCCCAAAGGTCGGAACCTCCCATCGCAGAACACATATTGGAAGAAAGAATGTGGCTGATACTCCCGCCCCTTCCTTGCCGCTATCATATTACCCCTCCCAATATCCCTTTGCTGCACCCCTATTTCCGCTGCCTGCTAATTCCCCCTCCCCACAAGGCCTCACTTACGACATTTATTAATTTGTTACTAGTTTAAGGGTTGGCTCAATAATTCACTGTCCTGCAGGTACAACAGCGTCCCCAAAGTGTAAGATTAAAACCCCCTTTGGCACAGACAGGATGTCACAGCAGGAACAGCTCGTTCTCAGACTTCTGCTAATGGTCAGAGATGAACTCACAGACATTTGACTCAAGGCTGTAACACCCCCGAGCCATAGAGTGCTATGGCTGGCATAGAGCTGTATTGGGTGCGTGGCTGTAATAGAAGCTATGCTGTTTGAGAGCCGTGAAAGTGGCAGCAAAGTGTAGCTAGGATGCAGGACGCCATGAGTACGTCTACACACAGTGTGCTACAAAGTTGAGTTTACATGCGCAACTCAAGCTATGTTAATTGTCTAGTGTACCTGAATTTGAAGTCACTTGACTTGACAAAGTAGCTTAATTTGACTTTTCACAGTGTCTTCAACATCCCTTACTCCTCACAAAATGAGGGTTACAGCCTTGACATTTAATTTCAAAAAGGGGAATTACGCAAAAATGAGGAGGTTAGTTAAACAGAAATTAAAAGGCACAGTGACTAGAGCCAAATCCCTGAAAGCTGCATGGAAACTTTTTAAAGACACCATAATAGAGGCCCAACTTAAATGTATACCCCAAATTAAAAAACATAGCAAGAGACCTAAAAAAGAGTCACCGTGGCTTAACCGCCATGTAAAAGAAGCAGTGAGGGACAAAAAGGTATCTTTTAAGAAGTGGAAGTCCAATCCTAGTGAGATAAATAGAAAGGAACATAAACACTGTCAAATCAAGTGTAAACATGTAATAAGAAAAGCAAAAAAAGATTTTGAGGAACAGCTAGCCAAAAACTCAAAAAGAAATAACAAAATGTTTTTTAAGTACACTAGAAGCAGGAAGCCTGCTAAAAAGCTTGTGGGTCCCCTAGATGATCGAGCTATAAAAGGAGCAATCAAGGACGATAAAGCCATTGCGGAGAAACTAAATGATTTCTTTGCTTCAGTCTTCATGGCTGAGGACGTTGGGGAGATTCCTTAATCTACACCGTCCTTTGTGGGTGATGAATCTGAGGAACTGTCCCGGATTGAAGTGTCATTAGAGGAGGTTTTGGAACAAATAGAAAAACTTAATGTTAACAAATCTCCGGGACCGGATGGCATTCATCCAAGGGTTCTAAAAGAACTTAAATGGGAAATTGCTGAGCTATTATCTGTGGTTTGTAACCTATCCTTTAAATCGGCTTCCGTACCTAATGACTGGAAGGTAGCCAACGTGACACCAATATTTAAAAAGGGCTCTAGAGGCGATCCTGGCAATTACAGACCGGTAAGTCTAACTTCAGTACCGGGCAAATTAGTCGAAACAATAGTAAAGAATAAAATTGTGAAGCATGTAGAAGAACATAATTTGTTGGACAAAAGTCAACATGGTTTCTGTAAAGGGAAATCCTGTCTTACTAATCTATTAGGGTATGTCTACACTACCCCGCTAGTTCGAACTAGCGGGGTAATGTATGCATACCGAACTTGCTAATGAAGCCCGGGATTTGAATTTTCTGGGCTTCATTAGCATAAAGACGGCGCTGCCATTTTTAAAAGCCGGCTAGTGTGAACCCCGTGCCGCGCGGCTACACGCGGCATGGGCTAGATAGTTCGAACTACGTAGGCATTCCGAACTATCTGTACTCCTCGATCCACTGCGTTATGCCTCGTAAAATGAGGTTTACCAGCGTCGACAAAACTGCTGAGTTCTGTCGACGTTATGTCGACAGAACTCAGCGGTAGTGTAGACGCAGGTATAGTTTTGTCGACAAAAGTCCACTTTTGTCGACAAAACTCTGTAGTCTAGACACACCCTGGTAGACCTCTTCATCACCTACAAAAATACAAAATGCCAATATTGTTGTTCCAGAGCTGGCATTGGTTGGGGATTACTCAGGGATGCCTTTCTTCTCAACTGGGGGAGCCTCCTTCTGTATGAATTTCCCCTCATTGTACTTAGACCCAGAGAACGCGAGAAAATCAACACAGAGCCAGGCTGATCCTCCTAGCGCTTGCCTGGTCCCACCAGCCTTAGTTCCCTTTTCACCACCGAATGTCTCTGTGGCCCCCACATGTCCTTCCCAAGACTTTCTGACTGTTATGCTGGGACTCCCCCTCAGGCTTACATCCCTGTCATCATCAGGGGTGGCCTGTCAATGACCCTTAACCTTTTCCCCTAAATCCAATGCTCCCCCCTTTCCCACTCCCCTTGACTTGCTATTTTCCCATGGTACTTTTCGATCTGCCCCCGTTCAGTGGGGCTCTCTTGGCCTACTGCTCTGCAGAGAAGGAGGGGGACTCAGGCCTGCCAACACTCCAGGTCCCGGCCCAGGACCCTAAAGGCAGCGACGTGGATCACTGTCTGGTTGGTGGGGTGCTCCCCGTAACTCACCAACCCTCGGGGAGGGAGTTGCACCTTCTCCCATCTCCGTCCTGTGCCACTTCCTCCTTCCCGCGATGGTCGTCGGCTCGGCCTGATCTGTCTCGGGTCCTTCGTGCCTCTCTCTGCCAGTGCTCTCCTCCAGCTCTCCCCCGGCTTTCCTCCAGTACTCTCCGTACTCTCCCCCAGCTCTCTGCCCGTCCTCTCTAGGTGCTCCCCGGCTCTCCTCCCCCGTTGGTGGGGGCTCGGGTGCCATTTTAAATGGCCGCCAGATGCGGCCACATTAGGCCCCTCCCCGTGCGGGCTGATGACATTGTCTAACGTTGCCCCCGGGCCAGCCTCCGCCCGGCCCCTGATGACCCCGGAACAGGCCGGGCAAGATCACCAGGGTGCCGCACAGGTGTCCCCTTCTCCAGACTCCCGGTGGCACACTCGCCACTGAGCGCCTCCTCCGGAGGCCAAGAAGTGCAGGGCACCGTGGACTCCACTTGCTTGGAGCCCGGTGCCACATCACTCTGACCCAGAACCAAGGCTTCCTCCTACAGCCCCAGCCCCTGCACCTAACCGCATGGTTCCTAGCTGGTTGCGTGCATCCAAAGATTTCTGCTTGGTTCAGGTTAAAGACATCTTGATTCACAGTAGAAGGGATACTACCCAAGCTACTTACCTCTCTAAACAGCAAAGGCTCGCCTCATGGTGCTCTGCTAATCAGATCGACCCGTATGCAGCACCTCTTCATCAGATCCTCGAGTAGGTGCTTTACCTGAAACAGAGGGCTCTAGCCATTGCGTCCTTAAAGGTGCAACTCATGGCACTCCATAGACAGCACTTTGGGGTTTGCCCACCTGTGACAGGGCAGCCCCCGCGCCCCGCACTAACCGGGCGCCGTCCCCGGCATGCTGGGGAGAAGCGGCAGCTCCGCGCCGGCTCCTGCCCTGCGCGGCTTGTTCTGCCGCGGGCGGGGCCGAGCGGGGGACCCGATCAGCTGCGCCTGGCTGCACCGCTGCTTCCACGGCCGTGCAGGAACGCCGGGGCGCTGACACTGCCCCGTGGCGCCGACCCGCGCAGGCGCCCCAGTGAGGCAACCATCCCCAGAAGAGGGGGCGTTCCCGCCCCGCTATGGAGGACGTCATTGCGGCGGGATGCTTAAAAGAAGCGTCACCGCCAAAGCAGGAGAGAGGAAGGCGCGCAGCCGGAAGGAGGACGCCAGGACAGAGGCACCTCGGACCCTGTCTGTGCAGACCCTCGGGACCCAGTCGGCACGGCGGCACGGTGGGGGAGGTAGGAAGTGACCCAGGGCAGGGTGTTGGAACCCGGGGGGTTGGTGTGTTTAGGGGGTTACGTCCACTTTGAAGATCCAATACTGAGAACTGCTGGCTTCCCAGCAAACAGTCTAAGGCATCTTGCACTTGAGGCACAGGGTACTGGTCAAGCACAGTACAGCTGTTTAGGGTACAGTAGTCAATACACATCCTAATTTTCCCATTCTTTTTACAGACCACTACAATGGATGAGGCCTATGGGCCATAGGACTCTGTAATGATGCCACTTGCAGCCAGCTCCTGAAAATGATGTCACATCTTCCATCTAAGGCTACATCTACACTACAGTGCTATTTTGGGATACCAGAGATATCCCAAAATAGCAATTCCATGTCTTTTCAGTGTGCCTGTTATTTCAAAATATAGTGGTTCACTATTCTGACATCCCTGTAAACCTCCTTTCACAAGGAGTGAGGGACTTTTTGGAAGAACGATTTATTTTAAAATAAGTGCTGTGTAGCCAGCGCCTAATTTGAAAATAAGCTATTTCTAAATTAGATAGAAATAAGGTATGTAATTTGTGTAGCTCAAATTGCATAGCTTATTTCGAGCTATGAGTGCAGTGCAGACGCACCTGAGAGTGAGTAGTCTTTCTAGATCTCCCCCTGAAAGGTTGAGAGTCATGTAGTCTGATGTAGTGCTTGACCTCTTTTGCACATCCCCCTCATGCTGTGAGAAAACCTTGGCTCTTTCACAAAATTTCTTCCACAGGCAGTGTCACATTACCGAATTGGAGGGAAACAGCCAGATCGCTGCTGCACCCCTAGGTGGGGGTGTTGGCCCCAGAAATTGGTATAAAAGGGAGCCATGTGGGGTATTGAATGGGAGCTTATTGTTTGCTGATCCTGTGTACGCTATTTATGTGAGTGTATAATGTCTGTGTGTGTAGGTAGGAATCTGTAATCTGTGTGGAAGCTGAATATTTCTCTGAATGTGGTTAAGCATGGCTATGGACAGGCTGATTAGCGAGGCCCTGTAGGACAACGGCACTTGATGGGCCAAGGACACACCCAAAGAATGGGGGCTGTCACCTGAGAGCAGCCAGCAGGAAACACAGAGATTGGCCTCTGACCAGGTGACCTGCTGCATACAAGAAGAGCCCAGGAAGGAGGTATAAGGAGGCCATGTGGTCAATGCCATTTTGTCTTCAGCTCAGCACTTCATCCCAGAGGCAGCATTGCAGGGATTGAAGGGCCCGAAAGACCTGTGGACCCATCCTGATCTTAGGATGTGCAATAAGAACTTTTGAACCAGCAGCTGCAACATCTCTGCTAGAGCCTGCATCGAGAACTGGGAGATTCGGTGCATGTAACGTACTATTCTTTAACAACCTTACTCTCATGCTTTTCTTTCTTGTGTTAATAAACCTTTAGTTGTTAGATGCTAAAGATTTGGCCCAGCGTGATTTGTGGGTAAGGTCCAGAGGGTAAATTGACCAGGGATCTGTGGCTGGTTTCTTGGAACCGGACAGAACTTGTCCGGGGTAGGTGGGATTGGGTGCTAGGACCCCCCACCTGTGTATGAGGCCCGGGACCATCTGGGGCACGGATATTGCTGGGGTGTCGGAGGGGTTTTGCTCGTGAGGCTTCAGGCAGGTTGCTGAAGCGCTCTGTGGGACTGGTTTGTGGCCTGTTTGGAGAGGTCACCAGTCTGCGAGCTGTAAGGAGCCCCGGATTTGAGCAATTCGCCCTGAGCGGATGCCCTCAGCTGTGCCCAGACACGGCCCGGTCCATCACAGGCAGCCCTTCCACTCCTTGGAGATTTGCCAATGTCCAAAGTTAAACTTTGCTGGATGTATTGTTAGAACTTGAGTTTCACACTGGGGTCTTACAATTGATTCAGGCTCAAAGAGGTCTGTTACTTTGCCCTTGCTTCACAGCTATATCATGGCTTGTTTTACTCAGCAATCAGTATAAACACCTTTTCCTGAAATACCGCCCCCTCATCTTGCCCTGGGGCCTGCAGTGGCTGTCGGCCCTGTTTGCTGGAGGGGAAACTACGGAGGAGCCTGGTCAAGATGTTGCCAGTAACATGGACCTGTCTTTCCCCCCATCTGCCACTTCCTGGAACGGGGGTGGAAGCGGGGCAGAATGTTCTCTCCCCATGGATGGGGGGGGGGGGGATGGTTGGCTTTGGGTAGGCACAAGCCCAGTGGATAACATGGAGGGGGCGGGTCTGTCCCGACAAGCACAGGCTGCCCCCACCTCACTCAACCCTTGTGTCTTCCAAAGTCCAAACCCAGCACCAATTCCTGCTGCTCACCCAGCGTAGCCAGCTGGCTCCATGTCAGCCTATCAGAGAGCTGGTAGCTCTGCCTCCCTCCACGGCTTCAGGCCTGAGGGTGGCATCACCAGCCCCTTCTCCCCTCCCCCGTGCTGAGGGTCACTAGTCCCAGAAGCCCCACCCAGTCAGGCTGCTATGTGTATGGAGTCCTGAGCCCCTGACTGGGCTATGCTGCCACACAGCTTACAGGGAACCCTGGAAACCGGCCTGCGTTTCTAACCTGAGTAGTACTTGTAATCCTGCTGGCCCCAGCACAGGAAGGCTCTAAGCCCAGAGACATGAGGGTTCAAACCTAGGCCACACTGTCCAAGCCACAATTCACCAGCCAAGCTATGGTCCCTTCCTTCCTTCAGCTCTTACTCTTTGATGCTGGATTCCAGCGAAGTAACACATGTGATGCTGGGTCACTGTGGATCCTGACTGCCTTGCTCCTCGTGGGTAACAAACCACGACACCCCATCCCCAAGGGATTCCAGCTCGTCATAGGCCAGACCCATTTGAAATCCCAGCCACAGCATGGGCAAAACAGTCAGAGAGGGTAGGGGACAAGGCTGGGGGAGACACAGACCAGAGGCCAGGATGCAGCCAGGGTGAAGGCTCAGAGACAGTTAGCAGAGCTGCTGTGCAAAAGCCCGGGGCCTGGACAATAGGGGATGTGGGTTGGGATGGAGGAGAAACAGCAAAGCTGGTTGCCTGTGCCTCACTCCTGGCCGTCCTCATGTTTCTTCAGAATTTTATTCCACTGGCTGTAAGAAATTGTCTTGCCCCCACCCCATTGAAGGAACCCAATGGTACCATGTGACTTCACACATACGTCCCTGGCTCCTGGACAGGCACAGACTCTGTTAATGGTTCATTAGCTCAAGTATAAGAGGCTGGAACAGCTCACGAGGGAAAGGACCAGATGCTGCCAGGCAGGGACCTCACTGCCCCATAGGCACCCTGTTCCCTCCTCCTCCCCAGGACTGCTTCTTACTCTGGCACAGAGGCTGCCCAGGTGAGTGGGAACTAATTGGGTAACCCTGGGCCTACACAGACCTCCTCCGGCATGGCTGGGGCCAAAGGCAGGGATTGTTATTGTAGGGCTCTGAGGAACATAGGAGCTGTACCCAGACTGGTGTATCATCATAGGTTTATTGTTGCGGGGATGAGAGGTTACAAACACCCTGCCTGCTTCTGGTTACTTGGGGGTGGGGGGATGGACGCACATAACGGATGGGATTCTCTCCTCCCCTCCTCCAGGTACCTCCCCACCACGCCCCCTGGAAGCTGCCAGGGCCCGTCCAACCAGAGATGCTGCTCCTGAACTGCTCCTCCAAGCTGCATCAACTGGAGGTGACACTGAGGAGACGCCTACCTGAGACATTGCAGGTGACATGGCTATGCCTAGCCCCACTGCCCATACCCCCAGGACAGGACTGAACACCCTCAAATGGGGCAGGAGCAGCAGAAAGCCCCCCACTCCTCCCCACACGCACACGCTCAGGAGATGGATTTGAGACCAAGAAGGGAGTGGTAGGTGCTTCTGTCCCATGTGGTGGATGAAGGGGGAGCATGATGAAGGGGGAGCATACCGCCCTCCCCTCCAGCACTGGCTCTTCTCCCAGCCACCAGCTCCTCCCTCACCCTCGTGTCTGCCAAAGTCCAAATCTAGCAACCATTCTGGCTGCTCACCCAGCATACCCGGTGGGACCGCCCCAGCCAATCACAGGGCAGTTGGCTCCATATCAGCCAATTACAGCACAGGCGGGCTCTGTGCCAGATACTCACTGCATGGACTGGCTTTGTGCCAGCCAATCAGAGAGCTGGGTCACTCTGGGGTCTTCTACGGGTCTGTGCTCATTACGTGACTCAAGTGTCGGGGGGAGGGGGGTCACCGCCCTCTTTGTTCTCCCCTCCCTCCATCCACCCCCACCTGCACTCGTGGTACAATTCAGGGGTCAGACCTCAAAACCAGGAGAGCAAAGGCAAGGTGGGGGGAAGGATGCCCCCCCCCAGCTCTATCCTCCATATGTCCTGCCCCATGTCTCCTGTTAACACTTACCCCTCCAAATCCTTGCACACTCTCTGCCCCGCACACTGATCCCTAGTGCACCCCCCCCCCACAAATCCCTTCTCTTTGCTGCTCCCCACATTCCCCTCCCCCCTTACTCTTTGTTCCCCAAAACCTGGGCAACTGGCTTTCCTGAGCTTGGCCCCCTGAAATTGTTGTGGGGCCGTGACCATCGACTAAGGGCAGCCTGTGGTGTTACAGGCAGTCCCCGGGTTACGTACAAGATAGGGACTGTAGGTTTGTTCTTAAGTTGAATCTGTATGTAAGTCGGAACTGGCGTCAGCCGCTGCTGAATCTGATCAGTTTCAACCGTGGCTGAATCTGGACGCCAGTTCTGACTTACATACAGATTCAACTTAAGAAACCCAGGCGTCCCCAAGTCAGCTGCTGCTGAAACTGATCAGCGGCTGATTCCAGGAAGCCTGGGGCAGAGCAACTCTGCCTCGGGCTTCCTGTAGTCAGCGCTGGTCAGTTTCAGCAGCGGCTGAGTTGGGGACGCCTGGGGCAGAGCAGCTGGGGTGCTGCTGGGTTGGTCCAGAGCGGCGCTGCGGGACCAACCCGGCAGCCCCCAGCTGCTCTACCCCAGGGGTAGGCAGGAAAAGCCTGGTCTGCTGGGGGGGCACTAGTTGTACCCCCCCCCCCCGCAGCAGACCAGGGAGACGGGGGTGGCGGGACTGCCCAAGTCCTCCACGGCTTTGCTCCGTCTCCCTGGTCTGCTGACCTGGGAGACGCGGAGCAAAGCCGCAGAGCACACGGGCAGCGGGACAGTCCAGGCATGCCTGGGCTGTCCCGCTGCGGGCGTGCTCCAAGGTTTTGCTCCCCGTCTCCCTGCAGGAGAGGGACAGGATCCTAATGAGGAGGGGGACAGGAGCAAAGCCTCCCAGGCGGCGGGGGTCCCGCCGCCTGGGCGGCTTTGCTCCCGGTCTGCTGGGGGGGGGGTCCAGCGGCTTTGCTGGACCCCCCCCAGCAGACCAGGGAGACCGGGAGAAGCTGCTAAAGGGGCTGACATGAGAAGGTGGCCCTTTTGAAGGTGGCAGAAAACTTCCAATGAGCAGAAGATCATAATAAAGGCCCCCCCCATAAATATCGGGAGTAGGGCTAGATTAAGACATGCTGAGGCCATAAACTATGGCAAGTTTAAGAGGCCCCATAGCATTACCAAAAAATGAAATTTAGTTTAGTTTTGTTTTTTAATTTAGAGGCCCCTCATAATCTAAGGCCCTAACCTGTAGTTTACTTATCTTGTGCATAAATCTAGCACTGATCCGCAGGCTCCTGATAGGGGTGAGAGCTGGAATTGCTGCTGCACCCCTGCCTCTGACCCACCCAACTCCTTCTTGTCTCTGGCAGGTCTACGGTGCTGTCAGGACCATAAATCGCGGGAACCCGGTCGCACAAGAGGTGCTGGTGGATTCATGGCCAGACTTCAAAGCCATCCTCACCGGGCCACGCAAAGAGGTGCCACCCCACAGCCCCCCGTGCTGCGCCTGGGGGGGCCTGGCTCTCTCGGGTGCTGGCGAGTGACATTTTCTTCCCATCATGTGGCGACGAGGCTGAGGCAGGGATTAGGATCTTTCCCATCCAGAGCCGTGGTTTTCAATGTTTTCGAGTTCAGGACCCATTTGTAACTCTTTATGGCCTATCAGGACTCAGTCAATTGTCTGGGGTGGAGGCCTTGGGAGGTTTCTGTCAGATTTTGCCTCCCCCCCACACAGGAGATTTGGTCCTGCCCTGCATTCGCCCCACAATGGCAGCTCCAGCGCTGTGAGGCTGGCGGGCAACCTGTTGACAAGGGGATAAAGGCGCCAGTTGCCCTGGGGCCCCGCAGTACAAAAGGGCCCAGCTCTCCTGCAGCAGTAGCCGGAGGCCTGGGCCTTTTAAATCACTGTGGGAGCACAGTATGGCCCGCTCCTGGTAACACTGAGGGCTGCCTGGGAGAGGCTAGCTCAGGGGCAGGCAAGATCAGGTCCATGGGCTGAATCTGGCCTGCCAAGCCTTTTGATTTGGCCAGGAAGCAGTGCCACTAGCACTGGTACAGGGAGGGAGGAAAAGGTTTCACGGGGCTCCTCCTGCCCCCCAGCATAATCTCTCAACTCCCGTTGGCCAGAAACTAGCCAATGGAAGCTGAGAGATTTTGCTGGGAGCAGGGGGAGCATGGAAAGTTTCTCCCTACTCCTCCCCACAGCACAGAGAGTCACAGGCACAGCCAGCCAGCCAGCTCTGGGGCTGCTGGGGGGACGGGGGGAGCCTTTCTGAGAGCGCTGCTGGTCTGGAAATGCTTAGGGAAGTGCCTCCCAGCCAGAGTCTGTATTTGGCACCCCATTCCCCCTCTCAACTACCTCCTGCACCCCCTCCTACATCTTTCCCCAGGCCAGAATCCTCTCCTGCACCCCGATCTCCTGCCCTAGGTTACCACCCAAACCCTCTGCACCCTCTTCCCTCAGGTCACAACTCCCCTCCCCCCCGACCCTGCATCCCTGCGATGGGGTGAGGTCACAGAAGACCCCTTGCGGGTGCCTCCTGGAGTGCAGACATGACCACTGCCGCTCACCTTCCTGCACCCTGGGGCTTTTCACTGCGTGATCCTGCGGAGCCAGCTCCGTTGGTCTCCCCCAGCGGAGGTCCTGAGCTGAGATCGCTGCCCCCTCCCCCCTAGGGTTGCCAGGTGTCTGGTTTTGAACCAGACACTCCGGTATTTGAGCTTTCTGTCCGGGAAACAAATTGAGAAAATACTGGACATATAAATGTCCAGTATTTTCTAATTAAGTACGTTTTATTATTATCATCAGTATCAGTACGTAGGTGCATACTGCCTGGCTGGTAAACATGCTCACATTGCGTGAGCATGTCTACCAGCCAGGCAAAACGCAACTACGCAGTAGAGAGGAAGAGGGTGGGGGCAGGGCTGGGGCAGGATGGAGTCCCCAGGGCCGGACTTGCCTGTGCGCCCTGCCGGGACCGTGCATGGGATGGGCAGCATCCAGACCAACCCCACTCTCCACCAGCCAGTTCCCCCCCCCCCCCCGCTAGCCCTGCTCCCCCGACCCCCTCCCAGCCAGCCCCGCTCCCCCCAGCCAGCCCTGTTTCCTGCTGGCCAGTTCTTCCCCACTCTTCCCCCAATCTCCCCTGGCCAGCCCCACTCCCCCTGACCTCCTCCTGGCCATCTCCCCCCCCCCCCCATCTGAGATCAAGTGTGTCTGGTATTTGTTTGAAATCATCTGGTAACCCTACTCCCCCTGACCCCCGAGAAGCAGAACAGACACTGAACCTCTCCAGGTCCAAGAAGGGTGCAATTTTGGGCCCAGCTTCCTGGGATACCACTCCCCAAATGGGACCAACCCCCCCCCCCCAATGAATTACCTAGGTAAGCTTTAGCAATGAAAGGGGGAATGTGGACACTGGTTGCCCCTCCAGGTAACAATTATTTACACTGGGTTTGATAGAAAATAAAAGTGATTTTATTAAGTACAAGCAGTAGGATTTAAGTGGTAATAAGTGAGACCAGGCAGAGCAAAGTAGGTTACAAATCAAAAGAAACAAAACCGCTTGGCTAATTCTCCACTGAAAACCTCAGTACAAACTTTTCAAACTCACCCTAAAACCTCTTTTCCAGCTGCCCCTCCAAACCAGGGTTGTCTCCAGCCCAGCCAAAAGACCCAGGCCCCTGTTCTTTTTTAAAGAATTGAGGCCACTCCCTACCAACCACTGCTCAGACTTAAGGACAAAAGAGATTGTTAAAAGTTGCTCATCAAGACATTGAGAGTAACACCCTCCATGTCTCTTATTCACACATTTAAAACCCACAAAGTATTCCCCACGCCATGGCTGCGTCTAGACTGGCATGATTTTCCACAAATGCTTTTAACGGAAAAGTTTTTCCGTTAAAAGCATTTGCAGAAAAGAGTGTCTAGATTGGCACGGACGCTCTTCCGCAAAAGCACTTTTTGCAGAAAAGCGTCCATGCCAATCTAGACGCGGTTTTGCGCAAGAAAGCCCCGATCACCATTTTTGCGATCAGGGCTTTTTTGCACAGAACAATACTGCGTTGTCTACACTGGCCCTCTTGCGCAAAAGCATTTGCGCAAGAGGGCTTTTGCCCGAACTGGAGCAGCGTAGTATTTCCACAAGAACACTGACAATCTTATATGAGATCGTCCGTGTTCTTGCGGAAATTCAAGCGGCCAGTCCAGACGCAGCCCCATATGTCTAACTTTACACACACACATGATACATACATCAAAGTAAGATAAACAGAACTAGAGCATGACATGAAGATCGATGGGTTACATGAAATAATTAGCTCAAAGCACCTTTGAGTTATGCATATTCAAGTCCATAATTCCATTTCATAAAGCATGGCGGGGGTCTGTCACAATCCCTTTCTGCATCCCATCCCCAAGCCAGAATCCTGTCCTGCTCCCATATTCCTTACCAGACCCTGCAGCCCAATCCCTTGTCCCAGGTCATAACTCCTCCATCCCGGACCCCACACCCTCTCCGCTGAAAAGCACGGCCCTTGACCACTTATCAAAATCTTGGAGTGGCCCCTCATCAAAAAGTATTCCCCCCCACTGCATTAGCCCCAGCCCTGCCCCTTCTGCCTTAAACCCCGCCCCTTCCAAGCAGTATGGGGTCAGGACCTCCCCACATTGACCAGGGGCCTGATGAGTCTGCCAGGCCCACTACTGGCTGTATTGGCTCTTCATTCTGGCCATTGCAAACTCCGGAGCTGCAGCACTGCATGGATTTGGTCCCACCCCCATCATGACCTGACACCGTGCCTCTCACTCAGAGTTGATCTGCCCAGACTGCCATCACTACGGCCGCCGAGCTAGCCAAACCTGAGTGGTGCTGGGACTCCCGACCTTGCAGTGCCTGGAGTAGGAAGGCAAGTCCATCCAGTGCCATGGGACAGCAGATGGCAGCTGACCCTTTGAAACATTCTGGCAACTCATTCTTGGGTCTCAGCTCACAGGCTGAGAAACCCTGCGCAGAGGAACCCCAGGGTGAAAGACAGGCTGGGTCCGGGGGTCGGGGATCAGTCTCGGAAGTTCCCACTTGGCTCCATGTCTCCCTAGCAGGTGGCATTGGACAGCTCTGACTTCTACACCAGCATGTATGCAGGATACTACCGGGACCTGGGTGCCTACCGGGAGCTGCTGAGCAGGGCTGTCAACTGGGATCACGCCTTCTGTATCCATGGTAATGTGGAGTCCACAGCACTGGGGAGAACTCCCAGCAATTGAGTATCTGTCCTATCAGGGCTAAACACCCGGATCTCACCCTACAGTACCAGCCCCAAACTCCTCCGCTCCCCCTAGGTTGCAAGGATGCTCTCAGGAGCCCTATGGGGCAGCCCCTTGCCAGAGCTGGGCTGCGGTCTGGTGAGTTTGGAAGCTCAAACTCCTGCCCCACCTGGCCCCTGTACCAGGCTGGGCTCCCCACATACATGGGCCCTTTTCTCATCACCCTTCACTCCCTGTCCCCATGGCTCACAGCCCATGGCTGCCTCCTGCAGGGCTCCGTGACGGGCTGTACGAAGCCTCCAGGGACATTGCCAAGGACAAGGGGGTCAAGCTGGAAGTGTTCCGCTATTTCGCTTACTTCCACCCGGATCCCAGCTCCATACCCGAGATCCGGTCAGTGTCTGCCTGCGCCGCAGGGCCCCACGGTGGAGGGGAGTGGTGGAGCAGGGAGCAGCTTGAGAGGCGGGGCCACTGGCCAATATGATGCTGGGATGTCCAGTCTCTGGCTGGCTGTTGTGCACAATCCCTGTGGGGTTGGTAGTGAACCCAGCCTCAGCCCAGGAACTGCAGGGGAGGGAGAGCCCTGTTCAGCTGCTGCCCAGGAGCCCGAGCTCTCCCCAGAAACCCAGAACCAAATGGCATCTGTGCCACCAGTGGGGCCCCACACGCAGCCCCTAGGGAAGGGCAATCCTGCCATTAGCCATCAGCCTGGCAGGGTTTGGGCAGCAAGGGGCTGAGCCCCCCCCCCCCATCCCTGCACCATGTTCCACCTGGCACAGGGGACATTAGGCAGAGCTGCCCCAGTGCAGGTTAATGAGGAATGGTCTCCATGTCCCATTCCCCACCCTGCAGAGCCAGCCAATTCCCCCTCTACTTGGTGTTAGCATGTCACTCTCCTGAGTCCCTGGAGTTTGGCTGGAACTTTTACGGAAATTCCCCCTGCCTTGAAAGGCCTCCCCACTCTGATTGGCTGCTCTTCCCTGTAAGTCCTCTGAGAGAGGCAGCCAATCAGAGTTGCTATAGTCAGATATTTTCCTCCCTTCTGCACCTAATGGGGGCCAGAAGGACCCCAGCAGGTGCAGAAGGGAAGCTGGGAACAGAGTTGGCAGGCCCCTGGATGTAGAGAGAACTGATGAGGCAGAATGAATTGCTGGGCAGGAGATCCGCCCTGGGAGTGTTGGCAACACTGATTGTCACACCCAGGGGTCAGGGGTGTTCAGCGACCCAGGAAGACCCACAATCGCAGCATCTTTTTAAAATATCCCTATTGAGGCCTGACTCCTGGGCCCTAAAACTTGGAGTTTGGTCCTGCTGCTCTCTGCCCCACCAGGCTGGATCCGAACATGAGGCTCTCAACCCTGGATGTCTCCCACCTCGACGTGATGAACGAGAACTGGCCCTATGGGGGGAACAAGTACAGCAGGAGGTTCATGGACAGCCTGATCCGCCACTTCCCGAACTTCTGCCTCCTAGACTCTGCTGGCCAGCTGGTCAGCTGGAGTATTTCAGACACGTATGGAGCCATGGGTCGTAGCGTCACTGTGCCCCAGCACCGGGGGCGCGGTTACAACGGGGTGCTGAATAATGTATTAGCCAAGCGGCTCCATGCACTAGGCTATCCCAGCTACGGCCACGTGGCCGTGGACAACTACACCATGCAAAGGCTGCAAGAGCGGCAAGGCTTCCACCGCCAGCCCAACTTGTGCCACTTCATCCTCCACAACGCAGCGCTGTACAGAACCCCCACGCTAACCCCCAAGCCAGGACCAGCCACAACCCCCGCGTGAGTCCCCAGCCTAGCCATTAAGGGGCTCAGGGAAACCCAGGGCAGGGGGTGGAAGAACCTGGGGACCAGTATTACACCCAGTGGAACCAGTAACATCTCCCAGCTACAGCCCCACGGGGGATCTGCTACTCTTCTGAGGTTCGTAACCTGCCCTCCTTGGTAGAAGCTACCCCCCCAGCCCATACACACAGCACCCCATCCCACTTCCCCTGCATTGCCCCACCCCACTTCCTCTGCCAGACACCCCAGCCACAGCTCAATGATCTTCCATCCAATCAAGCTAAGTATTCACCTGCATTTGCTCTGCTT
The DNA here is from genome assembly GCF_052426305.1 of Pelodiscus sinensis. Taxonomy (NCBI): domain Eukaryota; kingdom Metazoa; phylum Chordata; order Testudines; family Trionychidae; genus Pelodiscus; species Pelodiscus sinensis. Next base: position 127,911,684 of record NC_143056.1, on the reverse strand, counting down.
CTCCTCCCTTGCATTCCCTGGGGTAGCCTGCTCCCCATATTACATCTAACTATTCTCCAGATGTATCAGCCTCTGTGAGACATCTCCGATCTCCCTCTATACTCCCCCATCACATCTCTGCCTGGGGCAGCCTGCACTCATCAGATCTATCCTGATCCCCTAGATGATACAGATACCACAGTTTTAAACAGGGTGGGAAGGGGCCGTGCAAAATTGGTCTCCAGTAAGTAACATCTCCTTGAGAGGGGTGTGCTGGGCCTCAAGGTCAAGTCTGTCTCAGTAACTCAAGGGTTAAATATGACCCGGGGATGCTCATCATCCTCAAACCAAACTTCACTGTCCCCCAGGACTCCTTACCTGAGGTTACACCCAAAAGCAATCCAGACCTGTTCAATTCAGCACCAATCAGCCAAGGCACCCACATTCCCTTAACTCCACGCACTGTCATTGGCTGATAGTAGGAACCATTTCATGCTTTGTGATCCCAGCTGCAATTAAACTGATTGCTACAGACACCTTTGAGCAGTGTTTCTTAAACCTTTTAAGACCACGAAACACCAAACATTTTTTTTATTTTTGAGTAATACCAAGGATTTTGAACTCTGTTGTTCTCCGTGGCACACCTCTGACTGCCGGAACACAGTTTAAGAAACACTGTCTTTGAGTGTTTCACGGCCTTGCTTCCTGGCACGGCTGGGACCATGTGCATGATGGGAGTGGCAGAATCACAGCTAGGGCCACACAAGTTTCCTGTTTTTCAAATGAAATTTTCCCTGAAAAGGGGCTGTATGTTCCCAGAAAGTGTTGGCTTTGTGTGTAACCTCTGAAGGGCTAAAAGCCAAAGGGATCTGGGTGCGCAACCTGGTCTGGGGACTGGTGTCTGCAGCAACAACTGTCGGGTCAAATATCCAGGGCTTCCTTTTGAAAACTAACCAAGAGCACTGGTTGGAGCCACCCCACCATATTTCTCATGTAAGCAGGTCTGAAGGAATGTGCCCTTTACAGTCAGCTGGAAATGGGGAGAGACCCTGGGTGTGCCTATATAAGCACAATTTGCTCCTGCTTTGCTTAGGTTTGTTGAATATTCAGCTGATGGAGCCACAATTTGCTCATTGTAATCAAGTTGGCTGGTGTTGGGTCACAAATTATATTAAAACTAATTGCAGTGTGTGTGATTATGGTGGGAATATAGAAAAGAAAGACTGCTTAACCTGGTTTAAAGGAGAGAGATACTCTCAGTATAAAGAATGAGACGCTGGGTGTGTGAATGTAAAACACAGCTTACTCCTGTTGACATAAGAACAGCCATACTGGGTCAGACCAAAGGTCCATCTAGCCCGGTGTCTTGTCTGCTGACAATGGAGATGCCCCAAAGAGAGTGAACAAGAAACAGGTAATCATCAGGTGATCCCTTCCCTGTCATCCATTTCCAGCCGCTGACAAACAGAGGCGAGGGACACCATTCCTACCCATTCTGGCTAATAAGTATTGAAAGACCTAACCTCCATGAATTTATCTAGTTCTTTTTTGAACTCTGTTAAAGTCCTGGTCTTCATTACATCCTCTGGCAAGGAGTTCCACAGGTTGACTGTGCACTGTGTGAAGAAAAACTTCCTTTTGTTTGTTTTAAACCTGCTACCTATTCATTTCATTTGGTGATCCCTTAGTTCTAATGTTATGGGAACAAGTAAATAATTTTTCTTTATTCACTTTCTCCATATCTGTCATGATTTTATAGACCTCTCTCATATCTCCCCTTAGTCACCTCCTTTCTCATCTGAAAAGTCCCAGTCTTTTTAATCTCTCTTCATATGGCACCCATTCCAAACCCCTAATCATTTTGTTGCCCTTTTTTGAACCTTTTCCAATGCCAATATATCGGTTGTAAATCCACTGCCTCCAGTGAAACTACACCAGAGGGTAAAATTGGCCTTGTAGATTTTATTCTTTTTCTAAACTGCTGCAAAAAGATCTATGGGATTACCTTGTTCCAGAAAGCCTCAGCATCATACAGCTAGTTATTGTTTGTCCCTGCATGCTAGTGTAACAAAAACTAAAATGAAAAGAGAAATAAAATGCTACACCAGAAAGCATAAAGTGGCAAATAATTTGCCACTCTCTCCCCTCCCCGTTTGCTAGTACACCTGATTCCTGTCCTGTCGTATTCCCTGCTTTTCCCAGTTGGGAGCCCCTGTCCAGCTTTTGTGAGCCTGACTGTAGACCTCTTGCAGTCTCAAGATAAAAAGATACTTTCTGAGAAATGGCCTGAGATCTGTAAACTCCTTTAACTTTTGCCCATCTGTTGGGCAGTGCAATCTCTCCATAATGCTTCAGCCACTGACATACAGGATTCAAATCTGTTGGGCTCGTAAGAGTCTGAGGGGTCTAGGAGTCATGTGGCTTGGCTGGACATCTGGGGGAGCGGGACAACTAGAGAGAGAGGGATATTTGGGGGAGAGGAGGCAGTGAGGACAAGGGTGACGGGTGGGGGCTGGGGAAGGAGTTGGAGCCAACCAGGGGAGATGGGAGGTGAATGTGGGTTTTAGTGGGGGCTACAGAGGCAGTGAGGATGTGGGAGAGGCCGCAGGGGCCAAGGCACTAACATTCAAGTACTCCCAGGCACTGTTTTCTCCAAAGCCGGCTTTGAGCGGGAGCAAGGTGAGCAAGCTTAGTGGGAAGCACCAGGTGGGAGTCTGAATTTATTTCTAAACTTTCAGACCTTAATAACAGAACCAACTGATTCCTGATTAAAAATTGGTCTCACGTGTCAGTCTTTTCGTTTGCGAATGTGTTCATTGGGCCCTGGGATTGGATTATGCTTTCTACTAGCTTCCCAAAGACGTTGGTTAAAGGAGAGCCTGTGTTAAAACTGATTGGATTTAATAATGTTCTCATTATTAGCTCTGCACAATGGCAAAAAGACAAGTGAGTTTGGAAGCTTTCCTGCAACGAAAGCTCACTCGCCAATGCCAAGGACAGCAGTAACTGGGCCTGGCTTTTCTGGAGGTCACAATTCTGTATATAGCAGCAGTGAGTGTTACCATGATACTGTGCAGGGTTTGGGCTGTGTTAGGGTTACATTTATTATTCACAAGGCAGATTGTGGCCCTTTATTCTGAGGTCGCGATGAGTGCACAACAAAACTGCAGGATGCATATGAATCTTTTATAAAAAGATTTTCAAGTGTCAGAAGCAGCAACGTACAAGTTGGCCCTAATGCTAGCCAAATAGTAGGACAACTTTCTTAAGACGCTTAATGTACGTACAAAGCATGCACAGTTTCCTTCGTGTGTAGCCAGGCCCTCCAACGGAGGGCCAAAAGGGGGCAAATGCCCTGGGGCCCAAAGCTCCCAGCCACCCCTGCTACTGTAGCAGCAGCGTCTGGAGTCCCGAGTCCCTTTGAATTGCCACCAGAGTGCTGTTGTGCACAGCTCTGACGCCTGGGAGGGGGGAGTGTGCCGTACTCTGGATGGCACTACGGACTGACTGCCCTCAGCCCTGCTCCTTTCACCCAAGGCGCCACCCCTTCTGACGCCTGACGCCCCTCCACACACACCGTGCCCCAAGGTCTGCAGTAGCTGTCCGCCCAACTGGGCGTCGCTCTATTTCATAGTAGTCTGTATCTGCTAGTGCACAGTATTGTAAAACAAGACAGCAAAAGTAGCACTAGAAACCAACACTCCTTTGGTACCTGCCTTGAACCCTGCTGCATAACACTATGACCTTTTAATTGTGCCCCCTCACTATCCACAGTTACAGCGGAGTAGGGCAACCTATTCGTGCAGCCATGGGAGAGAGGAGAGTCACTTCAGCAGTGGTACTAAACATGCTCAGTACAAGCCAAGCAGCAAATGGTGGTTGGGGGGGAGGGGGATTGACCCACCTACCCACCCACCACCTCTTGCCAGAAACTACTTGAAAACCCTAGTTTTTTTGGCAGATAACTTAGCAATTAGCTGACAAGAGCCCTGCAATGCCTATATAAAAGAAATACAATTAATAAATATTAGACCTGCTCAGCTCTAATACTAACATTCTGACATCTTATGGCGAGTCACTTAAAGGACACTGCTTAGCCTTAAAATTGTAATATATATTCTTACTTTGTTACTAACTCTGTGGCGAGAGAGAGAGTCTGTCAGGACGCCTGGGCTCTTACTATTTCAGGGGTGGGGGGAGGAAGAAAAAGAGAGAAGCAATTGATGGACCTCCTTGAATTTATTTTGTTCTTATTGAAACCCTGTTATAGTTTGAGCCTTTCTACCATCCCCTAGCAAAAAGTTCCACAGGTTGATGGTGACAAAATTATTTCTTTTGTTTGTTTTAAAGTTGCTGCCTATAAAAGTCATTGGGTGAGCTTCTTGTGTTATGTTAATAAAGGAGTAAATAACATTTTCTTATTCAATTTTTCCCAACCATTCATGATTTTCTAGACATCTAACATACATAGCCCCCAACTTTAGTCATTTATTTTCCAAGCTGCAAAGTCCTGATCCCTTTAGTCTCTCCTCCTGTGGAAGCTCTCTTACCTGTAATCATTTGTTGCCTTTTTTCTGTTCTTTTTCCAAATCCAGTATTTTTTTTAAGATAGGGCAACCAGATCTGCATGCAATATTTAAGATGTGGACATGCCATGACTATAGAGGCAATGAGATTTTCTGTCTTATCTATTTCTTTCCCGATATTCTATTAGCTTTTTAGAGTTGCTCCATGTTCAGTGGCAATGTTTTCAGGGAACTATTCACAAAAAAAGAGATCTTTGAATCATTGAGTGGTAACAGCTAATTTAGACCCCATCATTTTGTGTATATAGTTGGGATTATATTTTTCCATGTGCATTACTTGGCATTTATCAAAATTGAATTCCACCTGCTGCTGTGTTGCCCAATTGCTCCATTTTGTGAGATCCCTTTGTAACACTTTGCAGTCAGTTTTGGACTAAACTATTGAGTAAGTTTATATCATCTGCAATTTTTGCCACTTCGCTGTTTACCTCTTTTTCAGTCATTTATGAACAAGTTGAACAGCACTGGTCCCAATGTAGATGACTATTTTTCCCCCCCTATCTTTTAAATCAGCAGTTGCTAACCATTTCCAAATAGGAACCCATTTTGCCAATTAAGGAAGACTAGGCAACTCAAGGCAATTCAAAAAATGTGAATGGCTCTTAAGGAATTCTCTCCACTCCACTGGAGCCAAGGGTGCGGGGGGCAGCAATGTCCCAGGACGCCCACTACACACCCACGCACATTCCGCCAGGGCACTGCACTGAACAGGGGCTCCCGAGGCTGGCCTGGCAGATGGACACTAAGGGCTGGTCAACAGGACAGAGTTACTGAGCCAGTGAAAATCCCCCCTCCGGAAGGACGTGGTTACGCTGAGCTAAGCCCCGTGCAGATAGCGCTAGGAGGGCAGAACTGGGGCTCCAGCATTTTCAGTGTAGACACGGCCCCAGCCTGCTCCACCCACAGCTGATCAGCTGCCCCCCCCCCCCCCCAGTCTTGCCACCCTCCGGTGCACGATGCCTCCATCTCCTACGACACTGACATTTACCTCTCCCATGTGCTCACCTGCCTCCTGACAGTCCCTTGCCAGACCCACTGCCCCAATAGTGACACAATGTGCACAACTCACAATGAGGCAACCTGGGTCTTACAGGCTACCCTGGCACCTTTCCTTTGATCCCACACAGCAGGAAATGGGCTTTACTCTGCTGAGGGGAACAGCCCCTGAAACCACCACGTCTCACACCCAGCTCTGCCGAGCTGCTCTAGCAAACCCCTCCCCCATTCTGTACAGCCACACCTAACACACTCAGGGCAGCTGGAACCCAGGGCTCTGGGCAGGGGAAGAGTTCAGGCCAATGGGCTAGCACCTGGTCTCCTCACTGTTTGGACCTGACAGTTTTGCTGGGCTCCATGTTTGGGAAGGGCCCCTGGAATTTCTGAGCAGCATTAAAGCCGCAGTTTGCCCGTCACTTAGCGCTGGCCGCCAGGCAGACGAGGGAGCAGGAGACATGGATGCAGCAACATTGCAGCTTTGAACCAAGAGACAGAGTGAGAGGGAGGCGACCGTGTCTGTGAGCCCCCCCCCCCCCTCGATTCAGCATCCCAGGAACTCACACCAGGATGCGGAGACAAGCCAAGATGGATCCCAGAGAGCTGGGTATTGCAGCAGCTGAGGCTGCCAGCATGGTCCCGGCCTTCAGCTTGTCCTTGCCTGACCAGCCTGAGGACTCTTTGAGCCTGGACTCCAGCTGAATCACACAGGTGAAGGTGAATGAGGGCAGATACTGGTTGCATTGCTCCTGGCAGGGAACAAGCTGTGACAGCCCCATCCAAAGAGATTCCATCTTTGGGTAGGTGGAAACCTGCCCAGCCCACACCCCATGGCTGCTACCCAGTGCAACTAGCTACCCTTGTGAGATCCTGGCCACAGCAGGGGGAAAATAGGCACCGCGCATCCCAGGGAACACATGCCTTGGGACGGGGCTGGGAAGGTCACAGAGCAGAGGCAAGGTCAACGCCAGAGGGCTCAGCTTGGCTCCCAGCCCATCCCTGAGTCAAAACAATAGAGACACCAAGAGTGAGGCAGGACCTGCCATGTGGGAGCCCAGGGCTGGAACAGCCGGGGATGTGGGTCAGGATTGAAGGGCACTGGCTGAGCTGGTCGCCTGCGCCCCACTCCTGCCTGTGCTCATGTTTCCTCAACATTCTTCTCCACCGGCCCAAGGAAATCATCTCATGCCCTTTGCCCATGGAAGGAGCCTGACCCTGCCTTGCTATGGCAGGGACATGACTGGCCCAGCTGCCAGCCAGGCACAGACTCTGTTAATGGTTCATTTGCTCAGGGATAAGAGGCTGGAACAGCCCCCAAGAGACCAGCAGAGACAGAACCAGCTGCTGTACAGCAGGGGCCTCACTGCCCCACCAGCTCTCTGTCCCTCCAACTTCTTTGGGGCTGCACCTTATCCCAGCACAGAGACTGCTCAGGTGAGTGGGAGCTAATGGGGCCACCCGAGGCCTGCACAGACCTGCCCTGGCATGTCAGGAGCAACAGCGAGCCAGACAGGATGTAATATTGTAGGGTCTCTGGTGGGCAGGTGTGACAGGGCAGATGGTACGGCCGTGCTGCCTCGCATTAAAGTCAACAATGGGCTAGGGGAAGGTCCGGGCAGTAGCAGGCCAGCAGGGGAAGGGAATGCCACGGGGAGGTGCAGGCCGCGGTCATCCAGAATCTCCGGAGGAGCTGGGCCGGGTGCACGGAGGCGGGGCCGGCAGGGGATGCCGGAGTGTGGCCCGTTCAAAAGGGCCGGGAGCACAAGAAGGAAGGGGGGACCAAGAAGGGAGAGGTCGTCCTTCCACCACCCATCAGGAGGCAAGCAGGGGTAAGCTTATCCCCACGCTGGGGAGTTTGAGACCCCGACCGGGAAGAAGCAGCCATGGGCAGGGCCGCGGTCCCCGTGAGTGGAGGGTTTAGGGATTCTAGCCCCCTCCACTGGGCAGGGACAAGTATCCCTGCTGTAGGGCCCTGGGCTGGGGCTTGGAGTGAGAGAGGGCCCGAGCCCCCTTCCTGGGTCGGAGGAACCGACCAATCCAGAGCGCTAAGATATAAAGCGGAGCAAGGAAAAAGACAGCTCGGGGAGCCATAAACGTTAAGTGGCACCTCCCCTTTCTCCCCCAAACATGTGGGGGGGGGCGGGTTCTTCTTTGGATAATCTGGTTACAGCAGGGCACTGCACCCAGACTGGAGTGTTATTGCAGGGTCTTGACTCTCACGAAAACAGCTTAACAAAATTGTGAAGAGAAAAAAGTGTGAAGATTTTTTTGCCTCTTAGAAGAGAAATTTAACTCACTCGAGGGCCTGACCCATTGCTGTTTGTGTCTGGGGACATCCAAGTGACACCCAAGTGACACTTCTGCAAACTTCTCATGAAAAGTGATTTTTAAAGTGAAAATTGAAGTCAAGTGACAGGAAAAGCTACCCTGAGAATATAGCCATTGGTGCCTGGATGTGAACACCACCTGTGCACACTAGGGTCGACGGAGCCATGTAGATTTGTTGTTTTGGCAAAGTCAAATGAAGCTGCGATTTAAATGATCGCGGCTTCATTTACATTTACATGGCTGCCGCGCTGAGCCGACAAACAGCTGATCGGGTGTTTGTCGGCTCAGCGCGCTAGTCTGGACGCTCCCCTGCCGACATCAAAGCTCTTTGTCGGCAGCCCCGGTAAACCTCGTCCCATGAGGAATAATGGGGCTGCCGACAAAGGGCTTTGATGTCGGCAGGGGAGCGTCCAGACTAGCGCGCTGAGCCGACAAACACCCGATCAGCTGTTTGTCAGCTCAGCGCGGCAGCCATGTAAATGTAAATGAAGCCGCGATCATTTAAATCGCGGCTTCATTTGACTTTGCCTATCTGTCTAATCTACATGGCTCTGACGACAGAGGTATGTAGTCTAGACACAGCCTGGGTTTGTTATTGTAGGGCCTCATGATCACAGGGGCTGCAGCCAGACTGGTTTGTTATTGTACAGTCATCTCATAGGGTTTGCTATTTTGGCAGGGCTGGGAGGCTGCAGACACTCTGCATTTCTCCAGGGAGGCGGGGACAATGAGGATCGTAGGGAACTGATGGGTCTCTACCCCACAGGGCGTACCCTGCTCTGTGATTGCTGGAAGCTGCCGAGGGCCCATTCCCACCACTGGAGATGCTGATCCTGAGCTGCTCCTCCAAGCTTCGGCTGCTGGAGGGGACACTAAGGAGGGGCCTGCCTGAGACACTGCTGGTGACTGGACCTGTCTTTCACCCCCATGTGCCACTTCCTGAGACAGGGATGGGAGTGGGGAAGAAAGTTCTCTCCCCAGGGATGGGGTGGGGATTGGCTGCCTGTGCACATGTAACCCTTCTGCCAGTAGCAGCTGGAAGCCAGAAGGCCCAGTTCAGTATCTGGGGGGGGGGGTCCTTCAGCAATGTGATCAATTGGCTCAAGCCCCCACCCAGCAAACTGGGAAAATTTCAACCTACCCATTGGGAGCCTTTAAAGGCAATTCTTCCCCTCTCGCAAGCACTTTGTTGGAGATAGAAACAGTCTATTAACAGTAATCTAGCATTAATCTACAGAAACGCACAAAACAAAATAAACCCGTAAGCAAGACACCACCCCAGAGTCCACTGGGTAGAGTCTTTTGCTTCAGGATGTTTAGTCCAACCCCAACTCACACAGTGTGCTCCCCCCTCCCTTCAAATCCCTCACTCACGGCTCCGTCCACTCAGGGCAGACCCAGAGTCCACAGGTACATCTCCATGATGTCTCCCCTTGTTGAGCATGTGGCAATGTCGGCCACTTGCTGCCCCTGTCTGCCACCTGCCACTGCTCCCTCCAGCCACTGGCCACCTGCTGGCTGCTCCCACCAGCCGCTCCTGCCAGCCACCTCCTGCCGACAACTCCTGCCAGCCTTGTGATGGATTTGGCTCTGGGCCAAACCTAGAGATTTCAGCTTCTCAATGATTTCAGCTCCTCAATGATTTCAGCTCTTGGCCCAAAGCACAGACCAGCCAAAAAATTCCAGCATCCACTGGAATACATTTTAAAATAACAAAGAGACCCCTTATGGAGTCTGTTCTAGTTCTATCATTACAATGGAGGATGGGGGAGGAGAAACTGGTTGAAGCATTCACAGCTCTCACCTGGAGAACATGCAGCCGGCTGGTTCAGAGTTCTGCCCTCCCCCCAGTTGACTTAACTGAGTTTTGGCAGAGGAAGCCTTGTCCATTTAAGATTCTGTGCACTGACAGATTCTCTCTCCTCTGAACTCAGTTAAACACAGCCTGACTTTTCTGCATTCCCCCAATAACTACACACATTGGTGGTCATCTCTTACAATTTGTGCATTTAAAGTTAACACAGTTGTGACCCCAAACCATCCAAATTGGTTACAATGGGCAAAACACCATTCTAACTGTTGAATACCTAGCAGGCCTAAGCAAACTGAGTGAACACAACCACAGCCAGGATTCCTTTCCCATTCCAGTCATCTGTATGGAACCACTGATTCTGACTCTGCTTACAGACAGCACCTTCCCCCCATGTTCTGGCTGCTCTCTTGGCCACCCCATCCCCACCCACATCTCCTGTCTCCCATACTCTAAACCCAGCATCAATTCCTACTGCTCACCCTGCACAGCTAGGGGGACCACACCCCAGCCAATCACAGGGAAGGTTGGCTTCATACCAATCAATTACAGCACAGGCAGACTGTGAGCCAGTCACTGCACAGCCAGGCTCTGTGCCAGACAATCAGAGAGCTGGGTTGCTCTGGTTCCCTCCATTTCTCCATATGGTCACATGGCTCAAGTGAGAGAGGGAGGTCACAGTGCATTTGTCTCCATTACACACACACACACACACACACTCACTCAGGATCTCCCCTGCAATACAAGCCCATCAGCCACAAAGCAGGGTCCAACACAAAAATTGGGAGAGTAAATCCAGGGTGGTTAGAAGTAGGCCTGGCCTATGTCCATCAATCTCCTTTCCTCCTCTCTGTCCTTCAGCGCAACCTCTAGTGCCTGCCACATCCTCTCCATACCCAGCCTCTACACTTTTCTCCTTGCTGCTAACTTACATTCCCCAGACCACCTCATCTGTAGCTCACAGAGCTTTGGGCAGCCATCTTCCCTGGCCTTGGACCCCGAAGGGCCAGCATCTATTCCGATCTAATTCCACGGCCCATCGGGGACATCAGTTGGCGGCTCCTTCACAGAGCCGTGAGCACGGGCTTGTACTCGGCGCGTTTCACCCCCATCCCGGACACCTGCCCCTCTTGCGGCGTGAGGGAGAACCTGGCGCACACTTATCTCAAATACGCCAGGTTGCAGCCCCTATTCCGGCTCCTCCAGAACCTCTTATTGAGGTTCTGGCTGAACTTTTCTCCTCACCTTTTCCTGTACGCACACCCTATCCATGGCCCCACAAAGTTGCAAAACCTCCTCGTCAATCTACTCCTGGCCCTAGCAAAGGCCGCCATCTACAACACCAGGAGTAAGATGTTGGACGGGGGGGTTCTCTGCGACCTTGTGGCCTATTTCCGTTCCTCCCTTGTGTCACGAATCCAGGCAGAGTTCCTCTGGGCAGCATCCACTGGCTCCATCGACAGCTTTGAGGAGCAGTGGGCACCGTCCGGGGTTCTCTGCTCGGTGTCCCCATCCAGTTCCTTAGTTATAAACCTTTAGCCCGCACTCCTTGCCCCTTTCGTCATTATTTGTCCCCAGTAATTAATTGAACACGGGTCCAGTCGTCCCTCCCGCAAGGCCCTGGCCTTGGTCCACTGAATCCATTGTGAGGTGGTAACCAGTGTTCCCTCTAATCTTTTCCATCCAAGTGCAGATTTTTTCATCTATGTGTGGATTAATTGATGTGCATTATGCCATGTACAAATGTGCACCACCAGGAGAAACAAAAAACCTAGCTGTGGGCACTCTGATAATCAGCAGGGCAGCATTTGAAGTGCTTGAGAGGCCTCACAGGTGCACAGCTAACAGGGGACACTGGCAGGAGACCATCGTGACCAAGAGAAACCCGTGGTGTCAGACCCAGGGGCAGGAATGGGGAGGTGGAGGTCATTTTACAGAAGGCCTAAAATCTCCCCTAACGTGCAAGGGATCCCGAGATGCCGAAACCCCTCAGTAAACATTGGGAGGCTTCAGACAAAGCTGGAACTGCTGCCCCTCCCCCCAGCTCTGATCCCCAAGACCGCCATGTGCTGGTGGTGCTCAGTCCTGCCAGAGGGCAGAGGCCTGGACTTACTGGCCTCTTGCAAGGCCTTCCAGTTGTAGGATCCTAGGACTCTCTGTCTCTGGCAGGTCCACGGTGCTGTGATGAACATAAACCGTGGGAACCCGGCTGGACAGGAGGTGCTGGTGGATTCGTGGCCTGAGTTCAAAGTCGTCCTCACTCGACCTCGCAGAGAGGTGCCAACTCACAGCCACCGTGCTGCACCTGGGGGAACGGCATGTGCAATGGGACCCAGAGCATTTCCTCTCTAGGGGCCCTATAGGGACTGGGACTTGGGCCCTTCTTTGGCCCCACAGGGGAGAGGCTGGCTTGGGGACAGGGACATACAGCCCTTCACCTCTAAGGCTATGTCTAGACTGCAGGCTTCTTTCGAAAGAGGCTCTTTCAAAAGCATCTTTCGAAAGAGCCTCTTTCGAAAGATCGCGTCTAGACTGCAGGCGGATCTTTCGAAAGAGCAATCCGCTTTTTCGAAAGAGAGCACCCAGCGAGTCTGGATGCTCTCTTTCGAAGACGGCCTCTTTACATTGAAGAACGCCTTCTTTCGAAAGAGGAACTTTCGAAAGAAGGCGTTCTTCCTCGTGAAATGAGGTTTACCGCCATCGAAAGAAAAGCCGCGTTCTTTCGAAATAATTTCGAAAGAACGCGGCTTGAGTCTGGACGCAGGGGAAGTTTTTTCGGGAAAAGGCTACTTTTCCCAAAAAAAACCCTGAGTCTGGACATGGCCTAAGAGACTCAGAGTAGGGGTCAAGTTTGTACAGTGGGTCATCAGTGGGAGCATTTGCACAAGGGGGCAGGCAGATCCATCATTCTATTGGAAGTTCCCCACTTGGCTCCATGTCTCTCCGGCAGGTGGCATCGGATGACTCTGATTTCTGCACCAACACGTATGCAGTGCACTACCGGGACCTGGGCGCCTGCCGGGCCCTGCTGGGCAGCGCCATCAACTGGGACCAGGCCTTCCGCATCCACGGTAATGTGGGGTACACACCACTGGGGAGAGCCCCCCAGCAACTGAGTATCTGTGCTGTCCAGGCCACCTCCCAGGATCTTGCCCTCCCCGAACCTCTCAGCTCCCCCACAATTCCAAGGATGTTCCCAAGAGCAGTATGGGGGGCTGGCGTACATGGGGCATCCCCTTGCCAGATATGGGCTCAGATTGGTTCAGCTGACCACATCCCCGTCCCTGAGGCAAGTGGGTTTGGAAGCTCAGACTTCTGCCCCTCCTGCCCTCTGTGCCAGGCTGGGCTCCCCACATTTACGGGCCCTTTTCTCACCACCCTTCATTCCCTGACCCCACGGTACATGGTCCATCGCTGCCCCCTGCAGGATTTCGTGACGGGCTCTATGAGGCCTCCAGGGACATTGCAGAGACCAAAGGGGCCAAGCTGGACGTGCTCCGCTACTTCACCTACCTCCACTCGGATCCCAGCTCCTTGCCCGAGATCCGGTCAGTGTCTGCCTGCGCCGCAGGGCCCACACTGGTGGGGCGGGGGAGGAGGAAGAGTGGCGGAGCAGAAAACAGTCCGAGCGGCCGGGGCATTGGCCAGCAGGGCACTGGGATGCCCAGGCTCTGTTTGGCTGCTCTCCATGCAGGGCCTGGAGCACTGGGGTCCTGTTGCCACCAGCAGAATCCCAGTGGGACTGGCGCTGAGCCCAGCCTCCCTCAGGGACCCCGCAGAGACAGGGGAGTGTGGCCATGGGCTGGCACTACCCATGGATGGGGAGATCCCTTCGGTGCCTGCACAGGAACTCTAATCTCTACCAGGAGACCCAGATCCAAATGGCTTCTGTGCCACCGGTGGGGCCCTGCCTGTGGCCCCAGGCACCCCTGCAATCAGTTACTGGCTCTGGTGGGGTTTGGACACTGAGTGGCCAACCTCCGCCCATTCCTGCACCACGTCTCACCTGGGCCAGGATAGAGAGGAGCCTGCCCTGCCCACAGCCTGTTCAGAACTTGGCTTTTCACCCTAGACACAGAAACTGTGTCTAGACTGGCCAGTTTATCCGGAAAATCAGCCGCTTTTCCGGAAAAACTTGCCAGCTGTCTACAGTGGCCACTTGAATTTCCACAAAAGCACTGACTTCCTACTGTAAGAAATCAGTGCTTCTTGCGGAAATACTATGCTGCTCCCATTTGGGCAAAAGTCCCTTTTGCGCAAAGCTTTTGCACAAAATGTCCAGTGTAGACAGCTCAGATTTGTTTTCCGCAAAAAAGCCCCGATTGTGAAAATGGTGATCGGGGCTTTTTTTAGGAAAAGCGCGTCTAGATTGGCACAGACGCCCTTCCGCAAAAAGTGCATTTGCAGAAAAGCGTCTGTGTCAATCTAGACTCTCTGTTCTGAAAATGCTTTTAACGGAAAACTTTTCCGTTAAAAGCATTTCCGGAAAATCATGCCAATCTAGATGCAGCCAGAGAGGGGGTGGTACCTGGGCGGGTGATTTGGGGAGTGGGGAGGTATCTACCAAGAGAAGGAAGTGCTCCGTTCTAACAAGAAGGGACATTGGGCAGTGGTGCTACCATGTGGCTAAGAGGGGAAAGGCCCCGTCCATGTCCCATTTCTCCCACCCCCGCCGCCTGGGCCAACAAATCTCCCTGTGCTGGGGTCAGATCAGAACTAACCCCTTGTGCAGTGTGGGTACCTTGCTGGTTGCTAGGCTTGGGTTGTGAGTGACCTCCACTGGCTGCTGGCTGCAGCACGGCCCAGCAGGGCAGGGGATGAGTCATTATGCAAGGGGGCTTCAAACCTGTCTGACGAGTTCTTCCCCTGGGAAGAAGGGAAGGGGAGCCCTGGCTGGGAGTGAATGGGATAGTTTCTGTCTGGGAGCATGGAGGAGACAGCCTAGGGAAAGGGGCTGGAATTTAGGGGCCCAGTCTCCCCCATCTCAAGGGGGGCTGAGGCATCCTAGGCCTGCCCTGGAACCAGATTACATCTGTGCTGTATCCTGGAGAAGCAATAAACTCCCTCTTTCTACTGGCTGGTGGAGTCTCTCCGTGCCATTACGGGGGTGCAGGAGATGGGAAAACCCCAACGCGTTGTCACACCCCTCATGGGGAGAAATGCCCTGCAATTTCCATCCCTGTCAAGAGGCAGCTCCTCACCTCAGCATTTCACTCTCTCATTAACTCCTCTGGAGTCCCATAAGCCTGGCCAGGTCTGGAGCCTGGATTACAAAGACCATCATAGGAATTGCCCCCACCTGGGCTTGGGGGTGGGGCAGTCCAGTGTGACTGGCTGCCTCTCCCACACAGTATCTTGGGGAAGAGCAAGCCAATCAAAGCTGCTGTAGTAAGAAGTCCCTGTCCCTCCTCTTCCAGCAATAATGTAACAGCAGAAATTGCTCAACATCTCAGGGAAGTTCTGCTCCCTCCTTCCCTTCCCCTGCTGTGAGCAATGGGACAGCAAGGTGTGCCTGCTCCCCTTATCCCAGGAACAACTAGGAAGGGCAGAGGGGAACCCACAGGAGCCCCCAAGGGCAGGGCGGGGAGGAAGAACCGAGGAGGTGCCAAGGGGAGGCTGAGGGTGCCTGTGAAGGGGCAGAATGATTTGCTGGGGAGGAAATGGGAGGGGACTATCACCATAGTAAATCATAGAGCCCTGGCAGGGTTGGGGACAGGGGAGATCAGCTCTCAAGGGAGACCAGCAATCCAGTGTCATTTTAAAAAACAAACAAAAAACTTGTGATGTTCGGGCCAGTCGTCATCCTGGGGTCTCATTCCCCATCACTGATCCTTTGGGCTCTGTCCTGTTGCTCTGCCCCCCTAGGCTGGACCCGGCTCTGAGGCTCTCGCCCCTGGATGTCTCCCATGTCGACCTGCTGAATGAGACGTGGCTCTTTGGGGGGAATGAGAGGAGCAGGAAGTACCTGGCCAGCCTCATCCGCCACTTCCCCAGTGCCTGCCTCCTGGATGCCACCGGCCGCCCTGTCAGCTGGACAGCTTCAGATGCATTTGGTGCCATGGGGCCCGCCTACACTCTGCCACAGCACCGGAGGTGTGGCTATAGTATGGTGCTGACTAACTTGATGGCCAAGCAGCTCCATGCTCTAGGCTTCCCCAGTTACGGCAACGTGCGGGTGGAGAACTTCGAACCACAGAAGATGTTGGAGCGACAGGGCTTCCAGCGCCAGCCAAACTTGTGCTACTTCATCCTCCACAACACAGCACTGAACACAGACCCCACGCTAACCCCCAGGCCAGCAGGCGAGTCACCAGCCTAGCGGCCCAGAGCAGCTCACAAGGGAAGGGCAGACAAGTCTGGGAATCATTGGTAGGACAAGTGGAACCACTAACATCTCCCACCTCCAGCCACACAGGCCTTGCCCCTCCCCAGGTTTGCAGGATCTGTCCAACTCTGAGCCCCATAACCTTCCCTTCTTGGCAGACTCTGCTCTCCCACCCCATACACAAAGCATCTGCTCTGCTTCTTCTCCCCTGCTTTCCTTGAGGGAGCTTCTTGTGTGTATTGCCTCCATCAGCAATGTGTCATCCTCTCCGCAAACTGCCAGAGACCTCACCCCAATCTCCCTCTCACCCCGTCCCTCTCCACCTTCCGTCACATCTCTGCTCACGGCAGCCTGCTCTTCTCAGATCTTCCCCCCCCTCCTGGACGGGACAAAAACAGTAGCTGTAAACAGGGTGGCAGGAGCTGCTCAATTGGCCTCCTTGAGCAGTGAGTTCTGGCCATAATGCTTCTAACAGGGGATCCAAATGGTTGTTCCTCATGGCTACAAGCCAGCCCGAGAGTGCTCCCTTATCAAGGTTTCCCTCAAGGGACAGCCTGTCTCAGTAACTCAAGGGTTAAACTCCTTAAACCAAACTTACTGATCATCTGCAAACCAAACTTCACAATCCCCAAGAACTCCTGGCCTGAGGTTACACCCCAAAGCAACCCAGAGTTGTTAGATTCAGCACCACCGAGATGAGGTGCCCAAATTCCCTTAACCCCACCAGTCATTGGCTGATAGCAGGAACCATTTCATGCTTTGTCATCCCAGCTGCAATTAAACCAATTGTTGCAGAGACCTTTGAGTGTTTCCTGGAATTACTAACGAGCACAGCTGGGACCACGTGGGCAAGGGGAGCACCAGAATCACAGCTAGGACCACACAGCCCCTTTTCAGGGAAAAGTTATTGTTTGCTCCCAGAAAGTGTTGGCTTTGTTTGCAAGCACTGAAGGGCTGAAAGCCACAGTAGTCTGGGCTTGTGATCTGGTCAGGGGCTTGGTGTCTGCAGCAGGAAATGTCAGGTCAAATATTCAGGCTTCCTTTTGAAGGGCATCCAAGGGGACCAGTTGGAGCTGCCCCACCTCATTTCTAGAATCACTAAACAGCTCCACTGGGGGCACTGAAGAGTAGGGTTACCAGGTAGGTTTAGAAAAAATACCGGACACACTTGATGGCGGGGGGGGGAGAGACTGGCCGGAAAGGGGGAGGGGGCAGCATGGCCGGCCAGGGGAGATGGGGGGCAGGGTTGGGGGCAGCGCAGCTGGTCAGGGGAGATGGGGAGGAGAACCCACCAGCAGGAAGCAGGGGTGGCTGGGAGGGAGTCGAGGGCAGCGGAGCAGTTCAGGGGAAGGGGGGGCGGGACTGACTCAGTCACATGCAGATCCTGGGGCACTGTCAGTCCTGTGCATGGTCTTGAGAAATGCAAGTGAGTCTGGCTGCGGCTCCACCACACTCTCAGGAGCAGGGACATGGCTTCTCCTCCTCCCCAAGGCATCAGATGTAGCCAGGCTCCCAGCCACTCCCCCGCCCGGCTTCTGTCCAGCACCCAGCCAGAAATCCAGGAAATACTGGACATTGCACATGTCCAGTATTTTCTGGAATTTTTTTTTTATTACCAGACACAGGCCCCAAAAACTGGACTGGCTGGTAAAATATCAGACACCTGGCAACTCTATGAAAAGCAAACACTTCCCAGCTCCCAAGCTCGTTGGGTCTTTGATGCCTCACTCAGGCCCAGGGAATGGGGAGAAGCTGCCGTGCCATAGGGGGAAAAGGCTCCATGTCCCATTCCCCACCTCCTGAGCTCACCAGTTCCTCCCTCCCCTTGGCGCTACCCTGCCCCTCTCCGCTCTCAGGCTGGACTCTGCCATGAGGCTCTCGTTCTTGGACATCTCCCACGCTGACCTGCTGAATGTCACGTGGCCCTTCAGGGCGGGACCGAGCAGAGCCGGCAATACCCGGCCAACCTGGTCCTCCACTTCCCCAGCTTCCGCCTCCTGAACACCAGTAGCCATTCCATGGAGCGTCTTGGGCCACTTTGGTGCCATGGTTCACGGCGACACCCTGCCCCAGCGCCGTGGCCGTGGCTACATGCAGGTGGTCAGCACCATGACAGCCAAGACGCCGCATGCCTGCCTGTGACCTTGTGCTACAGGAAAAACCTCCTGTCGAAAGGCTGCCGAGGAGCCAGGGTTTTCAGCCCAACCTCTGCCACAGCATCATCCACACCCCAGGGACACTGGTGGTCCCTGCCAGAGAACCGTGGCCCAGTGGCACCCCCCCCCCCCACCTAACTCCCCTGGCCCAGCAGGGCTGAGGGCCATATATAGGCTCCTTGGCGGAACACCTGAGGGGACGGAACTCTCACCAAGGCGGAAAAATCTGGTTGGAACCGGTTCCCCAACGGTCTCTGAACGTTCTAGAGGGAGAGGGCAAAGCCCACGATGGGGTTAAAGGTGACCCATTCCATTTTGTTTTACATCAAAACCACGAATTTAACATTATCACTAGCACAGTCATAAGCTTCCAACACAACTACATAGATTCCAGATTAACTACTAACAACCTTCCCCCCGGCAGCCTGCTCTCATCAGCTCTTTCCCCTTCTCCTGGATGATACGGGAACAACAGCTTTAAACAGAGCGGAAGGGGCTGTGCAAAATTAGGCCCCATTCAGCAACATCTCCTTGAGAGGGGTGTGCTGGGCATGATGCTTCTAGCACATGATGCATCTGGTTGTTCCCCATGGATACCAGCCAGCACAAGGGTGCTAAGGACACACTCAAGGGACAGCCTGTCTCACTAATTCAAGGGTTAAATACCTCCCAGGGACATTGATTATCCACAAACCAAACTTCCCTATCCCCAAGGACTCCTGGCCTGAGGTTCCACCCACAAGTGACTCAGACATTTTCAATTCAGCCCCATTCAGCCATGATGCCCAACCACTGGCTGATAGCAAGAAGTATTTTGGGTTTTGTGATCCTCTCTCTCATTTAACTCATTGTTGCAGACCCTTTAATGTGTTTTTGTTAGAGGGGGAAGAGGAACCCAGCATCCAGTGGGAGAGCACAGCAGTGAACTCACCTGGCTCTAGTTATAGAATAAGGAAACACGCAGTCCTGCCCCTGAGGCTGTCTACACTGCAGCGATTTGCACAACAGTTCTCACGCAAAAACTTGCAGAGCGTCTACACTGCACACGCGTTCTTGCACAAGTAAATTTACAGTAAGGCATTGGAAAACAGGGCTTCTTGCGCAAGAGTTATTCCTCTCCCCACAAGGAATAAGCCCTCTTGCGCAAGAGCTCTTCCACAAGGCAGTGTAGACAGGCAGCAGGGGTTTCTTGCACAAGAAAGCCCTACGGCTAAAATGGCCATCACAGCTTTCTTGCACAAGAGTGTCTACACTGCCATGGGCGCTCTTGTGCAAGAGCGCACCTCTTCCACAAAAGCACATGGCACTGTGGATACACTCTTGTGGAAAACCTTTTGCACAAGAACTCTTGCACAAAATGGTTCTGGCACAAGAAGCCTGCAGTGTAGATGTAGCTTGAGTGTTTCCAGCTGTGTCTTTGATTCAGGCAGCTGCACACAACATCAAGCCAATGCCCTGTCTGTAGCCGATTCCTCCTCTATGCCCCACTCAATGTTTGGTGCCAGCTGCTGGCTTCACCCCAGGACTTGTCCTTTGAGAAATGCCAGCTGGGCCAGGCCTCGTGCTCTGCATCTCACTCGGCTCTGATGATTTCAGCCTTATTTGCTCTAGCCAAGGGAGGGCTATGCAGGGCTCCCTCAGACCTGCTGCCCATAGTCACTGCTTTGGCAGAGGGCCACCTAGATACTGCCTCCCCTTGAAGTTTTCTGACTTCATAAAATCTTTCACATGGCAAGCCCATACGCAGGGAGATGGGAGGTGAAGGGGGCAAAAGCACCCCCCAAGGTCTCCCAAGCAAGCATGGTCTGGCTGGCCAGAGGAAGGCCAACCAGGGGAAGGCTGGGGCTGATTTTCCTGCTTACTTTGGGGGGACGACCATAGGGGTGCATTTACACCCTTGCAGTCCACATTTAGGAAAAAAGCACACACACACACACACACACACACACACACACACACACAGAAACTCCTGCATATGGGCCTGCATGGTCACACTGCTTTGCTGCAGACAGGCCCAACCCGAAAGGCAGAGCACGCCCCTCCTAGAAAAGCCAACGTCCCCTTCTATCGTAGAGCCACGCTCCACTAGCCACAGGCTGCACCTTTAGTTAGGTGACCTGTCACCCAGGGAACAATAAGTACAGCTCGCACGCTCCACTGCCACACAATACAGCTAATATTTCATTGCTCCAGTAGCCAAGACTGACACAATCTTTAATCACAACCCAGATGTTCATGCAGGGATTATGAACTCATGACTTCCCCTGCCTGCATCCAGACCCCAACATTGTGCCAGAGGTCAAGTCAATGTCTGCCCCTACCATGCAGCCCACAGAGGGGGCCCCGGGACAGCCTGAGAACCACCCAGGTTCTGGGCTGCTGTTTCTTTCTTTCATCCCATGCACAGGCCGAGGCACAGGGGTTTTGATGCCACCAGCACAATTTACACTCAGCCCAGCCTTCCTCAGGAACTCTACAGGAAGCATAACCATGGGGGAGAGCAAGACATGAAGTGGGAGATTCCTGCTTCTGCATCTGTACATGGCCCCCTAACCTCAGCCAGGAAAAAGCTAATGCAAATGGATTCAGTGCCCCGAAGGAGCTTGTCACAGGGCAGACACATCGCTAGAGCACCTCCAGCCAAGTAGCTTGTTTGGCTCACTGGACACCTCCCTCTAGCTGGTGTCTCCCCGTGTTTCTCTTTCACCATGGCATCTTCTTCAGGACACCACCTACCAGCAGTGCCCACTCCAGTGTGGGAGCTCCCCTGCTAGGGTTTGGTGTTTATCCTGCTTGCACTCCAGGGTCCTCCCCTCCCAAGGGGCCCCCAGTTCTTCTCCCAGGGAACACCCAGTTCTCCTGTGAACCCCTGCCAGTCTTCATCTAGCCCCTGCCTTCAGCAAACTGCAGTCTGTAATGGCCACTCATCACTGGCAAAGGGGTGTGGACCTGCTGCCTACCATTCTACAGCCCTAGTAGCCTCTGGTCTTGTTTCAGGCCCTGCAGCCTGGGAGCTTGCTTAGTCAGAACCTCCCCAGCCCGGCCTTCCTGCCCCAGCAGTGCTCTACCACCAGGAAGCCTCCTGCTTCCCTAACAATCAGATCCCTACTGCTCTACTCCAAAGCAGCAGTCCTTTATATAGCCCCCAGCTGGGCCCTCATTAGCCAAAACTGCCTCAGCTGGGGCTTTGCTCACAGCCCTTGCTCAGGGATGAGGTTTTGCCCTTAAAGAGCCAGTGCAGGACAAAGGCCCTGTCCCAGAGCCCCACTCACAGTCCCTGGTGGACTGGGCACTCCTGCCATCTGCCATGGCAGGGTTTGGGGCAGGGAGTGGTTCTTAGGGTTGCCTGGTGTCCGGTATCCCACCAGACAGTCTGGTATTTGAGCCCTCTGCCCGGTAAAAAAAATCAGACAATACTGGACACGTGTGCAGTGTCTGGTATTTTCTGATTTTTCCGGCTGGGCACCGGATGGAAGCCTGACGTGGGCAGACTTGCCCCCGCCAGGCTTCTGCGCAGGCTCCCAGCACCGATCATGGCCCCGCCTGCCAGTCTGGGAGTTCCAGCTGGGAGACGGGGTTGCAATCCCCACTTATTCCGTGTTCCTTTTTTTTTTTTTGCTCGACCAAAAAATACCGGGTGTCCGGTGTTTTTTGGGAGACCATCTGGCAACCCTAGTGGTTCTCTTCTCTTCACCCCTGTACCTAGCATGGAGAGGAACTTGCCTTGGCTACAGACTGAGCAGAACTGATAGGCCCCTGGAGACTGCGCAGAGATAGGGAAGGAGCTCTAGTGGGAGCCCAAATCACCTGAATACATTTGGGAATGCTGGGAGCCCCAGACTTCTCACTCGCGCTTGGGGGGCTGGGCAGGGGGAATCCAATACTCCTCAGACTTCAGAAAGAATCTCAAGATTTTGGGGTATGACACCTACCTGCTGATCCTGGTGCAGGACTCTGCTGCCCCGTGCTGGATGCAGCTGTGAGGCTCTTGTCCCTGGACACCTCCCTCACCGACATGCAGAACGAGACATGGTCCTATGAGGATGACGAGCAGAGCCAGGGGTTCCTCTCTGGACCGGTCCACTATTCTCTAGCTCCTTCCTCCCGGAGGCTGCCAGTCGTCCCATCAGCTGGAATCTCATGGGCCTGGTCCGTGCCACGCTACACAGCTACCCCATGGCCCAGCATGGCTATGGGGGCATGCTGCTTACCAATGTCACGGCCAAGTGGATGTACACGGAGGGTTATCCCAGCTAGGGCTTCATGGTCCGGAGCAAACACCCCATGCAGAGGCTGCAAGAGAGCCCAGACTACCACTGTCTGCCTCTTCATCCTCCACAACCCAGCACCAGGCACAGCCCCTTCCTGAACCCTCAGCCCAGTCACCATAGGGACCTGACATAACAGAGGAACCCAAGGGTTTGGATGGCCTTGGGATCAGCATTGGGCTCTGGGATGCAGAATATCTTCCAGCTCTGTCTCTTTCCTCTAGCCCCATCATTGGCCTGACAGACTCTGTCCCTACTCTCCAAAAAAGCTCTGGATTGCAATCCCTTTTGCCAGGTGTTGTCTGCAGTAACAGGAAAAGGTTCAACTACCTAGACCAGGGGTGAGCAATAAGTTTTTGCCAGGGGCCACTTCAAAAATGTTTGAAGTGGCCCCAGGCCACGCTAGAAGGAGCAGGGCCTCAAATGGAAGAGGTGGGGCCATGATGCTTTGGGCTGCTCCAGGCACAGACCATGATTGGTCTGGGGGTGGGGGAGCCCCTTTGCTCCCCCTTTCCACTAAGCACCCATGCCCCGGCAGTCGGAAGAGACTTCTCCTGGTTCCCCACCTCCAAGCCAATTAGGGCCTGGGGGCGGGGGAGCACATGAAGCCTCCTCCCACCCTGCCAGGAGCACATGGCACTTCTAAGTGCAGAGTGGGAACAGATTGGAGGAAATTTCGCTTCAAAGCGCCACATGCTCATGTCAGGGTGGAGGAAACTTCGTGTGCTTCCCCTGTCCCCAGGTCCTAACTGGCCTGAGAGCACGGGAACAGCACGGCCTCCACAGGCCAGATCAACTCGCTTGGCGGGCCGGATCCAGCCTGCGGAGGCTTTTTTGCCCACCCCTGACCTAGACCTTTGTTTAGAAAACTAGTAAATATCATGGGTTTGAGCCCCCACCCAGAATTTCTGGGGTCACTATCTTCACCAGGAGAGAGGCAAATATTTCCCCTGTCCCAAGTCCTAAATTTGTGTATGAAACAAGGAGGGCTTCTGAGGTGGGAACGGGAACCAAGCATCATCTTGGGAAAGCACAGCAACCATATGCATCTATGGCTGTGTCTAGACTGGCAAGTTTTTCCGCAAAAGCAGGTGCTTTTGCGGAAAAACTTGCCAGCTGTCTACACTGGCCGCTTGAATTTCCACAAGAACACTGACTTCCTACTGTCTGAAATCAGTGCTTCTTGAGGAAATACTGTACTGCTCCCATTCGGGCAAGAGTCCTTTTGCGCAAAGCTTTTGCGCAAAAGGGCCAGTGTAGACAGCTCAGATTTGTTTTGCGCAAAAAAGCCCCGATCGCGAAAATGGTGATCGGGGCTTTTTTGCGTAAAAGCGCGTCTAGATTGGCCACGGACGCTTTCCGCAAAAAGTGCTTTTGCGGAAAAGCGTCCGTGCCAAGCTAGACGCTCTTTTCCGCAAATGCTTTTAATGGAAAACTTTTCCGTTAAAAGCATTTGCGGAAAATCATGCCAGTCTAGACGTAGCCTTATATGTGAATAATAAATAAATGTCTCCTCCCACTCTAAGGTATCTTCAGCCATGTCCTCTGAGTCATTCCTCCTCCACTGGTGGGATGACCCAAAACAAGTGTCCCTTCAAAAGTTGCTGCCCCTCCTTCCTCTGCTGTGGCCCAGTCTCAGTTAGGTGAAGCTGGTAGCATTATCCCAGAGCCCGTGAGAGTATTCAGGCAGGTGCATCTCCGTAAGTTCCATTCCTTACCCACCTACAGTGATCCTAGCTTGTTAGAACAGCACTAGGACATCATTGGGCTTTGCCCAGCCGAGGGGTGATTTCCCGCAGATCCTCATCATCTTCTCCCTGCCTCACAGCAAGGAACTAACTGACCAAAATCTTCCATGAAGAATTACCCACAGCACATCAAACTGCTAACCAGAGGCCTTACCACTACCCATGTACTTATTACAATAAAGCACTTTACCCTCTATTTGTTTTAGATTGAATTCCTGCACCATTCACCAGGCCACCCCTTCCAAAACCAATGAGACATCCTTGTGATTTTCGTTAGGTTGACACCTTCCACCAGGGTACACTCAGTACAGTCTCATTACTCAAGTGCTGCCCAATAAGGAAAACAAATCTTTATGGAGCTAGTACCTAAAATTTAGATGAATTTTAAGCAAAATGACCCAAACGTTCATGCTGGGACAATGGGTAAAAAAAGGCAAATGAGCTCAGGTTTCTTCTGTCTCTTCTCCCAGATGTCAACAGATGACAGCAGAGAGCCCCATTGAGTGTCTGTCCCTCTGGTTTCAAGGGGTAGCCGAGTTAGTCTATGCAGAAAAAACAACAAATGGTCTGGTAGCACTTTATAGACTAACAAAACATGTAGATGGTATCCTCGTAAAATGAGGGTCACAGAATTCAGAATAAGTCACCCGTTATTTTGAAACGATTTCGCTATAACGGGCTTGCTGTGGAGACGCTCACTTTGTTGTTTCTAAATAACGCTGCTGTGTAGACATGCCCAAACTGTTCTGGGCTGTTCTTCCCCATGTTCACCAACAGGTGGCAGTAGAGCATGATGCCACTGGTGGATTGACCATACTTTGAATAAGATAGATTCAAAGTGGCACCACAATGCATCATGGAAGTTGTAGTTGGGTTGCCTTATGCTCCCAGTCTCTGCTATGGGACCTCTAGCTAAACTATAGTTCCCATGAAGCGCCACCGCCAGGGATATCTGTTATTGGTCATTCATAACAGTGGGCGGCAAACTGAGTCGGAGCTGCATATATACCATGAGGTCACATAGTAGGTATTTCGTTAGCAGGTACATGGCTGTATATAGGTGAGTTGTTATTTCCATGTTTTCACATGCTGATTTTGGAATTCTCCTCTCTCTACAAAGCTCTCCTTGTTTTATACACAGACTCAGTGCTTGTAAGGGAGCAAGTATATGCTGATTAAGAACTCCAGGGGACATGATTAGTGAGCCAAGAAATTCTGGCGGGCTGGGGTGGGGTGGGGTGGGGAGGGAAGCTTGAGCCAGCAGTATATGTTATTTTTCAAATACAGTCTCTAGATAATTGAGTTTTCCTTAATTGCTGCAGCCTACACCTGTCAGCGGGGGGTTACAAACACTGTTTTTTCAGGCTCCCATATTTTGATAAAATATCAGTGCTTTCTGCGGGAAGCAGACTCTTTGTGTGGCAAAATTTTATACATAACCCCAATTTTCTTGCCAAAACCAGAGCAGTCCTGGTTGGATGACTGCCATCTCCCTTTGCCACGTGGTCCCAGCCATGCCAGGATGTGACGCCACACGGGAAGAAACTCGAAGGTGTCTTCAACGATCAGTTTAATCACAAACTCCACAGTTTAATCACAGACTCCAAAAGGCTTCTTGTAATCAACTGATGAAAGGGGGCAGAGTTAAGGGGACCTGGGTTCTTTAGCAACATGTCAGGATTTCTTTTGACAGTAACCTCAGCATGGGATTCCCTGTGGCTCCTCGGTGAAGAAAACAGAGTGAAAAGAGCTGATGAGGGCAGGTGGAAGTGGGGAGAGAGGAAGGATCTGCAGGAGCTGTCTCATCTGGAACGGGGAGAACTGGGAACACTGCAGTTTTGAAGGACTTTGAAAGTGCACACTGAGCAGGCTATTCCATATCAAAGGGGCAGAGAAGGAGCAGAGCAGATGCAAGAGGTAGGTGTGTGTACAGCTTTACTGGGTGGGACTGGGGAGCTGGAATGGGGAATGTATTACAGAAACGGGGCACTTTAGAGGGGTTCATGTGAGTAGGGCAGACCCTGACAGGCTGGGGAAAAGGCAGGCCCAGTGGGACAGGAGCTGTGGGATGTTCTTGATCCAAACGAGCCAATACTGATCCCTGGACAAGCCCATCTCCCTCACTTGGGTTGGGGGGCTTCTGAAGGGGCCAGGCCTGGAATTGGGGTGTGGAGGTGGCACAAGCTGGGTTGGCGCTGGAAGTCCTGTCACTCCAGCAACCTGTTCACGGGGTAGTTCTCCAAGGTCACGTGACCGTAGCTGGGACATGCTCGTGTGTGCAAGCGCTTGGCCATGTACTTGATTGACATCTGCATGTAGCCACAGCGATGGAACTGGCAGGGGGTAGCTGTACGTCATGGCACCACAGGGGTCCCTGAGGCTCCAGCTGATGGGGTGGCCGGCGGTGTCCAGGATGCCGAAGCTGAGGAAGTGGCGGATGAGGTTGGCCAGGAACCACCGGCTCTGCTCAATCCCCCCGCAGAGCCAAGTCTCATTTAGTAGCTCGGCATGAGAGATGTCCAAGGACAAGAGCCTCATGGCAGAACCCAGCCCGGGGGAGCAGGGAGGGGCAGGACCCAGGGTCGGCTTAGCTCCGGAGCCAGCTTAGATCTGGCCCCAGGTCATGGGACTGGCTAGCTAAAGGAGGGGAGGGAAAGGGACACAGGACCTTCCCCCATTATCCCACAGGGTGGCAGCACAGCCTAATGTCTCTTCTCATGAGTGTTTCCGTCTCTTTCCACTGGACCCCACCTCCCTGGGCCTAGGGAGGAGGGGGGAAAGAAGCGGGGGGGGGAGGGGGGAGAAGGAGGAGGAGCTGAGGTCTAAACAGGCCGTGAGCAGGGATCTCCCTCCCCATGGGTGGTCCCAGCCCATGGCCACACTCCCCAGTCCCTGCGGGTCCCTGAGGGAGGCTGGGCTCAGCGCCAGTCCCACTGGGATTCTGCTGGTGGCAACAGGACCCCAGTGCTCCAGGCCCTGCATGGGCAGCAGCCAGACAGAGCTTGGGCATCCCAGTGCCCTGCTGGCCAATGCCCCCTCCTCTCAGGCTGCCACCCCCTGTGGTGAAGACAGACACTGACCGGATCTCAGGCATGGAGCTGGGATCCGGGTGGAGGTCCGTGAAGTAGCGGGATACCTCCAGCTTGGTCCCCTTAGTCTTGGCAATATCCTGGCAGGCCTTGTACAGCCCATCCTACAGCTCTGCAGGGAGCAGCAGCAAACCATGAATGATGGGAACAGGGACCGAAGGGTGGTGAGAAAAGGGCCCGTAAATGTGGGGAGCCCAGCCTGGCACAGGAGCAGGAGAGGCAGGAATCTGAGCTTCCAAATCTACCAGCCCCTGCTCTGGGGGAGGAAGATGAGGTCAGGGGAACAGATCCCCGCCCAGCACTGGCAAGGAGCTACCCGAGCTGTTCCTGCCCTACATAGGGCTGGCAGCCTGGGTGGAGCTGAGGGGTTCGGGGCTGGCATTTTAGGGTGGGGTCCTGGGGTTTGGCCTAGACAGGACAGATGCTCAGTTGCTGGGGGGCGGGTCTCTTCGGTGGTGGATGCGGAAGGCCTGGTCCCAGTTGATGGCGCTGCCCAGCAGGGCACAGCAGGTGCCCAGGTCCCGGTAATACACTGCACACGTGTTGGTGTAGGAATCAGAGTCGTCTGATGCCACCTGCCAGGGGAGAGAGACATAAAGCCAAGAGTGGAACTCCCAGTGGAATGAGTGATGTGCTATGCTCCCCCCCCATTTCCAAGCAAGCCGGGCCCCCACCCTGGGCCCCCTGGAGGGAAAAGGCTGAATGTGGCATTCCCAGCCCCCAAGTCAGCCTGGCCCTTGCCTTGGGGACTCCTAAAGAAGAAGGGTATGTCTACACTACAAAGTTAATTCGAACTCACAGACGTGAGTTCGAATGAACTTTGATAGGCGCTACACTAGCGCTTCGCTAGTTCGAACTTAATTCGAACTAGCGGAGCGCTTAGTTCGAACAAGGAAAACCTCATTGTACGAGGACTAGGCCTAGTTCGAACTTACTAGTTCGAATTAAGGGCTGTGTAGCCCCTTAATTTGAACTAGTGGGAGGCTAGCCCTCCCCAGCTTTCCCTGGTGGCCACTCTGGCCAACACCAGGGAAACTCTATGCCCCCCCTCCCGGCCCCGGACCCCTTAAAAGGGCTCGGGCTGGCTACGGTGCCCGTGCCAGGTGCAAGCCTGCCAGCACCCAGCCAGCAGACCCTGCACCTGGCACGGCTTGAGCCAGCCACCCGATGCCCCCCAGCCCTCCCCCTCTTCCCGGGACCAGGCTGGCGGCTCCCAGGAGCTTGCCCGGGACCGCAAGAGGCGGGCACCCGCCTGGGCTAGTGCGGACATCGTGGACCTCATCCACGACCTCCGCACTAGGCACAGGAAAGTGGCCGTCTAGGGCAGAATAACTGCCAGCCTGGCCACCCAGGAGCAGGTGTGCATGAAAATCAAGGGGGTCCACTGAGACCCCCGACCCTGAGCCCTGAGCTTACAATGGCCGTACTGGGTCAGACCAAAGGTCCATCTAGCCCAGTAGCCTGTCTGCCGACAGCGGCCAACCCTAGGGACCCTGGAGGGGATGGACTGAAGACAGTGACCAAGCCATTTGTCTCGTGCCATCCCTCTCCAGCCTTCCACAAACTTTGGGCAGGGACACCACTCCTACCCCCTGGCTAATACCACTCCATGGACCCAACCTCCATGACTTGATCTCACTTCTCTCTAAACTCTGTTCTAGTTCTAGCCTGCACAGCCTCCTGCAGCAAGGAGTTCCACAGGTTGACTCTTTGCTTTGTGAAGAACAACTTTCTGTTACTAGTTTGAAGCCTGCTACCCATTCCTTTCCTTTGGTGTCCTCTAGTCCTTCTATTATGGGAACTAATGAAGAACTTTTCTTGATGCACCCTCTCCACCCCACTCATGCTTTTATAGACCTCTATCCTATCCCCCCTCAGTCTCCTCTTTTCTAAACTGAAAAGTCCCAGTCTCTTTAGCCTCTCTTCATATGGGACCTCTTCCAAACCTCTGATCATTGTAGTTGCCCTCCCCTCTCCCACCCTCTCCCTTCCCCTCTCCCACCTCCTTTTCCCAGTCTCCCCGAGTTTTGTTCAATAAAGAGAGATTCTATTTTTGACCACACGTTTTCTTTATTTTGTACATCAGGAAGGGGGGCTAGGGAAGGGTAAGTGGAAGGAGGTGAGGGAGGAATGGGGAACGAGCCCCCGATGGGGAGGACTGGGCTGGCTCTGCGGGCTTCTGGGGGTGGAAGCTCTCCTGCAGCCCCCCAATTGCCCCCTCGCCCCAGATGGCAGCTTGCGGCAAGTGCAGCCGGTCTGATGGCCGAGTGCTGTGATGTGCCCAGTGTGGGCACTCCAAGCCAGGACTGCTTTGCAAGCGGGGCACCCCTGAGAACTGTCTGTCCGGGGTGGAGGTCGGGTCCCTTTAAGCGCAGCCCTCGGCTAGCCTGAGGCAGCAGCTCCACGCTCTAAGTCCTCCTCTGATGCCCTGCCGGCACTGCTTCCGGCCATCCTTAAGCCTGGTTCAGGGTCCACTTAATGTGGACATGCTAATTCGAATTAGCAAAACGCTAATTCGAACTAGTTTTTTAGTCTGGATCTGTTAGTTCGAATTAGCTTAGTTCGAATTAACTAATTCGAACTAAGTTAGTTTGAATTAGCGCTGTAGTGTAGACGTACCCGAAGAGTCTCAAATCCCAATTCCACCTGCTCAGAAAACTTACCCTCCCGGGGCCCAGTACAGGGAAAAGGCTTCATCTCTCCCACCCACTCCCTGAGCTCCTGAGTCCCCCAGGCGTAGTGCAGTGTCTGTGGGGTGGCACCTCTCTGCATGGCCGGGTGAGGGCAGCTTTGAACTCAGGCCATGGATCCACAGCACCTCGTGCCCAACCGGGTTCCCGTGGTTTATGTTCATCAAAGCACCATGGACCTGCCAGAGATGCGCCAGGGTCAGAACTGGCGAAGGGGCAGCAATTCCCACCCTCGTGACTCTGTCCGGAGTCTCCCATTGTTTCTCGGCAGGGCAGGGAGGGTTGTTCAGCCTGTCGCAACTCCCTGCACATTGGAGGAGATGTTTGCCCTTCTATAAAATGGCTGCCCTCTCCCATTCCTGCCTATGGGACTGACACCACAGGCTGCTCTTAGTCAAGATGGTTTCCACATCTCACAGTGATTTCAGTGGGCCAAGGACAGGAAACTGGCTCTGGGGACCAGGGACAGGGGAAGAAGGGATACGAGGGGAGCAGCAAAGAGAGGGGATGTGGGGGGACACTAGGGATCAGTGTGAGGGTTAGGGAATGGATGAGGGTTTGAAGGGGGTGAGAGTTGGAGGAGGAGTCACGGGGCAGGGCATATGGAGGACAAGAGCTGAGGAGGCCTATTCCTCCCCCCTGCTCTGCATTTGCTCTCCTGATTCTGAAGTTTGATCTCTGAGTGGTGGCCCCTGGGCTTGTATCACAGGGGAGACCCTGAGTATGTGTGTGTGTGTGTCTGAGGGGGGAACAAATAGACTGTGCCACCCCCCCCCCCCCCGCACACACACACGTAGGATCGTAGAATCCTAGAATTCTAGAACTGGAAGGGACCTTGAGAGGTCAAGTCCAAACTCCTGACCTCATGGCAGGACCAAGCACAGTCTAGATCATCCCTGATAAATGTCTATCCAACCTGCTCTGAAATATCTCCAGCGAGAGAGATTCCACAACCTCCCTAGGCAACTTATTCCAGTGTTTGACCACCCTGGCAGTTAGGAAGTTTTTCCTAATGTCCAACCTAAACCTCCCTTGCTGCAGTTTAAGACCATTGATTCATCAGAAGACAAGGAGAATAATGTTTCTGCCTTCACCTTAAACACCCTTTTAGGTACAGGCAGTCCCCGGGTTACATGGATCCGACTTACATCGGATCCCTACTTACAAACGGGGTGAGGCAACCCCGCACTAGCTGCTTCCCCCCAGCAGACTAGGGAGACGCGAAGCTAGTGCCCCCCCCCCCACCCGCAGCAGACCAGGGAGACGCGGAGCTAGCACCCCTCACCCTCCAGCAGACCAGGGAGATGCGGAGCGGCTTTTCTCAGCAGACACCTCAGCTTGAGAATAAAGGACTGAGGGAAGTGAGGTGTGGGAGAATAAAACTGAGCTCTGGAGAAATGTTTGGCGAGAGTTTCTCCTACAATATGTACCAGTTCCGACTTACATACAAATTCAACTTAAGAACAAATCTACAGTCCCTATCTTGTACGTAACCCGGGGACTGCCTGTACTTGAAAACCACTATCATGTCTCCTCTCAGTCTTCTTTTTTCCAGACTAAACAAACCCAGTTCTTTCAGTCTTCCCTCATGGCTCATGTTTTCTAGACCTTTCATCATTTTTGTTTCTCTTCTGTGGACCCTCTCCAATTTCTCCACGACTTTCTTGAAATGTGGTGCCCAGAACTGGACACAGGAGCAGCCTGAGGCCGGCTGCAGCAGCTGGCACCCTAGGCAGGGCGGTGCAATGGGTGCCCCTGACTGCACGGCCATCAATGGCCATGACGTCAACATTGGGCGCCCTGGCCAGCGGCACCCTAGGCAGCTGCCTAGCTCGCCTAGGCTCACGGGCCGCTCCTGACTGGACACAATACTGAGGCCTAATCTGTGCACAGATGGGCATGAAGCCATGGAGGGAGACCGAAAAACTCATATCTCTGTGATATGCAGTGATTGGCTAGCACAGAGCCTCCCTGTGCTGTAATTGGCTGATGTGAAATCAACGTGCCCTGGGATTGGCTGGGGAGGTCCTGCTGGCTACGCTGGGTGAGCAGCAAGAATTGGCGCTGGGATTGGACTTTGGGAGGCACAAGGGGGAAGGGAGAAGCAAGTAGCTGGGAGAGCAGCCAGTGCCTGGATAAGGTGCCTGCCCACAGCTTTCTTTCTTTTCAGTCTCCCAGAGGTGTCAGAGGGTCCTTCCCTTGGTCTCTGTTTCATGCAAGAAGTTGATGGAGGAAGGGGGGTTCAGTCCCAGCACTGGGGGGAGGCAGTGGGGCTAGACACAGCTACATCACCCCAGCATCTCGGGCAGATGCTTCCGTAGCATCTCCTCCAGCAGCCGCAGCTTGGAGGGGCTGCTCAGGATCAGCCTCTCCAGTGGGGATGGGCCCTCGGCAGCAGCAATGGAATAGTTGGGGGACTCCTGGGACAAGGCAGCCAGATAACAAGTGTGAAAAATCATGATGCTTTTTTTCCATGGGTGCGGGGGGATAAAGTTGCCTGTATAAGTCAAAGTCCCTAATTACTTGGATGCCTCATCGTTCTCAGGGATGCCTCTAACATCTGCAGGGAGGGCAGATACCAATTAGGGATATTTGAGTGTAAACGGCTAAGCAGATGTTTATCAGTTAACAGTGTCAGTTACACTCAGCAAAGCCGCCTCCCCAGGAATCAGGCAGGCAAGAACTTCACAAATATAAAGCTAAATTAAGCTTCATTCTGCAGAGCCCGCAGTTCGTGTGGGCAGCTCATCAGTGGCCCTACAATAACAAGCTCTGTCTGTCTATGGCCCCAACCATGCCAGGGCTGGGCAGTACAGGGCTCAGATACCCCCAGTAGCTCCCCACTCACCTGGGCAATCTTCAGCCATCATGTTGCCTACAGCAGCTGAGCCCTTTGAAATCTCTCCCTCGGAGGTGTCCCAGCCTTCTACCCCTGAACAAATGAACCATTAACAGAGTCTGTACCTGGCATAATGATGTTCCAGCAGCTGCAAGGCATGACTGAGTATGTGCCCTGGTCACAGATGGAAGGATGCAAAACACCCAGAACGCACCAGGTCTGAGACTATGAGAGCAGGGGATCTCCTCCCCTACATTCTGCCAGTGCCCTTCCGCCCCAGCCCTGGACTCCCCAGCTCCAGCTCTTCCTAACCATCCATCTCTAGCCATCCACTTTTAAGTGTCATGTTGTGGCCACAGGTCTGGGCCTGGCTCCCTGGTGATGGCCAGTCCATTCTCTATGTATTTCAGTCAGCAGCTACTGTGTCTGTGCAGCATCCAGCACAATGGGTCCTCCATCTCAGCAACTCTGTCTCCGTGCAACACCTTCTGTGACTGGTGCCAACTGGGACCACACTAGTTTCCCACTCAGACTCCCCTTCCAACTTCAACACCCCTCTGAAGGAAGCGGAGGGGATTCAGGTGCCTCCGGTGTTATCATGGACTTGGATTTTGTGCAATCACATACAATCCCCATCCAGCATAAAAACTCTCCAGACTTGGTGGAGTCTATTGATGGATGACTCTTCTTGTCAGGCCTGGTTACTCACCAGACTGCCCCCTGGGAGGTCACCACACTCCAGTGTCAACAAGAAACGAAACCTGCAGCCTGGGCTCATCCAAGACCCAAACTCTCCAATTATCCCCAGCATGTGGCCCCTGGGCACTAGCAGAAGTCTTGTCTCCCAAAACCAACTCGTGGGCCAGCTATGTGCACGTCAGACTACCTCCTTGGAGAATCTAAAGCCATTCGTTTGCAGGAAATTGCGACACCTTCCACGTCTTCTACCATCTCGGTGATACCTGCTAAATGCCAAGAATTTGTCAATATGTTCAAACAGAAGAATGTTTGAATCTGCCCCATCACAGCTACTGTCATTGGCTGTGAGCCAGGAGCAGAAATCCTTTTCAGTTACATCCTGAGCTATGGATGCTCTGGAGCTACCTTCAAAAGGGTTCTCATCCATCCATCCATGTGCATCTCACCAATCTTTGTAAAGAAGGAAGGATCTGTGCAGCTTTGGGTAGATTACAGGCAAAGGCGGCAAGTGAGTTGGGCCCGAAGTGCTCAAGCGCCAGGAATATTCAGGGCTGGGTTTCAGCAATGTTAACTGCAACACATCCCGAGTGGGACTGGGATAAACTTAGAAGCTGGGAGCAGCACAGCCTTTGCAGTAGGGAGTTTGTTTATAAACAGAAGCAAAGTGATGTAACAAAAGATTTATCACTAAAAATGAACTAAGGATCATTAGTTTCAGAGGGGCACCGTGTTAGTCTGTAACTGAAAAAAATTAAAAATCAACAAATAGTCCTGCAGCACAAATGTAGATGGTATCCTGAGCTTTCGTGGGCACAGCCCACTTCTTCATCTGCGGGTCTCTCGAGACATCTGGATAGATTTGGTGTAGTGTTGGGGAGAAGCCAATGGACATGGTACGCGTAAGTACCATTGACATAGGAAAGGATAGGATAGACCAGGGCTACTCAACACGTGGACCGTGGGCCACATGCGGCCCGTTTGTTTGCGGTCCATGGTGCAGTTTAGGTTTACATGGGGCTCAACACGTGGCCTCTGGGTGAGAGCCGCAACAAGAAAGTAGTCAGTATAATGGTCTTCTGTTGATATGTATTTTAGAAGTTAAATTCCTGGACTGTCATTGCTCATGAAAAGTGCTGTCATATGGGTGGAAACCGGGTAACTATTGCATTGTATTAATATCAGCAGAACTGACTTAAATGGGGCCTGCGTGTTGTGTAGTCTTGCCTTAACCTTTGTATTCATGCCCGTCAGTGCGAAAGATGCTATTTGCACATTTATTTGCATGTCTATGCAACCACACTTAAGTTGTGGCCCTCAGCATGTGCTGGGAATATCAGTGTGGCCCCTGGAGCTTCCAAAGTTGAGTAGCCCTGGGATAGAGGATCTGGAGGCCTATTTAGTAAGAGATTGAAATCCAGGATTTCCATGGGAGAATTCTCTGAAAGCTTCCAGTTCCACATGCAGGGCCAAGTCGGCAGACAGAACTGCAGGGTCTCAATGCATGGATGAGACCAATGGTTTAGGCGGGAGAGATTTGAATTTATGAAGAACTGCGTAGCTTATTTTGAAATAGTAATCCCAGCCACCTCATCTCTTGCCAGGGGAAAGCAAGGACTTTGCCTCTCCCAGACTTAAACCCTCTGCTTGAGATTTTCCTTTTCTAGGTGTTTGTGGTTGCTCAAATTGGTCTGCATAACCAGCAAAAGTGTCCACATTTCTGACTGATTTGTCCCACAAAAACTGCTCTACATCATCACTAGGCACATCTAGGAACTGTTTCTTAACAACTAGATCACATATGCCTTCAAAGTCTGTGATTCCTTTCCCTCTCACTCACTTATCTAGCAAAACTTTTATTTGATTAACTATAAGACACATTGCTTAGCCCAGTCCCTTTCTTAAGGGTCTTAATTTTCACTCTGTAAGTTTCAGGTGTACTCTGGATCAGTCTTAAACCCAAATCCTTGAATTTACCATACTTTGAAGCATCAGCGATAGGCATCTTATTGAATATGTCCAAGGTTCTCCCCTTCAGTTTTGCAGCCAGCATGGTAATTTTCTAACCCTCAGGAACTGAATGGATGGTTCACAGTCTTTCAAAGGTGATGAAATATTCAGTGATTTTTCCAGATGCATCATAAGCTGGGCACAGTTGGTCCCATGCCTGGATTTTTGGAGGGGAGGATCCTAGTGATGTGAAAAGTTAACCAGTTAGCCAGTAGGGGCTGGAGCAGCTCCCCACCCACCCTGGGCAGGTCCGGGCCTGGCTCCCCGGGAGCTGGCAGCACAGCCCACAACAAAGTCTCCCCAGGAGAGGAGCCGGCAGCCCTTTCCGACTCTGCCCCTAGGAAAGTATCTTCACTGCGGGCTCTGCGGTATAATGCGTCTGTAAGTGTAACTGTAACCACTAGGAATTTCAGCACAGTTACCTTTGGAAACAAATTTTACAGCCCCTACCCTGCTCAGCACAGCACAGCACAGCACAGCACAGCGCCCCTAGTGATCCCGTCTCACTCCCCACAACACGGCGCCCCTAGTGATCCCCTGCCCCACAACCTGTAGCACAGCGCCCCCTAGTGAGCCTCTATCCCACTCCCCAGCACAGCGCCCCCTAGTGAGCCTCTATCCCACTCCCCAGCACAGCGCCCCCTAGTGAGCCTCTATCCCACTCCCTGCAGCACAGCGCCCCCTAGTGAGCCTCTATCTCACTCCCTGCAGCACAGCGCCCCCTAGTGAGCCTCTATCCCACTCCCCAGCACAGCGCCCCCAAGTGAGCCTCTATCCCACTCCCCAGCACAGCGCCCCCTAGTGAGCCTCTATCCCACTCCCCAGCACAGCGCCCCCTAGTGAGCCTCTATCCCACTCCCCAGCACAGCACCCCTAGTGAGCCTCTATCCCACTCCCCAGCACAGCACCCCCTAGTGAGCCTCTATCCCACTCCCCAGCACAGCGCCCCCTAGTGAGCCTCTATCTCACTCCCTGCAGCACAGCACCCCCTAGTGAGCCTCTATCCCACTCCCTGCAGCACAGCGCCCCCTAGTGAGCCTCTATCCCACTCCCTGCAGCACAGCGCCCCCTAGTGAGCCTCTATCTCACTCCCTGCAGCACAGCACCCCCTAGTGAGCCTCTATCCCACTCCCCAGCACAGCACCCCCTAGTGAGCCTCTATCTCACTCCCTGCAGCACAGCACCCCCTAGTGAGCCTCTATCCCACTCCCCAGCACAGCGCCCCCTAGTGAGCCTCTATCTCACTCCCTGCAGCACAGCACCCCCTAGTGAGCCCTCCCAACCTATCTTCATAGAGAGGTGCATGTGTGGCGTGGATGGTTTAGCACCAGCTCTTTACCAGGCCTCCTACTGATCTGATGCTGCTTCTGCCCCAGAGGTTGCCCCTCATATCCCAACCCTGCAGTGGCGCAGGGGCTCCGCTACTCACCTGAGAGACTGGAAAGTCAGGAAAGAGCAACACGGGCCTCGTTGACCTGGAATGAGGGGATGGGAGGGGCTAGAGCAGGTGCTACTTGGTGCAGGGCAAGAGTGCTGGGCACCCCCTCCCCAGAGAGCACGGGGCACCGGCAGAGCCGGGGATGAAGGAAGCCCAGGGCTGGGAAAGCAGGGCTTGAGGAGGGGCCGCAGGGCCGGGTTGCAGGGAATCGGCAGAGATGGGGGATTTCTGGGACCAGCTGCGCTGGCGAGGCACATTATGCTGTCTGGACACTGGGTGTCACTGTTACTTCCAGGATTTGCAGCTCCCAAGCAGAGCTCTACAAATTAACCTTGTCTCTGCCAGGGACCTTACTGCCTCCTCCCTATGGAGCCCGCCACTGGGGCAGGATGGTGGGAACACCAGTAGCTGGACAGTTGGACCTGGTTCTGGGGCACTGCTTTCTCTGGCTCCTTGGCCACATGTGTCTCCAAGGCCTGCTACAAACACAAGTGCACACAAAAGCCCCATGTCATGGGGAAACTGAGGCACGGGGCTGGCAGTTGAGGTCTCCTCCCAGATCTGGGCACCAGTGAAGGGTTCCCCCCTTGAGCTCATGTAGCTTCCTACCCTTCCCTCCACCCTGCCCCATATCATGTGTTATCTTAACTCCGCAGCCCGCTCTGGACTTTGCTGTCCTGTTAATTCTGAAACCTAGTGATTGCAGGTGAAATGCCTGTGCTCTTCACACTTTAAAAGCTGATAATTTATAAAGCCAGCTGATGTGCTCCACATCCTCCCCTCCTGCCCCAAACTGCCCTGCTTGTAAGGCAACTGCTCCCTTCCCAAACTTCTGCAAACTTGTGTGGTCATTACAAAGCTCTCCTACATAAACTCTGGCATGAAATCCAGTCCTGGGACCCCTGCTCTTCTGGGCTAGTCATGTCACTATAAAGTGGATGGCATATTAGGGTGGCACCCGAAAACTCCAGGCAGGACTGGGGTTCAGCTCTGCACAGACACACACAGAGGCTCTGCTTTGAAGAACCAGACCTCAGTGTGTGGAGACTGTCAGTTCTAATCTCTCCGCTGCTCCCCACCCAGTGCTGAGCTGCAACCTCCCCTCTCCCCCCCCCTCCTTGGGGTGGGATGCTGGGGCTGTTTATACAGAGATCTCTTGCCCACCACTAAGGTGCAGTTGTCTCTGGAATGGAGCAGAGGGCCTGTTGATACAGGCACCCCTCACCCAATGCAGAGATGCAGCTGCCTCTGGGGAGGGATCCAGCAGGTGTTTAACCTCAGTCTATTTTAGGACCAGAAGCAAGGTGACCAGAAGCACAGCCAACGGAGGGAGCAGGGGCAACTACAGGAGGCAGAACGGACACACCAGAAGAGGTAAGGAGGAGGAGGCTCAGATTCCAGGGCGGCTGCTGCTGCAGAAGCTGGGCAGTCTCCCTTCCACGGGTTAACCAGGCCCAAGGCTGCTTTGCTTGGGGGCTGTGCCGAGCTCATGGTCTGGGGGACCGAGTGACTCACTTGGGGTCTTGACTTGTGCCCCCTACCCACATTCCTGACCCAGGGCACAGGCAGCCTCGGCTTTGTCCCATGCCGGGAATGGGGAGGAAATGGGGGCTGAGTCAGTCAGCTTCCGGGAGTCCTGGCTCCAGGGAGACAATGGGAGGCAGTAGGGGGTGCTGACCCCAGTCCCAGCATAGCTGTTAGGGGTGAGGCATCCACCATGACACTGAGTCACCACCAGTTCCCTGGTCCTGCCCCCGTCCTACTCTGCCAGCTCTGCTGGTGCCTCTCAGTTCCAACCTGCAGCCCCTGCCTGCCCCCGCCCCCCCGGGCAGGGAGGAGCTGGCACAGAGAAACAGAAACTCCAAAGGGGGCTGTGTGAGAATCACTCACTCAGCTCAGCCAGGACTCCCTTCTCTCCCCAGCCCTCACAGGAGTCTGAGATCCTAACGGCCCACCTCCTTCTTGCTCCCAGGGTGTGCCCAGGGCGCCAGGCTGGAGGCCCCGCTCTGACCTCATTGCTGACCAAGAGAAGTGTGTCAGCCACAGACAAGGGGGCTGTGAGGAAAACAGCTTACATATTCCCCCCCACCCCAGCTCTGCCAGTATCCCACAGCCCTTGGCTCTCGCATTCTCTGCCCTCCTCCCCAGCAATGCAGGAGGGGGTGGGAATGAGGTAGCCCAGGGCTGGGCTACCAGGGCTGTAGAGCATTGGCAGAGCTGGGGGGAGGCTGTTTGGCCCCAGCCCTGGACTTCTTCACCCCCACCTCTGGCAATGTCCCTCTGTGCCAGTCCAGAGCCCCGCCTCTGATAATGCCCCTCCATCCCTGGGCTCTGCTAGGGTGCAGTGTGTCTATGTGCTGGATCTCCCAATTCTATGTAAGT
Organism: Pelodiscus sinensis; assembly: GCF_052426305.1. Taxonomy (NCBI): domain Eukaryota; kingdom Metazoa; phylum Chordata; order Testudines; family Trionychidae; genus Pelodiscus; species Pelodiscus sinensis. The sequence continues at coordinate 127,872,347 of NC_143056.1, read as the reverse complement.
GTGTGTAGGGCCAGCTGAAGGGATCTGGGGGGATGCAGAAGGATGGAGGGGTGTGTGTGGGGCCAGCTGGAGGAATGGGGGGGCAGAAGGATGGAGGAGTGTTGGGTGTGTGCGGGGGGGGTGGATGGATGGAGTAGGTGGAGGAGAGTACTGAAGGATGGATGGACAGACAGAAGGACAGAGGGGTGTGTATGGGGATAGATGGAAGGGTGTGGGGGGAAGTGGGAGGGTAGAGCCAGAAACAGGGGGTTAGGAACTGATTTGTCTTCATGATGCCTGCCATACTGAACTCTTTGGTGAGCTCCTACACTGATAGGAGATGCCAGATGGGCCCAACCCTCCCATTGATTTCCAGAGCAGGTGCATCAGGTGCCCCCCAACCATGGCATTTTCATTCCGAAGCAGAAGAGGATCGAGTGCCGGGCTCCTCAACACGTGGCCTGTGGGCCACATGCAGCCCGTGGCCCTTTTGCGGCCCGCGGGGCGGTTTGGGTTTACGTGGGGCTCAAGACATGGCCCGCGGGTGGGATCCGTGGAACATGAGCTCCACTAGGATCATGCTCCACAACAGCGAGGCGTCTCCCGGGCAGGGTGAGCACTGAAAGACCCCAGTAGAGGTCATGTTCCAAGGATCCTACCCGTGGACCATGTGCTGAGCCCCGTGTAAACCCAAACCGCCCCGCGGGCTGGCGGGAACAGACGGGGACAGGGTGTCCGCCTTTCTAGCCCCCAGGAAGGAGGTGCAAGGTGGCTCGTGGGAAGTGCTTTGTATTCATGCCCATCAATGTGAAATAAGCTATTTGTACATATTTGCATCTGTATTTGCATGCATATGCAACCACACTTAAGTTGTGGCCCTCGACATGTGCTGTGAGTATCATTGTGGCCCCTGGGGCTTCCAAAATTGAGTAGCCCTGATCTGGTGGGTAGGGCTGCTGAGGCGGGGTGGGGCGGAACGAAGAGGGAGCCACCATGCCTGGATTACTCTCTAGGCTTTGCTTTTGAATGGCTGTGACAGACCCCTGTGCCTGCTCTGTGCTTCAGTTTCCCCCTTGGACATAAGAAGCCACCTGTCTCACAGAAGTGGAGAGGGCTGGTTCCCTATCAGACACATCACTACACAGGTAGGAGCTGCCAGGATGGGCAGAGGGGCCTGGTAGTCCCCCTCCCATCCAGCCTCACTCCTGTATCTGTCTCTGGGCCACCACTCATTACTGTTCCATGCTCACAAGCAGTCTCTTTCCACACCCCTAGAGCTCCACCCATGGCATTGCTTTGTCCCCTCCCCTGGATAACACCCCTCAGGGGCTATGTCTACACTGTAGCCTTTTTCAGCAAAAGCTTATGCAAATGAAGCACAGAGTGGAATATCACTACGCTTCATTTGCATTATTAATTACCGGCCTCTTTTGCATGAGAGGCTTTTGCACAAAAAGGGGCTGTGTAGACGGCTCCTTCTTGCGCAAAAACCCCCTCTGGCGCAAGAGCTGTTCTTCCTGAAAAATGTGCACACAGCTTCTTTTTGCACAAAAGCCTCTAGTGCAAAAGTGGCTGCTAATTAATTATGCAAATGAAGTGTGGTGATATTCCATTCCACGCTTCATTTGCATAAGAAGGGTGTTTCTTTCCCTTCCTGCCAGGAGACCCCCCCTCATCCACACTCCAAAGCCACAGGATGGCCAGTCTTTCAGGAGAACATGGGTAACAGCACATGGTGCTGGGGAGGAGGGCAGATCAGGATCTGGATCAGGGCAGTGACCAGGAGACAGACAGCCGTGGGGTGGACTCAGGTTACATTTACATGGGTCAGGGATCTCAGCTAGCCCATCAGGTTGCAGAAGGAGATTGGGGACATGGTGAAATCTATCACCCCAGTGAGCTCTCAGCCAGTTCCAGCCCAACATGCCAATGAGCAAAGTTCATGGAGGAAGCCTTTTATTTGTTAATACAAGAATAGAAATTCTGCAATAAATACCATCTAATAAATAACATCTCCAAATAAATAAATATTAATATAGACAAACCAAGAAAAACACAACCCGATGGGAGGAATGTGAGGGGGGGGGAAGAGGGCAGGGTCACAGGCCCTTAACCTTGATCCCGCACCAGGGGGTGGGCAGCAGGGCCCATGCCAGGTAAAGCGCCCCCACAGCTGCCCAAATGCTACGTTGACGACAATGTAAACTTCAAAGAAATGCTGCATGTGTCGTGGCACGAGGTGGAGGAGGGATACTGCCCCCCCCTTTCCTGGATTAGCTCCCCTGCTTTCCTGGCCCTTGTGGGTGTTTTGTCAGAAGATGAGGCTAGAAGATGCAGCAGCATTTTGCAACTGGAAAAAGGCTGGAAGGCTGCTTTCAAACTCTGTGCCTGGTTTGGGCCTCAACCTTTCCTGTTTCAAATCCTGCCCCTTTCTCGTTTGGGCCCCATTTTAAATCCCATCCCCCTTCCTGGTTTGGATCCCAGGTGTTTTTTCTGTTTCAACTCCTGCCTCTTCCTGTGTTGGACCCCAATCTTCTCTAGTTCAATGCCTGCCCCTTCCTGTTTTGGACACCATTTTTTTTCTGTTTTGATCCCCTTGCCCCTTCCTGTTTTGGATCCCCAGACTTTACTGTTTCACAACTCGATCCTTCCCATTTCTAGTCCCTCTTGCCCCACGATGCTGCAGTGCTAAAGGGTGGAACTGACCCATTTGCAGACATGACCAGAGGGCTGACGCTGATGGCATTCCACGTCTCAGCTCCTGCTCCCAGCCCTGAGGGAAGAGATGCATGGAGAGCAGATCTGAAGCACCCAAGAAGACACAGAGACCTGGCTGCAGGCCAGTGCCAGAGGCTCTGAAATTGAGAAAAGGCTAGATGAGACCCGGTATCTGTGTATGAGAGGAGGGCTGGGAGGATGCCACAGGGGAAGGGATGCAGAGGAAGAAATTGATCAAACCAGAGGTACAGAGTATGATGCAGCAAGAGACAAAGCCAGACAAGGCTTCGTGCCGCCCATGATACAAAGACAGTACTGATTGCTGTGCAGATCTGGGGTGGGGTTTATTGCTGCTCTGGAGGAAAGGGGAGGGGCTGAATGCTGTACAGACCCAGAGGCGGGATTTATTGCTGCTCTGGAGGAAAGGGGAGGGGCTAATGCTGTACAGATCCAGAGGCGGGATTTATTGCTGCTCTGGAGGAAAGGGGAGGGGCTGAATTCTGTCCATCTCCAGTTTGGGGTTTTGTGTTTTTGGGTTGCATTAGGGAAAGAAGGGTCATATTCCTGCACTTGGGAAACAAATCTGTCCCTTGCTGAAGAATATGAAAAATGGGGGGAGTAGAGAAGGAGGGGGAAGGATGGGGATGTGCTGCATGGCACCACAGATAGGGAGGGAACTGGGAACCATGGAAGGAAAGGAGAGAGGTTCGGGTGGGAGGCACAGTGGGGCCTGGGTCCAGGTAGGAGGGGTGGAAGGTCTGAGGGGAGAGGGAATGGAGGGTGAAGGTCAGCAGCCCCTTGTCTCAAGGCACGACATAACAATGGAGGTGGGAGTGAGGTGGGATGGGGCAGAATCACCCCCCCCCCAGTGATGGGACAGTGGGGGGTTGGGATCAGAAGCCCCATCCCTCAAGGCGCAGCATGGTGGTGGGGTGGTGGGGCAGAGGTCAGAAGTCCCGTGCCTCGAGGCGCAGCATGACGGCAGCGGGTGGCACCTTCTTCTTCAGACGGTTGAAGTCCTTGGCGGAGCGCCACAGCCAGGTCTGCAGCTCCTTGAGCAGCCAGAAGTCATCCATCTTCTTGAGGAAGTTGTTGTGGGGGCTGGTGGCGCCTGGCCCCCGGGCCCAGGTGGGATCGGCGCTGCCTAGTGGGCTGGGCAGTGGGTACCCCAGTGAGGACATGACACTGGCAATGCTCACCACCAATCCCTGCAGGCTGGTGCAGAAGTGGCCCAGGTTCTTGCGCAGCTCAGCCTTGGCCACCTGCCCATCCATGCCACGCAGGTAGCACAGCAGGTGCGTGTAGGCCCGATAATTGGCTGCCAGCCGGGCATTGTCGTTCAGGCTGCGCCACAACTCAAAGTCCACTGTGGCACTGGGCACCATCTCGGCCCTTGTCATCCGGGGAGGGTTGAAGTCCGGCTCATTGAAGGGGGGCCCGAGGTAATTCAGCTACAGTGGGTGAGAGAGGGGGACAGGGCATTAGAGTCACCCAGACAGAACCCAGTGGGCCTCTCAGACACTCCCACCAGGGTGGGGCCTGACCCATGGATGGCCAGAGACTCTGAGGTGATCGGTGTGGGCACAGCCCAGCTGCTACTCAGCCTTCTACGTGGTTCCAAGGAGATGACTAGAAGGAGACACATGAACAAGCCCCTCTTGGGAGAGCCTGGCAGTAAAAGGGGCACTGGAAGGGGTCAGTGATACTCAAGAGCCATAAGCTGGACAGATGCCCTCAGCCAGGAGGCACAGTGCAGCTGGGTGAGGCTGAGAGCAACCGGGGGCATGTGTGGCTCTTAGCTCTGGCCCTGCAGCTTTGGGACAGAGCAGTGCCTGGGGGAGCTCATGGGGAGACCTGAATTGGCATGTTTCCCAGGGCCACAGGCTCCCTAACCCCCTCGTGCTGGCTCCTAGCTCAGGAGGGGTAGTAGCCACCACGCTGATGCCCCTGGTGAGGACAGGGCCTTAGGGACTGGCCAGCGGTGCTGGGACAGTTTTTAGAGTGGGAGTGCCGAACTGCACTTACTACTTACTTATGTTTACATCACTCAGCACCCCAGGAGCTGGGGCCGGCAGCCGGGACCCTGCATGTGGGGCCCAGTGGTGGAGCCCCCTGGGTGTGGGGCCAGCAGTCAGGCAGGATCCCATGGCCAAGTGGGACACAGGTTCAGTGGCAAAGTGGGACCTGGGGCCAACAGCCGAGACCCCAGGAGACAGGGGAAAGGGGTTAGCAACCAGCACCCTGGGCCAGGATTCCCAAAAACTAGGAGTGCTGCAGCACCCATTGCACACCTACTTCCCACACCTATGGGCCCTGTCCCTGGACAGGCACAGGTGACAGCAGGCTAGGGTCTCACTGGCTGTGGCTCTGAAGTGAATGCCATGAGGATCAGAGGCTTTGACTCCTGTACCTGCATCAAAGAGGAGGGGGGGGGGGACAAAGGCCTGTAGGATTGGGGCCCCTTTAGACAGAGGGTATTACCAACTAAGAGACATGGAATCAGGGAACCCCTGAGGGGAAGGGGAGATGAGGGGGGCAGGGACACTTGGCACCAAAGTGCCATGAGACAGGGGAGGTGCTGCTGGGTCTTTGGGGGAGTAAGTCTGGGGGACTGTGCCCCCTGGGAAGGGCTGCCTCTGCCCTGTCATGAGCTGTGGAATTTCCTGTGCCCCCTGGCGTGGGCGAGGACATTTCAGAGCACAGTGGGGCGGCTCTCAGGAATTCCTCCAGGGATAATGAAGGGAGGGGAGCCCTGTCTGGCAGGTGAGGCCCTAATGACAGGGCTGGGAAGTGGCAGAAGGAACCGGCTGTCAGGCCTCAGGGCAGAGATAATTTATGGGCGGCTGAGTGGGGAAGAGGAGGTGAACCAAGGCCATCAGAGTTGCTGGAGACAGGGTCCAGGTGTGCCCCCCAGACAGTGCAAAGGGTGGGGAAGAAGAGGTGTGTTCAACACTTGGGCCTATGCAAGGGATGCTGGGGAAATGAGTCAGCCCTAGCACCCTTCCTCCCATGATACGCTGACCTCCCTCACCACAGACTCACACTGACCCCCCGTGCCCCACAGACACACGTTGACACTCCCCCACCCCACACAGACACACAAAGACCCTCCCCCACCCCACACAGACACACAACGGCTCCTCACATATGTATTCTCATGTGTACATGTCCCACATAACCACTGTCTCACATGCATATATCCCACACGTTCCCATTTTCATACCTATGCATATCCTGCATATTCTCACTCATACATCCGCACACACTGACACACACGCACACTCTCCCTCACACCCATACACATACTCACACCCCCACATACTCATGCACACATACCCCCCACTGACACACACACTCCTTGTACTCCCACACATACAGCACTCGCACTGCACTCATGCATATTGTACACCACCCACACATATTGCCACGTGCACCCCACTGACACATGCATATACCCCCACATACTGCCACACATGCCCATTTTTGCCCCCAACACATGCGCTCACCCTCACACATGCATGCTAACGCCTTGCGTATACCCACCCTCCAAACTGCTCCCCCTTTGCCTCTCACATCCAGGGATTCCCCATCCCCTGGGATGACACGGACAGCAGCCCCTGCAGCAGGGGAGCCCTGGCAGGCAGTCAGGTGGACAGGGAAAGTCAGGGAGTGCAAGGGAGGTGTGTCAATGCCGCGGGTGGGGTGGCGCGGGCACCTGAACAATCTGACAAACTCAGGAGATGAATTCATTTCCTCAGTGTTGCCCGGAGGCAAATGGAGATGTCTCTTCCCATCCATTGTACATGCCTAAGCGGAAGCTGGTGGGGAGGCAGGGACAAGGTAAGCACCCTAGATGGGAGAGGCGGCAGGAGCAAAAGAGGTAGAGGGAGACATACACAAAAGTTTAGGGACAGACACAGAGTGAGCTGGAGGGAAAGCAGAGCACTAACGTGAACATGGGAGCAGGGAGCATGCCTCGCGTATGACCAGGTGAAACAGACACACAAGCTGGCCCGCCCCCTGCTGAGAGCCCTCCAACCCTACCCCTGGCCCCAGAAGAAGAGGAAGGTCTAACAAAAGCCAAGGATATCTCCAGGCTGCAGGCAGCCCACAATGGATGTCATAGGGTCAGCTCTTGCACTGCGGTGTCCAAGATGGATTAACCACTGGAGAACTCAGAGAGTCCTACAGCCAGAAAGGGCCCCTGTGATCATCTAGTTGGATTTCCTGCATAACTCAGGCCAGAATGCCGATCCCGGGGATTCCTGCCTCTGGTCCAGAACTGCTGCACTAAAGCAAATCCCTGAAAGAGCCCTCCTGCTAGAGGAAAGATTTTGGGGAGAGGAACCTGCTTGCCATGCCTGGTGGGACAGATGGCACAATTCTTAGAGCCTGGTTACCTACTGAACAATTGCATCGGTGTCCCAAAATGGCTGTTCCTCCCACTTATGGGTATTTTCACCCCCAAATCTTCAGTTTTTTCACGATTTTCGTTTTTTTGTCAACATCCCTCCACGCCCCCAAAAACATTTTAAATTTGGTTTTTCAGCTTTTCCTCTCGCACCCGGATTTTCTGTTTCAAGATGGAAACCTGATGAAAGGAGGAGGAGGAATCAAACATTTTCCAACCCAAATGTTTTTGAGAAAAAATGCGTGAAGAATTTGGAATCAAGAATAAAGGTGCCGCCGTGTGACGGTTATTGTGAAACTGCTAATAGTATTCACAGAATCTCTGACAAGATTGCCTCTCAATCCCATTTTGAGCTTTGCTGACTTCATCGTCTTCTAGCCACTGGATCTCACTCTGTCTTTGCTCGTTTAAAAAGCCCTCCTGAATCAGGAAGATCTTCCTGTCCAGAGACTTGCAGACCAGGGTCAATCACCCTTTAACCTTTTCTTCAATAAGCTCAGTAGATAAATACCACCACGCAGCCTCTCCCAGAGTTTGTCATTCTTGTCACTCTTTCCTGACCCTGTCCAATTTTTCTCATATGATCACCAGAACTGTTCCCCTAATGGCCTCACTAAGAGGTAACACCATCCCCCTCCAGCTATTGGACAGTCTCCTACTTGTGCGTGCAAGGAACACCTTTGACCTCTGAGCTGCAGCATTGCACTGTCAATTGGTGTGCTGGTTACCTATCAGAACACCCAAGTCCTTTTCATCCCAGGATACAGTTCCTCCTCCAGTATGCATGGCCTGCTCCTGGAACAGGAAATGTTGTTCTTGTACAGATTGAACTTCTCTTGTCCAGCACTATCCAGGGTCTGGCATGATGTTAGTTAGCTGGATGTCCGCTTATCATGGTGTGGCCAAGTTTCCCATAAAGTTTGTTTACAGCCACCAGTCCTGGCTCTCAGTGTTCTGTGCTGTTATTTAACTCTAAGAGCCCAGAAAGCAGTGGAAGTGTTGGTAATGCTGCTAGACAACAATGACCTTCCGTGGTTTGTCAAATTCTCTGGTTTGGCACCAGTCAGGTTCCTAGGGTGCTGGACTAGAGAGGTTCAACCTGAATTTGGCTCTGTTAAAATGCACCTTGTTCACCTGAGCCCAGTTTACCAGGCAATCTAGATCAGTCTGTCCAACTAGCCTGTCCCATCGGTATTTACCACTGCCATATTTTGGTGTTATGTGTTAACAGTGATTTTGTATCTTCTTCCAGATCATTGATAAAAATATCAAATGAACCTTTGGCCCCAGATCCTCAAGAGAAACACCCCGATCAGATGAGGATTCTCCAGTTATAATTAATGTTCAGCTCTATTGGTTAGCCAGGTTCTAATTCATTTAATATGGGCTAGTCTGATTCTGTACAGAACTGTTTAACCTGATTATCCTATGGGTCTAAGCCAAATGCCTCACAGACATCAAAGTATATTATGTCAGCTCAGTTATCTTTATCTATCAAATTTGTGACGGCACCAATAAACAGGATATCAGGTTTGTCTGACAAGCCCTATCTTCCAAAACACGGCTCCCTGGCATTCATCATGGCACCACCCTTTAATTCTTTGTTGTATCCCAAATAAGCCTTTCTGGGATTTTGCCTGGGATCGTCGTCAGGGTAACTGGCCTATAGTTACTCAGGGCTCCTTATAATCATTGGCACAGAACTCTAGAGAGGCAAGGGGAATCTACAGGCCAGGCTGGACGATAGCCATAGTAAGTTTAGGCTTCCAGGCATTAGGCTCTAGCAGGGAGATGAGGCCAGAAGGGCCAATTAGTCTGATCCAGTGTGGTGGGGTTACAAGGACAGATGAGTTACAGAGTGAGATTTGGCCCAGAAAGGAGGAGGGAGATAGAGACAGGATGGGCTTGTGAATCTGGTCTAGCAGAGCAGGGCGAGGGGGATAGCAGGCTGGATAGGCCCGTGGGCTTGATGTGGGCGGTGTCCCCTGTTACCATGGTTGGGTGCCTGTTCTGTGCATGGTGGAGCGTGGCCCAGCCGGGGCGTCTCCCAGGCGAGTTCTGACACACGGGCCTCACCTCACCCCATGGAGAGACAGCACAACAGAGTGTAAACAGTGGGAGACTCCCCCGGTG